>NC_056746.1:192219267-192529267 GCF_019279795.1 Protopterus annectens | reverse complement strand
GCATTCCAGTATAACAATTCACTTAATTATGTTGAATTGTGAAAGCATTTTAGATGGATATGTATTGCACAACACATCATATTCCTTATGCCATATGCTGATTATTTTTTGTTTTTTTGTCTTTTGCATATTGCAGAACATGTTATTGCTAAAAACCTAATAGAACAAATGTTAAGCAGTGTGCCACAGAAACGACCTTCAGCCAAAGAAGTCCTGAAACACCCTTTCTTCTGGAGTCAAGAGAAGCAGTTGCAGTTCTTCCAGGTAACTTCATCCTTTTTGGTCTCAGTGGTATAACACACACACACACTACATCCAAAAGTACAGTCAGATCATTCTCTTCAGTGCACTATTAACTGTATTCCCCATAGTTTTAATGCAGCAGCTGTGAAACACAAGACCGTTACTTTGGTCTCCAACTATTATTCAGCAGCTAATTGTGCTAGGCATAAGTATACGGCAGCCATTATACGAAACTAGTTCACTGAGTACACATAACAGTTCAGTAAATGTGGGAATGTGAATTTCACAAAAAAGTGTTTCATGAAGTGGGACCAATTCCCTTGCACCCCCAAACTTCATTTCTTATTCTCTCTCTCTCCAAAGTTGTGGCAACTTGGAGAAAAAAATGCCACTTAAAACAAAAAATTATGTTGTGCTCTTTCTCCAACATGCTGCAGTCTGAGTACACTTTGTGTAACATTCTGGGTCGCATACTGAGTAATGAGCAATGAAATGCAAGCAACAGTGCATCAAGGAAACTTGCTCAAGCAACTTAAAAACAGGAAACCAGGTTTTGAGCACTGAAGAGAACACACATTTAGGAACATAGGAAAATACTTAGCAAGCAATCACAGCGACCATAGAGAGGTCTAGCCATACACAATTTTAAGCAGACAAAGTTAACAGTTGTTGTCATCTTTTACTTAATAGTCCCACTTCAGTAATCAAGCAGGGTCTTACATGATGACCCTAATGTAAATGTATGTCTCCGCATCCAGTTATCAAGACTAGCTGTAAAGGCAGACAAAGTAGTGCTTTGTTTGACCTGTGGTAGTGTCTTATTCCATGGGTTGTAATACATTGAGTTAAACTATCCTGACAGCATGTATTGTTTATGTTCTTTGGTTTAAATTTAAGTCCAATGTGTGGGTGTTTGTAGACCCACTGGTTTTGCAAAGAAATAGGAGTTCAAATAGAATTGGGTCTTTCATCGCTCGAAAAGTGAAACACAGGCCATCTTGGAGCATTTGGTAGGCTACTGAGTGTATGGAGAATTATGCTGTTCCATCGGGATAGTTAAATGATTTAAAGCCTTTAAATTTTGTGGTTAAAAACCATTGGGGCCTTTCCAGTTGAGTGCAATGATTAGATTTGTACATACCACCAAGGGCATTGTAGTCAGTGATGAGTCTGAGAAGAGTACAGTGGTAAGATGACTTCTCTGAATCTTGAAGATATTCCCTTGGAAATTAACAGGGCCAGATAGAAGGATTTCCTGACTGTCATGGGAACATGATTATTGAATGAGAGAGAGAGAGAGAGAGAGAGAGAGAGAGAGAGAGAGAGAGAGAGAGAGAGAGAGAGAGAGAGGTCCACATAAGTACCCAGGTTTCTTATGACCATATCTTCCTGAAGAGGGGTACCACTTATATCAGGATGGAGCAGCTTTTTGGCTGAGCAATACTATGTTGCTCTTTTTTGCATTTAGCTTGAGGCCATACTTCTCAATGTCTTAGCACAAGAAGTCTGGCAAAGATAAAAATAGTAGGGGTACAAAGGCATAAAAATCAGAGACAGATTTTAAACGTTATTCATATGAACTTAGAAAGTCACTATAGTAATAGATTTTGTAGTAGTGTACATTTTCTGAAGGATTTAAAGTCTGCAATTCAAATGTTTTTCATTGTTTGGTGACTTCAGTCCTTAATGATTTGCCAGAAAACCACAATTTTTCTGAAGAATAGGCCAACAGTGTGAGGCAAAAATCTGGTCATTCTGCCAAATGTTGGACAGTTGAGAGGGATGCTTGAGACCATTTTCAGTATACCAGGTGTGTGCATGTTCCAGCTCTTTTTTGAGCAGCTTAGTATTAGTGGATAAGTGTCCAGCTTGCAGTCATCAGCAAACTTCATCAACCACACTTCAGGGACATTGGGTTAGATATCTGCAAAATAAATACCAAACAGGAGAGTTCCCAGCACTAATCCCTGTGGTACCCCACTAGTTGCAGTACTACATTCAGTGAAGGTACGAGCAACATAACAACTTGGAATCTGTTGGATAGCCAGTTTGTAATCTAGCAGGCAACACAGAGGTTTACATTACGTTTGTCTAACTTTTCAATAATACCAGCTTGGGGAATAGTATCAGAAGCTTTGGCCAGGTTTAGATAAGCAGTGTGCACAAAGTGAACTCTGTTGACAGTCTCTGTAACATTTCAAAGAAGCTTAGTAGATTCAGGAGGCAGGACCTACCCTTCACAAAACCAGATCAAGTGGGATCTCAATCAGTTAAGTTGCCTATGTCTGCATAAATAAGTTCTGATATGCTATGTTCCAGGGCTTTGCATATAAGGCTGGTGAAGCTGATGGGCCTATAATTACCTGGGTCTGTAGAAGGACCACCCTGTAGAGCTGACTGTACTCATCATTCATAGACTTTGTTCCATAATTTTCGTGATATATTAACCATCAGCCAACCAAACTGCAAACATTTAAATTGCATCACTTGAAGGATTACCTAATACATAAAAAAAAAAAAAAATCAGTGATAATGAATGTGGCAAATGCATTTTACAAAATAATAGATGTCATGCTTTATTACAAAAGCATACACATTGCTATACTTTTCTTTGAATTTCAAAAGCCAGATAACGTACACAGGACTGTCAGCATCATGGAAATGCCAGGCCACATTAAGCCATCACTAATGCAGTTGTAGAGATATTTGTCTGGATATTATCTTGACATTTCTGTTTTTATTTCTGAACCTGCATGGCATCATGTGAAAAATACACAGTGTGATGGGTAAAACTGCCACTTACATTCTCTTTGTACAGTTTTGGACACTGGATATTCATTGTTTTTTAAACTATTATGAAGCCGTGGTGGTACAGCGGCTGCATTATTGCCTCGCAGCAAGAGGTTCTCCCATTCGATTCTCAGCTAGTGTGCAGGGAGTTCCTTCTGTGTGGAGTCTGCATGTCCTCCCCGCGGTAGCATGGCCTCCGCAAGACATGCATGAATAGGCGTGCCTTCGCTGAAGGTTGGGCGTCGGGCTGGCAACTCGGCACCATAAAAATCTGCTGCCAATCATTAGCGGACTGGAGTTCCGCTGTGGCGACCCCTTACCGGGAAAAGCCGAAAAGACAAACATTGGGAAATATTTTCTATATTTTTGTTATGGTATGATGTAAAGTGTCATGCCATGATGGATAAAGTTGCTACTGATAATTTTTATATATATAAATATATATATATATATATATATATATATATATATATATATATATATATAGTGTAGTATTTTGAGTTATTGAATGTGTTTTTTGTTAGAAAAAATAATTTAAGTGGGTTTAACTTACTCTAGACAGTAAATAATTTCCCAATGATTTCATTAATGCCACCAAGTAGATATTGTTTAGAGAATGACTTTGCTATCTGAACATTTTTTTCAGCTTGTATGGTCCAGGAGGTATTGGCATTTTTTATTTATTTCAGTTAGTTATATTGTTCACTGGTATGTCAGAATGATCAAGACTTAGCCAGGGGAGATGTGATTAGAGGTACTTTCTCTAACAAGAAAAAATATCAGCATTACATAGATAAAAAATAAAGGTACGATGTAAGAATATAAAGCAGTGTGATATACGTAAAACATGGGGGTGTCTTCAGAAACTTTTAGCATTTCTGTGAAACACTAAGCACCACATTCCACTGCATGTTTATTTTCACTAGTTACATGAAATGTGGCTAGCTCTACATCTTAAATACATGTGTTTGCCCCAAGCAGTTACATGAAATGTGGCTAGCTCTACATCTTAAATACATGTGTTTGCCCCAAGCAGTTACATGAAATGTGGCTAGCTCTACATCTTAAATACATGTGTTTGCCCCAGGCAGTTACATGAAATGTGGCTAGCTCTACATCTGAAATACATGTGTTTGCCCCAAGCAGTTACATGAAATTTGGCTAGCTCTAGATCTTAAATACATGTGTTTGCCCCAAGCAGTTACATGAAATGTGGCTAGCTCTAGATCTTAAATACATGTGTTTGCCCCAAGCAGTTACATGAAATGTGGCTAGCTCTAGATCTTAAATACATGTGTTTGCCCCAAGCAGTTACATGAAATGTGGCTAGCTCTAGATCTTAAATACATGTGTTTGCCCCAAGCAGTTACATGAAATGTGGCTAGAGCTACGTCTTAAATACATGTGTTTGCTTCAAGCATGTTTTTTTGAGATGCAGACTGAGACACATTCCATTCATTTTGTCAAAATAAAACACATCAGCTCAAAGCATTTCTGAATGTAATAAAAGTCCAGAACCGAAAATAAAGTATTCAGTACACTGGGAATGAAACAATGAAAAGAGCAAAAATGGTGACAAGTAACATTCAGTTCAGAAATATTTTAATTGTGCAAAGAAATTACATTAAGTTATGAATCGGGACTTTGTCACGTTATAAAAACGGGACTGATGAGAAACCATGTAGGGATTAACTTCTTTATTAGGTGGAGTTGTACTTTGATTTTGCCTACAAAGGCTCAGGAGGAACATTATATAGGAGGGGGGGTACAACTCTTCTGCACCTGCTGAGGGAGGAAGCTACTAATATCACTGTTTTTATAGGGGTAAACACAGGCTGTGGTGCAATTTTCCAATAAAA
This sequence comes from Protopterus annectens, assembly GCF_019279795.1. Lineage (NCBI taxonomy): Eukaryota > Metazoa > Chordata > Ceratodontiformes > Protopteridae > Protopterus > Protopterus annectens. The sequence goes on along the minus strand of NC_056746.1, from coordinate 192,524,375 downwards.
TGTCTGTATTCGTGGTAGTAACACACAGGTATTGTAAATTTGCAAACCTATGTAAAACAATGTGTTTTTTGTTTTGACCCTTCAATGACTGTGGATAATGACTCCCACTACTGTCAGCTAATTGGCCCATTTATTGCAGTGACACAGGATGCTGGCATTGCCAAGCTGGGCAAGAACCCTACAATGCATTCATTCATGAAGAGGAATTCCAAGCAGCGCTGCTGTTCCCCAGAGAGAGTCTTGTGGTAATGAGCAGGTCATCCTGCTAATCTTAAGAGTCAGCCTACCCTTTCATGTTTGGGAGCACTCTTTCACCCTTGGCAGCTCTTCTGAGCCTACTGTTGCTGTCCCCTAAGGGAAACATGCTACATAAAATTAAACTGTTTAAATAGAGTTATTATTAAAACATGATACTTGCTGATAAAAATAATGAAAACAAACCTTTATATGTTAAAAATCCAGCAAAATCATGAACCACTGCACTGAACAACAATTCTCCACAATCTAAGTCCTTGGCCCACCTAAGCAATGCATGACATTCTTTCAAAAATATGTACAGTGTTTAATACACCCACAATGAAAATGAAACATTGTACTGGACCACCCCATTGCTGACCATTGTTCAGATGTTTGAGCCAGTAAACCAGCTTGAAAAGCTTCACTTTTATGTAATGTTTTCCGTAGATCAATGCTCTGGAATTTGCTGAAAGGTGAGAAAACCTTGCTATCACCACACATTCCACTACCCACTCCAGCAAATCTACTCAGGATGAAAATCAGTCCAAATAACTGGGAAAGCCAAAACAGGTACTGCAAGGTTCCTGACAGGCACAGAGACAGGCACAAGCAAAAGCAGAAAAACAAAATGGTAATTGTCTGGCAGTATTGAAGTTTTTAACTTCTGTTGTTTTAGTAAAGTCCAGCCAACTCATTCAAGGAATGCCTCTGTAAATATTGACATGATGTCAGCCCCAGTAAGCTAAAGTAGTAAAATACTTCAACAGCAGTAAAGAAAGTTTTTACAAACACCAAGATCACACAATTGGGACCCCTCAGGAATAGACTAAAACATTTCTTGCAGCATCCACAGCAATCCATAACTAACATATTAATAGCAATTCAGCAGCAGTTCAGTATCTTAAACCCAAATCCACATTCTAAAATAAGTGAGCACCATGAATACTAAAATGAATAAATGAAACCAATACAGCATCTGTAGGCAGTCAGCTGCATCCATCTTCAGACATGCGCAGCTGCACAACCATCTTCGGACATGCGCAGCTGCACCTTTTCAGCAAGCACCATGGGTTATCTCTAGGCCTGTGGCATATTAAAGCACAGTTTGTCTTCAGCTAGCATATAAAATTCATTGATTTATTTTAGGGAAAATTGAACAAGTGATGCAGTTGGTTCAGATAATGAGATAAGCTGCTGGTAAATCTACTTAATCCCATAATACTAGTTGCTTTCAGATGAGTAAGTATCTAGACATTTCAAAGTTATACACCAATCTGGCTTATCACTGTCTGCCTCTCTGCCCAAGCACCATCCCTGTCTGTTTCCCCTGTATCCCTGGCCCTACTCAAGTTATAGTGGGAGGATCCAGTACAGCTGTACCCAGGTATATACACTTCACTTTCACAGAATACTGTGACACAATGATCAGCATTTAGTTAGTCTTAACAAGTCTTTGTACATGTAATGGTAGCTAGCCTCTCAAAGCTGTACTCACACCACCAAAAAGTGCTCTTCTTTCTGACAGGATGCAAACTGCATTTAAGAAAAACATAACCAAGCAGAAGCAGGCCAGGTTGTAGGAAAGAAGATTTTGCTTAAATCATGAATATATGTATGTAGACAGATGCTTTCTGTGCTGTGACTTAAAACCCCACCATTATTTTTCAACAGCTTTGCACTCAAGTAGGGTGCAGTTATAAAATTTGTATAGTATGCTGGAGCAGATAATTATTTAGAATGAAATGGATTCTGAAACGTCAAATGCAAATCTGTGTTTACTGACCATCTGCCAGAAAAGAAGCCAATGAGAAGAAAGCCCAGTAGTTCTTTAGCTTTGTTACCCGGTTTAGTGCCGAACCCATTCACAAAATACACGCGCTCTTTTGGGCAAGTGCGCACACACACACACACACACACACACACACACCTCATACAGGGCAACTCCCCGCAGTCATTAAATAACATTTTTTGGCACAGAATTCCCACAGGATTTACAAGATGGCTGCACACTTATTAACAGGTTGATTAGAACTCTTCTGGTATGAAAACTGCAGTTGTGAAAAAAGCCAGTAAAAGATATCAAATTGGATGTAATTCAGTCATTTGCTACAAAGTACATTGCTTGGATACCAACAAAGAAAAAATTTGGAGGAAGTAACAGAAAATAAACAAGAAAGGGAAAAGAAAAAACTCCAGCTGGCAAGAATCTTACAATTGTTCAGCAAAAAGCAGTTCAGGTTTTAGCTTTGGTATAGGAGATAGCTTCCAATAATTTAGAGGAAAAAATTAATCAAATGTACTCATACCTGTTTAGAATAAGTGAAACACTGAAGGAATATATGCATGCAAATAAAAGTCATGAAAATATGAGAAGCATGAAGTAACTATTCAGATGAGCTGATAAAACTGCAAAAATCAGAAGTTAAAATGAAGAAAAGGTTTTCTGAGCATGAGGCTTCTCAAGAACATTTGTTTCAAAAAATGGTATAGTTACAAGACTGAACATGCAAAGAAGCCTGGGATTTTCTGCTGTACCAGAGAAACTGGAAGGAACAGACCCTATTAATATTTTATGAAAGTACAAATAAGCAACTGGACTGGTGTTCTACAGCCAGATTATTTTGAAAGAATGCATTTTGTGTGTGTGTGTGTGTGTGTGTGTGTGTGTGTGTGTGTGTGTGTGTGTGTGTGTGTGTGTGTGTGTGTGTGTGTGTGTGTGTGTGTGTGTGTGTGTGTGTGTGTGTGTGTGTGTTCCAAACCAAGCCACAAAAAAAGCTAATACCTATATTAGTTAAGATGCAATCATACCATCAGAAAGAGCTGATCCTTACAAAATGATGGCAAAAATATTAAAACTGGAGAAAATAGAGTGTTTGCAGAACATGATTAGTCACTGAACTCCAAGCAGGAGAGAAACAAGTTTATCCCAGCAATCAAGGAATATTTAGAGGCAGGTATGAGGTTCAATCTGCGGTATCCAGCTGTCTTCAAAATATTTTTCTTAGAGGATCAAAGACATTTTTGGATGCAAAACAGGTTAAAAAGGAAATAAAGTGTTTATCCAACAAAGAGTGAGACTGCAAGCAGAAGGGGACTCAGTTTCTCATTCTTCTGATGGTACCAAAGCCCACAGAGAGAGACTTTGCCAGTGAAAACTTTTCTATTATTCCAAAGGAAAATCCTTTAGAGACATAAAAAGCAAAGGAACTGACTAGAAGAATCAGGAGTACTTTGGAGATCAGTACTGGGAGATGAAGATAATTGGGAAGAAGACCAGCAGTGAAATTAGTGAATAAATGGAGACTATAAAGCATCAATCTCATTACAGAAAGGACAAGAAACATGAAGTATAGTTTTGCAAGAAGGGGTTGAGAAAGCTTTAAATTTTGTTGACTGTGTTAAACTGGTGAGTGAACTATAAGGCATATATCCCACTTATTTAGTAGTAATTAGAAGGACACTGAATGGAACTGTAAGTAAAACAAAGTTTTTATTCTTAATGTCTGTACAAAAGATGTGTTATATAAGATGGATGTTGTATTGCAAAGTAGTTTGGAATAGGGAGCAGTCAGGAGTATTTTAAATGTGAGGTGTGTGGGGAATTATCAGTGACTGCTATATGTGCTAAATGTATTAAAGCAATAAAGTATTTTTTCTTAGTTTTAGTGTATCCAGCCATTACACTGTAACAAGATAAGAAAGGTTGGGAAATGCAAGTTGAAGTTAATATATTGTAATTTTGGGCTGCTGGAGTGTGGGATATAAAAGTATATTGATCCCATTATATGTAGAATTAAGATAATATAATATCATCGATACACATTATATATAGACTTAAGATAATATTCTCTCCTGTTTCCACAGGGGTAGATGTCTAGATTAATGTCCTTAAGCCACAGACATTTTTTTTAGCAAATAGGTTTGAATAAGAAGACAAAATGGTGAAATAAATGGAATATGGTAGTTTTCTTGTATTTTTGATTAGCAAATGCTCTTAGTGGTAAACAATAAGTCTACAGGTGCAGGCAGTTAAGTGAGAAGCTGGACAGTGTGTTCTGAATGTAATTTACAAATATCCCTTTATGCATCTGAAAGGCTGCTACCTGTTTTTTTTGTTTTCTGATTATCAACTGTTTTTACTTGGAGAATAAGTATCTGCAAGTGCAAGCAATTAATTTTGAGACTTCTGAAGGCTCTCTGCTGGGAGAAATATACAACTAATTAACATTTAAAGGTAAACTGGCAAGCAGTTCAGTGGAAAGTTAGAGATATTTGAAACTGTCGGAGGTGAAAACGTTATATAAGACATCTCCCCAGAAGCCTTAATACTTTAATGCATTTAATATTACAAGTGCACACTTTGGTTTATTTATTAAAAGGTAGCCAGTACAGTTTTTTGGGGATAAAAGTTAATGCTTACTAAAAGCATGCAAGCATTTTTTTTTTAAATCTGAGAGGGGAATAGAGATAACAAAAGAAGTGGGACCACAGACTATAACATGCTCTTTAGCATGAGTAACCTAAATTTTGGAATAGGTAATTCCTTTGAGTACAGCCGTCAATGTGGGGCAGCTGTTAAAAGATGGGTGAGTTCTGAAAATCTATTCTCTTTTTACTGTTTTCATTGAAGCAAAAATTCTTAAAAGTGTGACCTAGGTTTACATGTACATGAGAAAAAACAACTGCATAAGAGATTGCCTGTCAAACATTAGTATCAATATGAAAGCTAAATGTTAGAACTACACATTCAAAAGAACAATTATTGTACAAAGAAATACACATTCAAAATAACGGTTATTGTATAATAGATAGAAGTAACAGCTTTATTTCATATTGACTACTCGGTCAGTATCACAAAATTTAAATGGCTTTACAGATGTATGCAAAAAATAGAGTATTGCACTATATTAATAAATGTAGGGTGCAGATAAGAATGTTGCAGGACAGCAATTTGGATATAACAAACAAATTTGCCAAAGAAAGGATTTCAGGGTGGACTTTCAGCAGAATATCAGGGAAAAACAAAATAATAATGCTGTTTGCTAGAGGGGTTCCAGTAGTTATAGAAGAGGGAAAAAGACAATAATGGCAGATTTATAGCAGTAAGGAGTTATTAGCAGGGGAGGAAGATTATGCTGGCATGTATTTTATTCTCCCTAAAATTGCCGTTATGGAGTTATTTTGGAAGAAATAGTCACCTTTCAGCAGGAATATTATTTATAGGTAGGGATTTGCAGTAGAGAAGATGTATCAGGAGGACCTAGAAATGAAAATATAACAAAATAGGGTAGATTTCTGATGAGAATGTTTGGTATGTAATATGTAAATTCAGTAGTAGAATCTCAGACAGAATTTACGTAGTAGCTCTCAAGATACAATAACTGGACTAAACTGGAGTGAAATTATATTTCACATGAGCATGTCTGTTTCATTGAAATCTTTGACACATCCAGTAGTGATTTCACATCATGCATCAATAAGAACTTAGATTAAGATGCAGAATGATGAAGTGAAAATGAGACACTGACACTTTCCTTCTTAGCTGTTAAAAAGAGAGGATTTTAAGGAATGGGTATTGGAAAAGATCTGAGAATTATTACAGAGACTATACATTTCTTCAGAAGAGATAGCTAGTGAGTGGGATAAAATGAACATGGAGTTTTAAAACAGGGTTGAAATACAAGAGAAACAGATATGAGGAAGTTGTAATAGCAGAAATTATTTTTTTGAGCTGGGACACGGTTTATGAATTGGCCTGACATAGTAAAGCCTTGCTAAGTTTAATGCTGTTACCTGCCAAAAAGCAATTAGAAATTAGAATATAAACTAATTTTAATTAAAGTATTAAATATCATTAAAGAGAAGACCAACAGAAGTATTACATATCGTTAAAGAGATGCAAGAATTGGAAGTGAGGTCTTTAGAAAAGGGAAAGCGCAAATTACATAATAATAAGTGTAATTTGTGGGAATGCAAAATAATGTTTCAGAGGAGGAGTGAGGTTTAATAGAAGGTGGGACTTCAGCAATTTATGTAATGTTGGAGTGAATGGCTGTTGCTATAAAGAATAAACATATATACAATGTATAATGCATGAAAAAATTTTATTTCTTTTCTACTTTTTTAATTTCTCCAAGTCTTTTGGGTTTATAATACCATGATGGGAATGGACCCTATTTCTAAGTCAAAGTATGATTAAAGTTCATAAAATTAGTACACGAACCACAAACTACAAAAATAAATCCAGGAGCACAAAGTCAATCAAGCGGACAACCGGATAAAATAAAATAAATAAGAATTTATTGGTGAGCGCTTTCGGCTGCGAACTCCAGCCTTCATCAGACAATTTTTAAAACTCAAAATACATTCCTTTTATAGCAGCCACATAATCAAAAATTAACCAATTCAATTTAATTAATTAATTAGATACTAATAAAAAACTGCCAAAATACTGCTGAATTGCAGCTTGCACCTATCAAAATACACTAGTATGACATTTCATTTGGCAGTACTAAAATATATATACTTGAAAGTAATAAAATATATATATACTTGATGTTTTCATTGCACATACCTCTAATAATATATATATGTATAAATGAAGATATATAACATATATAAATATGTGCACCTAATATGTATGTGAATAAATATATAAAACCAACTGTTTTATACAACCAACTATTTTATACAGACAACCATCATCTATTAACGGCTTTTAACCTTAAAATACTAGTGATAGAAATAGAATCATTTAGACCTGGGAACTGGGTGGCATTTAAATATACCTGCCACCAATATTTGATTCTAATGTAATTCTCCAAGGCCCTGTTTTGGGAGATGGAACTACTTGTTCCAATACTATAAATTGAAACTTATGTGAAGGGTATTGTGCTATATGCCTATACAGAGCATTATTTGATGATTGTCCATTAATATTGTAAATATGTTCATGTATATGTTGTTTTAATTTACGTTCAGTTTTTCCTATATAATAGGCTGAACATTGTAGACATATTGCAGCATACACCACCCCAGAAGTATTACAATTATATTTTCCTTTCATTTTTATCAGGGTGCCATTAATGAATGTTTGTTCAATTTCCAAAATATAAGAACAATAATTGCACATATTACATTTTCTCATTGCACCCTTAATGATGGTTGCTGTATTAGAACAAGTGTTACACCAATCCTTAAGATTTTTATTTCTTTTATAAATAATACATGGTTGTACACCTAAAAGATTAACCAATTGCATGTCTCTCAATAAAAATCCAATTTTTCATCACCAAATTTTTAATATACTCTGAATCCTGTGTGAAAGTAGTAATGAATGCTATATTGCTTTTACTATTTTGACCTGTATTAACCAAACTGGAATCAAAATCATTTTGCTCCACAAGTGACAATTGTTGCTCTACATCTTGTTGCTCTAATTGTTGTATATTAGAACAGTTAGAATTTCCTAACAATGGCTTATAGAACCAATTTTTTCTCTTATTTAAAACTTCAGCAAATATAGCATCAACAAATAGTTTGGGATATTCCCTGTTTAAAAACATATTTGTAATAAAATAACATTCTTCAACAAATTCATCAAATTGCGTAACCATACGCGCTGCTCGAACCAGCTGCCCTTTTATGACTGCCTTTTTAATATGCTGGGGATGATTACTACAAAAATGCAAAAATTTATTAGAATAATTTTTTTTTTACGAAAAATATTAGCTTTGAAATGATTATGCATTACATCTTTCGATAAAAAAATATCTAAATATGAGATATTATCTATTCCTATCTCGTTGGTGAAAATCAAAAATTCAGTAGTGGTATTTGACATGAATTCATCTATTAGTTCCATAGGGCCATTCCAAATAAAAAACAAATCATCCAAAAATCGACTATATAAGTCTATGTGTTGCATAAATACTGAAGAAAATAAATACCTATGCTCCCAAACTGCCATAATTACATTGGCATATAATGTGCCTATAGGGGAGCCCATCGCTACACCTTTGATTTGTTTGAAATAATGGCCATCATGATAGATGTAATTACTTGTCAAAACCAGCTCTATTAAATCTACCAGTGCATTTAATTCATCCTGAGGTATGGGAATTATTTCTGTAAAAAAGTCAGCAAACCAAGTTGAACCTAACTGCTGTGGTATACAGGTGAATAAATCCTTTACATCAACCGTAATGAACACAATTTGTTGCACATTATTGACGCTTAGATTATTCACCTTAGTAAGAAAATCCCAGGAATCACGACAAATATACTTTAAACTTTTCATTTTGTCTTTTAATCTCATATCAATATATTTGGCTATAAAGTAAGTTTTTGAACCACCAGCAGCTACTATAGGTCGCACCGGAGGATTTTGTAAATCCTTATGCAATTTTGGTGTGCCGAAAATGATGGGAATCCTGGGATTTTTCATTGCATGTATCTATAAGCTTCATTAGTTAGTTGCCCCTGCCATAACATATCCTCCAGAAGATAATCAATTCTGGTATAAGAAATGTTAATTTCATTCACAGAAACTTCAATGTATGCATCATCATATAATATATTTAATAACTGTTGGTTATAATCAAAGGCATTCATTAAAACCAAACCACCCCCCCTTATCAGGTTGCATAATATGGACATCACCATGTTTTTAAATGATTTAATGTCTCGTATTGAGCCTTGGTAAAGTTATGTTGGCATTGAGCTTTATAATGCTGCAGATGATATCTGAAGTCAAGCTCACAAATTTCTTCAAACAACTTGATTTTCGGATGTGGGGGGGTTTTAGGTATATGCATAGGATTATTCACAATATTTGATGCTTGTTGATGCATAGTCACTAAATTCATCTTCCTCGTGAAAAGCTTCAATTCAGTAATTAAATCTGTGATTTTTGCCCTTGTTGTTGGTACAAATGTTAAACCTTTACTGAAGATGTTTGCATGCTCAGTAGTTAGGGCAACTTGACTATAATTATAAATATGATAATCACCTGTCGTGTTTGAAATTAACTAATAATTATTTTCACCAGGAAAATTGTCCAAACTTACTTCTTCTAGTTGCAATTGTTCCGTGAACCCATCCTTTGTCTCCTCCATGTACGCGTGTTGTTGACCCTCGGTTTGTACCCTTCTTTGTTGCGGAGACGTTCCGACCGACGGAGACTGCCATCCTCTAAAGGGCACTGCTGTTGATTGTTAATATTTTCGTTATTTTGCATTGGGACGCCATTATTTTCCACAGTAGAAGACGTTACATTTGTTACGTCATTATGCCACTGTCCTCGCGATGGTTTAGGATAGGCTTGGCCTTTGGAGTAGTCCATTCTATCTCTTTCTAATTTACAGGTTTTCCGTTCAGCCACAATTTTACTATATTGATCTGTTTGAGTAAATACTTCAGAATACTGATTCTGACAAGCAATAAATGCTGTTTGCTGCTTTATTTTTGTATCAAGAGCTTGAATTTTAATATTCAATTCATCCATTTGCATTACATTATGTTATGTTTGACCAATACTTGTAAAAAACTCACACCCCTGCCGGTCAAACAACTGTAAAAGTTCCTTATGTAATGCACTATTGTCCTTTAAACCTGTAGGATATTTCCAGTATCTCAGGCCTTTTGGAACTTGCTGTCTCTTGACACATTCATTGAAATAAGCATTTTCATGCACTAGTTTACGATATTGCCATACTGTATCATGAAACTCATCCACCATTGTTGAAAAATTTGGTGTATGATTATTTCTCTCTATTACATTACTTTGCACTTGATTTAACCATTGATAAAGTTGCATTCCATTATCAGCAATATCATTGTTATATGCATTATCCCGTTCTTGTAACTGCAATTGACCTGGAGGTATACTGTCCACACTATTAGCGCTATCCAGTCTATTATTCCTGAAATCAGGCAATCTTATTGAATTGTTACCAGAAAGCTGCTTAATCAGTTGAGTAAGACTTATTACCGATTGCTGTAATGTATCAAATTCAGCTCTTGTAACCACCGTTTCCGCATCTTGCGTGCTGCCGGAAGCCATGTATATATTTTAGTACTGCCAAATGAAATGTCATACTAGTGTATTTTGATAGGTGCAAGCTGCAATTCAGCAGTATTTTGGCAGTTTTTTATTAGTATCTAATGAATTAATTAAATTGAATTGGTTAATTGTTGATTATGTGGATACTATAAAAGGAATGTATTTTGAATTTTAAAAATTGTCTGATGAAGGCTGAAGTTCGCAGCCGAAAGTGCTCACCAATGAATTCTTATTTATTTTATTTTATCCGGTTGTCCGCTTGATTGCCTTTGTGCTCCTGGATTTATTTTCATAAAATTAGTATTGTTTCAATCTTTGATGTTAGCCAGAAGTGTTCTTCACAGCACCCTCAATATACCCTGCAATGACTTCTTCTGCAGTTCATACGAACTTGTATTGTATCGGTAACGTATCTATATACGGATATAAATTCTTTTTTATAAGACCCATTGCTCCTCCTAATATTGGAACTGTTTAAGTATACTTCTTCCACATTGCCCTCATTTCTGCCTGCAAATCCTGGTACTTTATGACTTTGTACATAAGACAATGTAGTCACTAGGTGTAGCAGTTTCAACGATCAATGCTACTTTTGTTTACTATATGTGGTTTTCTCGCATCTATTTTTTGAACTGTTGGTAATGGGTGATCCCATGTAATATAAACTTCATCATCTTCTATAATGCTTTGTGGCTCATGTTTCCAGTGTTTTTCAGCTACCTCATTGTTACAATGCTTGCACAGTCCACAGCACAGCAGTTTTGCCACATTATTATGCCTGTCAGTATACAGTCCTTCTGCCATTAGTATATCATAACCAGCAACAAGATGTGCAACTGTTTCTAATTCAGTTTTACAAAACCTACATTTGTCTGTTTCTCCCACAGTTTCAGTGGACTTTGTAAACCAATGTGTACATAGTCCACTGTCTTGGGCCACCAATATTAACCTTTTAACTTTTGGTTTAAATTCACCTCGCCTTCACCATTCCTGCATTCTATCCTGATCAACATGAGGTTGTTTCAAGAGTTTTTTATACTTACAACTATATTTTTGCATTTTATACAATTGTTGCCTTCTCATCTGATCCTTCACCTTATATTCTTTCTTTTGTTTTTTGGCACGTTCAGTTGCTGCCTGATTTTTATCTACTTTTGGTTTGATTTCCATTCTCACTTGATGCTGATTGGTTCTGCTAAACTATGCAGGGAAGTCATCTTAGATTTGTTCTCCTTGTTTCAAAACTTTCACTATGTTTGTGTGATGTCCTTCTGTTTCCATGTTGCAGTATTCTATGTATGGGTTTACTCTTTTTGTCTCACGTATGTGCGGCCAGTATACAAAAGTTTTCATTTCCTCTGAGGTGCGTGTGATGTCCGACATGGCCAAGGGAACATGGGCCATAAAAGTGATGTCAGCACACACCACCCCTCAGAACTTTTCAACCGCCAGTCATACGCCAGGTGTTACCGCTATCGTTGACATCGGATTCCACTAAAATAAGATAAGTACCCTGTTGGGGACATTTTCTGTCCTTCTTTAAACTTGTATTGCCTGTTAATGTCATCCAGAAGTGGGAAGTGTGTCAGTGCGGCCGCCAGATCCCCCACAAGGATGCCCACAATAAGTGCCTCTTCAGTTTGGGTCGGTCACACGACCACAACGCCTGCCCTGGTTGCCAGGCATTTGTACCTAAGACACTCCACAGCCACTTGCATTAAACCTTTATCTAGAAAACCAGTGCCTTAAGCAGATCACCTTAGGGGTGGAGGGCTCTTCAGATGTTCCTTCAGAACCACCAAAAAAGAAGGCCAAGACCCTATGGCCTTCATCAACCGCTGAGCCTCTTCCATCTGGTCCTCAGCCTGTGGCCAACTCGGGCCTGGTAGAAGGATCTGGATTTTCCATATCAGATAGAGCGGGTACCTATGCAGATGCCGCACAATCCCTCGGCGAGAGCACGTCCGCTGAGGCTATACCACTACTGGCTTCTGACGCTGAGGGGGGGGGGGGGACCAGCATTTTCAAAAGGGCCACCTTATCCCTCCGATCCTTTAAAGTCTCCAGACCCCAGGCCTCAACAGACGCCAGCTAGGCCCCTTAAAAGAAAGGAAAAGACTAAGCATGTCTCTCCTTCTCCTGAAACCATGCCTGATTGCCAGGCTTTTAGTCAAAGTTTTTTTAGTGCTTTCATGGCCTTGAGGGCTACCTCCACTGTGGGTGCTCCCACATTCCCTCCACTCCTGAGCCCTAGGCCTCAGACCACACCACTAGGGAAGGGGAGGATTCCTCTGAGGAATCACTATCTTATACTTCACAGATTCCATCTCCTTTGGGGTATGACTCCCCAGCTGAAGACATAGGTTTGGAAGAAACTATCTCCAAGATGAAGGAACACATCAAATGGGAATCCTCAGAAATGACTGAGGTCCAAAAAAGACTATGACTTTATCCAGATGGAAACCCCCAGCCCATCTGCTGTTCCACCCATTCCTCCTGCCTTTTTAGATGCTTTCTTCTCAGCATCTCTTAATCCAGACTCCCAACCCCCTGCACCACGCATACCAGACAGACTTTACAAGGTGTCTAACACCGCTAAGCACCAGCTTAAGTGTCCACCTGCTGACCCAGCCACTATATCTATATCTACGAACAAGGCTGCTTAGCTCCTGCCCACTGCCACCTTCCTCCCTGCTGACAAAGACAGCAAGATGATGGAATGTCTGGGTAACAAGATCTATACCTCTGCTACTTTGTCCTTCAGAGCTACAAACTATCAAACTGATATGGCCAAGTATGCCTTATCCCTTTTGGAATCTGCCTCCAAACGCCTGGCAGATATTCCAGTCTGCCCTGACAAACCATCACTGTCCTCCCTCCTGGCTCTCTCTTCCCAGGTCACCAGACATTCCATAAAGTGCAGTTGTGTTGCTGCTGAATCCTCATCCAGGTCAGCAGCATCAGCATCTGTCTTACTAGATACACCTGGCTTCACCTACGACCATTGCCTGACTTTAGGGCAAAGCTTATGGATGCTCCCCTGGACAATACTGCATTATTTGGCTCCAAGGTAGCCGACCTTTTCAAGTCACTTCAGCAAAAAGGAAAAGAAATGCAGGACCTAAACATTTGCTGGTTTCTCCCATACCTAAGTTCCAAAGAAACTTTCCTGCTAAAACCCAGTTTATCAGGAAGCATTCTCGTCCTCCTGCTCCTTCCAGGCCTAGAAAACCTACAAGAAAACAAACTCCTACAGCTAGAGCACCTTCCTCCTCTAGCCAGAGACTGCCCTTTCCAGACAGGGTAGGTAGCATCTGACTACCTGCCACCCTTACTGCTGCCACCCAATCCTTCTGTACCTCTGTCATCTCAGATCTGTCATTGCCTCCCTGTATGGACCAAGGTCACCTCAGACAAGTGGGTCCTGTCCATAGTACAAAATGGTTACTTCATGTCTTGGATCTCACCTCCAAAAAGGAGAGGCATCCCACAACCACCTTCTCAACATTTACACCTCATGCAACCAGTCCTCCAGACACTTGCAACTCAGGGCACCATTGAAACAGTCTCCCCAGCTACAAAGGGAAGAGGATTCTATTCCAGGATCTTCCTGGTCCCCAGGAAAGACAGACCCTGGAGATCGATATTAGTCCTCAACCCTTTCTTAAAGGACTCTACCTTCAGAATGCTGACCCTCCCAGCTCTATTTCCCTTCCTGATTCCCCAAGGGTTCATGCCAACATTAGATGTAATGGATGCCTACCTCCGTATCCCAATAACATCCACCCACAGGAAATACCTGAGGTTCTTGGTGGGTTCTGCACACCTACAGTTCTCGGCCTTGCCTTTTGGACTCTCCACTGCACCCAGAGTCTTCACAAAATCCTTAGCCCCAGTAATTGCCTTTTGCAGAACAAAGGGAATACATATTTTCCCTTACCTGAATGGCATGTTGATCCAGGCTGCCAGCCAAAAGACCTTCTAGCTACACATCCACATGGTAGTGGTCCTTCTACAGTCCCTTGGATTTCTACTAAATTTTCCAAAATCCCAGCCACAGCCAACCTGAGACATTGTCTTCCTTGGGTGCAGAATACGCTCAGACCTCATGGTAGTATACCTACCACCCCCCCCCCCCTCAAAGTGAGCTCCTTGACAGAATATCTTCTTCTGATCCTTCACTCCACAGAGTTGATGGCAAGGCAGTACCTCAGATTGTTGGGCTACATGGCATCAACCATCCCCATGCTACCCCTAGCAGGACTGCATATGAGAAAGTTACAATGTTATCTTGGGTCAGTCTGGACACAGCATTCCCACCCTTTGGAGCACAGGGTGCCTCTTCTCCCTTGCATGAAGAAGGAAATACAGTGGTGGTTGGAACAGGTGAACCACAACTGAGGTCTCTCTCTCCAACCACCTCAGCACACACAGGTCATGCACACAGATGCCTCATACTTGGGCGGGGGAGCAACTCTGGACAATCAAAAGGTGCAGGGCCTGTGGCCAGAACCTCACAAACTGGAACACATCAACACTCGTGAGATGAGGGCAATTCTTCTAGCCCTCTAGGCCTTTCAACCTTTCCTTCAACAAGGGCTTCTGAAGATATACACAGACAACAACAAACAGGGAGGACCAGGTCTTACCTGCTCTGCAGACTACCATTCTGGTATGGAAATTTGCCACCTCACAGGAAATCACACTACAGGTAGTTTACATTCCCTCTCTCCACAATGTCCAGGCAGATTACTTAAGCAGAATCATCACAAGCAACCACGAATGGATGCTTCACAGAGATTTTTTCTTGGATCTGGTCCACAGGTGGGGTACACCTCAAATAGATCTGTTTGCCTCCTCCATCAACAGGCAACTTCCTAGTTTCTGCACCAGGACACCAGAACCCCAGGGACGGGCAACGGATGCCTTCTCAATCTCTTGGAAGGGGAAACATCTACATGCCCCCCTTCCCACTCTTTCAGAAAGTCCTACTAAAAATCTAAAAATACAGCAGAACACTCCAAAAATCTTGTTGGTGACCCCCTACTGGCCCAGACAGCACTGGTTCCCCTTACTTCTGCAATTGTCCAAGGTCAGTCACTACAAGTTACCCCCCAGAGTGGACATTCTCACACAACACAAAAGGGATCATTGATTCACCCACAGTGGCAACTTCTAAACATCACCCTGTGGCTGATAGGATTCTGATCCCCTTCCAACACCTTTACAAGAAAATCTTACCTTTCTAAATGGAAAAGATTCACTTCTTGGTGTCACAAAAGGCAACTGGACCCACTTTTTAGCAAACCACCTATAGTCCCTTACCTGTGTGAGTTACTGCAGACTGGCTCCATCAAAGCTCATCTGTCTTCAATTTCAGCATGCCTTCCTCTGGGCCCCCCTTTAGCTTCTAGGCTTCCTTCTAAACTTTTCCTTAAGGGGGTATGCCACCTCAGACCTCCCAGGAAACCGTGCCATCCTCCTTGGGATCTTAACTGTGTGCTTGAAAAGCTTACGCTCCCTCCCTTTGAGCCAACAGACAAAGCCTCCTTAAAACATTGCACATGGAAGACTGTGCTACTGTTAGTAGCCTTGACCTTGGCTAGAAGATTATCAGAACTACAAGCCCTTATGGCTATTCTCCCTTTCTACTTTTTCACAGGGATAGGGTTACCCTTAGAACTAACCCATCCTTGATGCCCAAGGTGGTGAATGACCTGTCACTTAACCAGGCCATACACTTACCTGTTTTTCCCCCAACTCACAGGGGGACATTGAGAGGGTACTGCACTCCCTAGATGTGCATAGACTGCTCAAGTTTTATCTCCATAAAACAAAGGCCATCAGACAGGCAGACTATTTGTATCCTTCCACCCTAGAGCACTGGAGAAGGCAGTGTCCAAGCAGACCATATCTACTTGGATCTCCAAGGCCATCACCTTCTGTTACCGATCCCATGGGAAATCCTTGCAAGGGGCAGATAAAGCACATTCCACCAGAGCCATGGCTTCCTCAGGAGCGTTCTTTAAAGGCCTGGATACCTCCACTATCTTAGAGGCAGCTACTTGGTCTTCTGTTCACACATTTACCAAACACTACAAACTTGATCACATTTCTAGAGCCAGGGCAAGGCTGTTCTTCACAGTTTCCTGGAATCTGTCTCTAGAACTCCCCCCAATCACAGTAAGCTTTGGCACTCACCCATATGTAGGATACTGCAACATGGGAATAGAAGGACATAGAAAAGTTGTGTAAAATCTTACCATAACCATAGACATCTTTCTCTTCCATGTTGCAGTATTTCTTCCCACCCACCTTCCCCTCCTGTTAGGCTACATTTCCCTATCTGGGTGGCACTGGACTGGCATTGCCCTTATTAGGACTGGCACCAACCAGGGATTTCAGTTCTGAGGGCTGGTGTCTGCCAACGTCACTTTTATGGCCCACGTTCCCTCTGTCGTGTCAGACGTTACACACACCTCAGAGGGACTGAAAACTTTTGTATACTGGCTGTACTTACACGAGACAAGAAGAGTAAACCCGTATGTAGAATACTGCAACATGGAAGAGAAGGGCATCTATGGTCATGGTAAGATTTTACACAACTTTTCTTTATGAGGTCAGCACATATATATGCAGTCCCACCACTGCAGATCTATATACATGTAATCAATTTTGAGGAGGCCCACACCTCCTTCAGAACAGGGAATATATAATCTTGGTATACACTGATTTTTATAAATCATTTGATTAGCATGAAACATCCTTCTTGTTTTCCTGTCCAACCTATCCAACACCTTTTTGGGACTAGTCAGTCACTCCAAAACTGTAAGTAGGACAGGTAAAGCAAATTGGTTTATAGCTTGAACTTTGTTCCTAGATATCAATGCTGTTTTCAGTATTAATTTTAGTCTTCTAAAGTACTCCTTACTAAGTTTAATTTGCATCTGTTCATGTTTTATTGTTGATCCTTCATCAGTTCCCAAATATTTATACATTCCCTCTTGCTCAAGTTATTTTATGTCACATTCCTGTCCCAAACTGATATTTTCTAGGTGCTGCAGCTTTCCTGCGCTAAATGCTGTTTAGCACATTTATCAAGGCCAAATTACATTCTTATGTCATCTGAAAAACTGTTGACCACTTGCAGATGCGTTTTTAGTTCCTCGTCCGAAGAGTTGCATAGTTTAAAATCATATACAAAAAGAAGATGAGAAATCTTTACACTTTATTGTTTTCTAGCAGCCAGATTGTAGCAGTGACGTAATCTGTTAAGTAGACAGCATAATGGGTTAAGGGCAAGACAAAAGTGCAGTGGTGACAAAGAGTCACCCTGGAATATCCCCCTCTGAATTTTTATTCCTGGAATAATAATTTGTCCTGTGTCATGGTTTAACTGCAAAGTAGTTTGCCACTATTTCATGGTTTCTGTAATGTAATTATCCTTTGTTCCATATGACCTTCTTTTATTACCCTTGTGTTCTATTGCCATGGTGTAGTTTTCTTCTAAATTATTACAAACACTGTCAGCATTAATTCCAGTGTATAGTTTGTACGTTGTCTGAAGGCAAGTTGTTGGTCTATAGTTTTTACGATAGCTTGCAGGTTTGCAGTTAAGTAGGACTATTGTTTTTTCCTGTTGTTAAACAGACTGGTGCCTCTTTGGGGTGTGCATATAAGTAGTTCTTACATGTGGCTAAATCTTCTTCTAAAGTTATTAACACTTTTAGCCAGAAGTTAGGTACTGCATATGGTCCTGGGGTTTTCCAGTTAGAAGCTTTTCTTAACATTGTTTCAATCTCTCTGGCTGTTACTTCATCCCATTTCATATCCTGTACATTTGAACTTCTTATTCTTTCTTTTAATTCTTCTATCCATTTAGCATCTTTGTTATGTTCCACAGGATCTTCATAGATATTTCTCCAAAATGTATCTATTTCTTCTTTTTTTGTTGTTGTTGTGTTTCAATTCCTTTTGCCTTATTTTACCAGCTCTCTATAAAACTTTTTTGGGTCATCAGTAAATTGCTTATTTTGTACTTTTCCTTTATATTTATCTGCATATCTTCTAAGTTTTTCTGCCTGTGTTGATATTTTTAGTGTATTTTCTGTGATGGTGCATTATAGATCCTGCTGTGTTCTGATACAGTGAATTGCTTTTATCACATCTGTGTTTCTGAGTATTTCTGTTGATCTGTTCCCTCTTCTATACTCTTCTAATAGTGACACTTCTTGTCTTAATTGCTTCATAGTTTTCTCTGCCAATACTTCCATGATGGTATTCGATTTCTCCCCTTTCTTTCCCTTAGTGCTGTTCCCAGACTGCTGCATATCCGCAAGTCAAGCTCCACTCAAGTAACCTGCATGCTCGGCCTCAACCTGGTCTGTGACATCAGCAAGACTTTTTGTCGGGACAGATTTGTGTCCCACAGACTCCCCCATCTATGGAATAGACAGACTCCCTCTCCACATCAAGCAGAGTACCTCTTTACTCCTTTTTAAGTGCAACCTGGATAACAGGATGGGAAACAGAAAGTATACCCCTGGGATTCCACCTGTGTCCCTGCTGGACAGGGGCATCAGGCACTGATTTGTCTAAACATGGGCTAAACTCTTGGCTGGGCTTATAAGGGGCTCAAGGCCAATAGCCCAGTAACCTCCTATGATCCTATGATCCTATGATTACTACCCTGTGTTTTTTTCTCCTTTTTTTAATTTCTCCAAATCTTTTAGGTTTCTAATACCATGACAGGAATGGACCCCAGTCCTGAGTCAAAGTATGATTAAAGTTCATGAAATTAGTATTGTTTCAATCTTTGTTGTCAGCCAGAAGTGCTCTATGCAGCACCCGCAGTGTGCCCAGTAATGACTCCTTCTACAATTCATATGGAGTTACATATATCGGTAACATATATAAATATGATTGTAAAACAATTCATATGGAGTTACATATATCGGTAACATATCTAAATACGATTGTAAATTCTTTTTTATAAGGCCCGTTGCTCCTACTATTATTGGAACTGTCTAAGTAACTTTCTTCCACATTGCTCTCATTTCTGCCTGCAAATCCTGATATTTTATGATTTTATGACTTTATGTGCGTCTTTGTAATCAATAAATTATTTTGTACTTTTCCTTTATATTTATCTGTGTATCTTCTAAGTTTTTCTGCCGGTGCTATTTTTAGTTTATTATTTGCGATAATGCATGATAAATCCTGATCCATTATAATACTGTGCATTGCTTTTATCATGTCTATCTTTCTGAGTTTTTTTTTTGTTGATCTGTTCCCTCTTCTGTACTCTTCTAACAGTGACACTTCTTGTCTTAAATACTTTATAGTTTTCTCTGTTCGAAACTTCCAGGATGGCAATCGGTTTCTCTCCATCCTTTTCCTTACTACCCTGTGTTCTTGTGGTAGGGCTTTATCTGTTATTTATTTGGCTACACAGTAATGTATCCTATTTACTTTTGTTATATTACATGAATCTCTTTAGACGGTGCTATATACTGCTTTCAATTGTTTTATCAAACTTCTAACTTTTGGGGGTTTTATTGACCTTCTGCAGTCTATTTCTTTCATTGATCTTAATATGTCTATCCATCTCTACTGAATAAAGTAACTCTTCTCTTGGATCATTTTCTTCTAAACAGAGGGCACATTATTTGTTTGCCATTTCCTGTGGGCATTTGATAGAAGTTTCTTCCTGTGCCTCTTTCTCATCAGATGTTCTTCGTCTCACATTGCTGCAGTCATAACCTGTGGGTAGTCCGCTGTCCTCGGTCGGCCCGAATACCAAAGTGTTAGGCTGGCGTCGGTCATAGTTGCTCTGATCTGATGTCAGTACGCAGTGGTACTAAAGAGCATGACCGACGCCATTTCCTCAGTCTTTCTTGCCGCATGGTCAGAAGCAGCGTTTGCAAGTGCCGTTCGGCGTCCTGAAATTTTCGTATTCTGAGTTTCAGACCGAAGACCAAGTTGGGCTAAGTACCCCGTTGGGGAATATTTTTGTCTTTTCTTGCCTCAGTTAAATCCGGATGTCAGAAAAAGTTAATAATTGTATTTCTTGTGGGAAACAGATACCTCATAGGGACTACCACTCTCTCTGTATTCCTTGCTTGGGGCCTGAGCACGACCTAGTTGGGTGTCGCTTTTGTGCTAGATTTAATAAGCGCACCATTAAACACAGGTTAGATTGTGCTAGACTTGTTTTTGGTAAGCGGTGCAACTACAACATGCCGTCGGATCCTCCGACGCCCGCTACCGCTAAGAAGCGAAAAGAGAAATCGTTAAAGTCTAAGCAGGATGAGTTGTCCGTTGCGGACACCGGTTCTTTGGAAACTACGGTGGAATCTGTGGATCCAGCCGAGGTTTCAGCTGAGTCTCAGGGGGAGCCTTTAATATTGCAGGAATTGGCCTCTCAGGAGTCAGGTCAGGCCGAGGGGGCCTCTCAAGTTTCTGTAGTCCCTTCTTTACATAAGGTTGTTAGGCCTTCTACTTCTGTCACTAAAGCACCTTCTAAAGCTAGGCCTGGTCTTTCTGGCACAGGCGTCAGCCCTAGTTCTGCAGGCTCTGTTCCTAAAAAACATATGCTGAAAATGGCAGAGGATTTGATTACTTTAATCAGAGGTTCTATGCCCCCTCCAGATAAGAGGCCTAGGGTAGAGACAGAGGTGGAGGGTTTGGAGCATTCCTCAGATTACTCTGAGTCTTCAGCTGAGGACATTCAGGATTTTCCTCCCTATTCTGATTCGGATGCAGAGGACTCCTGTCCTTCTGCTTCTCCTCCAGAGGATTTTTCTTTTTCTGAAACCCTGCATTCAGTGAGGGAGCATTTTAAGTGGGAAGGTCAGGATTTCTCCGATTCTCGTAAGAGGCTTAGGGAATTTTTGTTTTTACCACAGCATAGACCCTTGGCCATTCCCCCTGTTTTGGATGTTGTTCAGGATGTTTTTTCTGAGGCTTCCCTTAATCCTGATTCTTTACCTCCGGCCCCTGTCAAGCCAGACAGGTATTACAGAGTTCCAGAGGCTCATAAATATTTATATAAGAGTCCTAGAGCTGACCCAGAAACTATTAGCCAGGGACCTAAGAGTGTCAGGGCTTCTGTAGTAAAGAATCCAGTTCCTCTGGATCAAGATTCTAGAGCTTTGGACAGGTGGGGTAAAAAAGTGTATACCTCCTCCACACTAGCTATGAGGGCTTTGAATTGCCAGTTTCATATGCTGAAGTACCGGAATTTTCTGTTAAGTCAGTTGAAATCTAAGGTAGATGCTTTAGCTGAGGGTATAGAGTGTAAGGAATTGCAGGATTTAGTTCATGCCTCTGATCAGGTAGGTAAGCATTCCTTGCAGTGTGGCTTTGATGCTCTTCAGGCTTCTTCCAGGGTGGCTGCCACTGGTTCAGTTATTCGTAGGCATGCCTGGCTTAAGGATCAGAATTTGTCAGAGCATGTTAAAGCTCGAATTTTGGATGCTCCCCTCCAATCTGAAGTTCTTTTGGTTCTCCTGTGGAGTCAGTTTTGAAGAAAATGGAAGACAAAGCTAAGTCCATGCAGACAGTTAAGGAATTTTTACAAGTGCAGCCCCCTAAGTTTAGCAGAAATTGGCCTGCAAAAGGATGGGCATATCCTTCTTCCGATTACCAGTCTAAGGGCAGATCTAGTCGTGGTAGGGGCAGAGCTCATGCTCAGGGTTCTTTCAGACCTAGGACGTGGAGTTCTCCTGCACAATCTTCTGGTGAGGGCAGGGGTCAGCCTTTTCGTAAACAGACCCAATGACCTGTATCTCCAGCTGCCAGATTCCTCCTGTCTGGCAGCTCCTCTAGGAGGAAAGTTGGCACTGTTCAAGCAAAATTGGCTTTTGGTCACCCAGGACAAATGGGTGTTGGACATTATAGATCGGGGCTACAAGTTTTATTTTCACACCTTGCCTCCTTTCAAAGGCATGGCGGACGTACCTCCTCAGCAAAGGCTGGAGGCTCACAAACAGATTTCTTTACTTTTAAAAATGGGGGCTATTCAGGTGGTACCTCCGTCAGAAGTAGGCCTAGGATTTTACTCTTGCCTGTTCCTTGTACCAAAGAAGGGGAACACTTGGAGGCCAATTCTGGATTTGTCTATTCTCAACACATACCTAGACATCCCAAAATTCAAGATGTTAACTTTACAGCAACTTCTGCCTCTGCTAGGCAAAGATCACTGGATGGTAACTCTGGATCTCAAAGAGGCTTATCTTCACATTCCTATCAGGCCCAGTTGCAGGAGGTTCCTGCGTTTTCGGGCTGGTACTTTTCATTATCAGTTCTCTGCATTGCCCTTTGGCTTATCTACTGTGCCCAGGGTGTTCACAAAGGTCCTGGCTCCTGTGATAGCCTTCTTAAGACTAAGAGGAATACAAATTTACCCTTATCTGGACGATTGCCTGATTCTTGCTCAAGACAAAGTCACGTTACTTCAGCATCTACAGTATGTAATGGCAGTGTTAAGGTGCCTAGGGTATTCTGTGAACGAAACAAAGTCCAGTGTAGTACCCTCTCAGGACATGTGCTTTCTGGGTGTGAGACTGAATGCAGCCTCTCAAATGGCTTTTCTGACCCCGGACAAACAAAGAAATCTTCCCCTATACTTTCAGCAATTATCCCTACTGTCCAGGCTGACTGCAAGGACAGTCCTTCAAGCCTTGGGGTTCATGGCATCTTGTATTCTGGTACTTCCCAATGCCAAACTACATATGAGGAAGCTACAGTGGTATCTCAAAAGCATATGGACTCAACACTGCCACGATTTGGACACTGTCATTCAGATAATACCTTGCATCCAAAGGGAGTTTTTGTGGTGGGCTCAGGAATGTCACCTAAACAAGGGACTCTCTGTGACCCGACCAGAGGCGAGTCAGATCCTAACGACAGATGCCTCGGACATGGCTTGGGGAGCACATTTCAATGGGAGATGGGTTCAAGACACGTGGCCTCCCAGACTACAGCATTTGCATATCAACATGAAGGAGATGTTAGCAGTCCAATTTGCTCTGATGGCTTTCAAGGATCTATTTCAACCAGGACAGGTGTTGATTCAAACAGACAACACAACAGTCATGTGGTACATCAACAAGTAGGGGGGAACCCATTCGTACCCTCTTTGCAGACAAGCTATGATTTTGTGGGAGACTGCTCTGAGTTCGCACCTCACTCTTCAAGCAAGGTTTCTGCCAGGAGCACAGAACTCCTTAGCAGATGTTTTGAGCAGGCAACTGGTGGACCCCCACGAGTGGAAATTGGATCCTCATGTATTTCAACAGTTGACAGTGGCTTGAGGAACTCCAGACATAGATCTGTTCACGTCCCCACAAAATTTCCAACTGCCAAAATATTGCACAAAGATGTTTCACCCAGAAGCTTGGAAAGTGGATGCTCTATCTTTCAGTTGGAACAACCTTCACGTCTATGCCTTTCCTCCTCTGCCTCTCCTTCCCAAGGTGCTCTTGAAGGCCAGACAGGACAAGCCTTGCATGATCCTTATAGCTCCAGATTGGCCACGTCAGCACTGGTACCCCTTGCTGAGGAGTTTAGTTCGGGAGCCTCCTTGGCCTTTGCCAACAATTCCAAACCTTTTGTCTCAAGAAAGCAATCATTTCCTCAATGTCAGGATACAGTCCCTGCATCTGACAGCCTGGCATATTCTGTTTTAGACCCTGGGGGGTCGCAGCTTCCTCAACAAGTTTTAAATGTCATTTTGGAAGCCAGGCGGCCTAGTACAAGGAAAGTTTATGCTGATAAATGGAGGAGATTTTTTCTTTGGAGCACAGCAAAGAGCTTTGATGTTTCACGCCCTAATTTGAGTGTTACACTACAGTACCTTACAGACTTACTAGACAAGGGTTTGTCTTTCTCCTCCGTGAAAGTTCATGCTGCAGCCATTTCTGCTCACTATGACTGTGATCCACCATTATTTTCTAACCCTTTGTTTAAGCAATTTCTTAGAGGGGCAAAGAACATAAGACCCCCACGTAGAGCTCCTACTCCTTCCTGGGATCTCAATTTTGTGTTGGAAAAACTGACTTTACCTCCTTTTGAACCTGCAGCTACATGTGAGTTGAAGTTTTTGTCTTGGAAGACTGCTTTTTTGTTGGCCATTACGTCTGCTAGGAGGGTATCTGAATTACAGGCTCTAATGGCAGTTGAACCCTTCCTAATATTTCATAAGGATAGGGTATCCTTGCGTACTAACCCTTCTTTTATGCCTAAAGTTGTTTCTGATGTGGCCTTGAACCAATCTATTCATTTGCCTACTTTTTATGCTGATCCCCAAAATAAAGGGGAAAAAATTTTGCACACTTTGGATATTCACAGGCAGTTACGTTATTATTTGAGCAGAACTAAAGGGTTCAGGCAGTCTCAACAGTTATTCATTTCTTTTGCCTTGGGTTCACAAGGAAAACCTGTTTCAAAGCAAACTATTTCTAAGTGGATTAGCCATTGTATTGCTTTTTGTTATTCTCATCATGGAAAGGAGGTTCCGCCTGGGATTAGACCTCATTCCACTAGGGCTACTGCCACTTCTACTGCTTTTGAGGGGAGTAGCTACTAAGGATATTTTGGAGGCAGCTACTTGGAGTTCAGTGCACACTTTTACTAAACATTACCATCTCCCTCTTTATTCCAAGTCTAGGGCTGGGTTTGCCACTGCAGTTTTACAGGGCATGTTAGCAGCTCCTAGTGTTCTTTGATTTTGCCAACCTCCCTTACCTTTGCTTTGGGATTCTACCCACAGGTTATGACTGCAGCAATGTGAGACGAAGAACATAGTACAGTTTTGTACCTACCATAAATGTAGATGTTCGAGGATCCACATTGCTGCAGTCCAATTTACCCTCCCTCCTTCCCCTCTGTAGTTTAGGGTTGCTGTGTTGCTTTTGGGGTAATTATTTTGTCTGTAATTGGTGGTTGGGTATTTTCTATTTTTGGCTATGGTCTCTTTTTTTTAGGCCTTCTGACATCTGGGGCAAGAAAGACTGAGGAAATGGCGTCGGTCATGCGCTTTAGTACCACTGCGTACTGACGTCAGATCAGAGCGACTATGACCGACACCAGCCTAACACTTTGGTATTCGGGCCGACCGAGGACAGCGGACTACCCACAGGTTATGACTGCAGCAATGTGGATCCTCGAACATCTACATTTATGGTAGGTACAAAACTGTACTTTTCACCCTGTGTCATCTATTGCTCTTTCATATGGGAACTCGCTGGCCTATCACTCCACTGCATTGACTGTGTCAGAGTTGCCAGTTTCCTGTTCTTTCCCTTGCTGTATAGCTGCAATTGAACCTTTGTACTGGTTTCCTATGGGAGGCTCCAAAGTATTTTCATATGTCAACTGATTAGATGCTGCCTGCTCCACTGGTTTCTCCTTAATTTGAGCGTCCATTCCTCTGTCCTGTTACGTTGTTATCTGAGTTAAATTTTCTACACTAAATCCTTCACTTTGCAGGCAATACATAACCTCAGTTTCTATTTCTTTTAACGTCTCCATTACTAATCGTCTTTTCTACATTTCCTCTGTGTTTTCTTATTTTTTTTATTGTAAAAATTTTCCATATCCAGATGTCTTTGCCTGTATTCCTCTTCAAATATCTTTGGTGCTGCTCTTTATGCATTGATTAGTTTTGTTTTCTCCTTTGCTTAAATATTGCACCATATTAAATCTCTTTTTCTTTCCCATGTCCATATTTCTTCTTCAGACAACTCCTGCTACTCTTGTTTCTGCTTACTTTGGGGACTAGTTGTTCCATCATACTGTGGTATGACCTGTGTTAGACTTTCTACTCTGAATCCTTCACTTCGCAAACATTCCATAATTTCAGCTTCTATTTTTTTTAACTTGTACTTAACTAATCTTCTGTTCTATATTCCCTCTTTATGATCTTATTTTTTTATTATTGTAAAGCTTTCCATGTCTAGAATCCTTTGCCTATATTTCTCTCCAAATATCTTTGGGACTGCCTTTTTATGTTGATTAATTTGGCTTTCTCCTTTGCATAAATATTGCACCATATCAGAGCTCTCTTTCTTTCACATGTCCATATTTCTTTTTTATACCCTTCAAACATCTCTAAATTTTGTTCTTTAAATTTTCAGACTTCCTCGGTCACTTATTTTTCCAAATGGCACAAGGTTTCTTGGTCTGTATAATGTTTTTCATGGATTTGTTGTATTAATGAAAACATTTTTATTTGAAGCTTCTGACAGTTTTTCTTGTGGCAATATTTTTCATTCCTCTAATTTCTCTCAATCTTTTCATATATTTTTTGCATGGAAATTGTGGGCTTCTTGCATAATAGTAACAATATATAATTTTGTTCGTATACTCAGCAGTCCACTCTGTCATCTGTATGGCTTTTTTGGGTATCAGTTTTTGTTATTGTTGTGGACTGGTGCTTCCTTCTACAACAGGGGGGCCATCGCCCCCTGGGCCTGGCCTAGACCCATTGTAGGAATCTTTTCATGTCTTGAAGATTCTACGCTGTCATTTTTTCCAGTCCTGGTACCAGTGTGCCTACCAGGACTGGGCATTTTTTTTATTCTGGGCCTTGCTTTATTTTTTTAACCTACTTCTGTCCATGTTATATGCTATGTAAAATATAGTCTATGCATCAGTGTCGTCTTGTTGTGATTTTGTGAAAAAGGGTCCACCTCGTGAAGGTACTTGCCAAGACTTGAGGATGAATTAATTTCCAGCAATACTTCTCTCCTTTTGCTGATTTTTTATCATCTCTCCATTCTAATATATGTGTGCCTGTGTCTAAAGTGATAATTTAATAAAGGTGTTAAAAAAATATATGCTTGTTTGTGAAGAACATATGTGTGGCAAGTTCTAGCTCTTATTCCCAAAGTCAAATATGTCCAGGATTTGACTGTCTTTGTGAATGGGAAAATTATTGTTAGCAGGTAACAACTTGTATCCCATGGTAGTGTCCTGTGAAATCAATCACTGCTGCCTCTTCAGTAGTTGTTTTTTTTTTTTAAGAGACACTTACATTTTTCTTTGCTCCTTACTTTACCATTTTATTTGGATTGTATTTTATAGAAAAGTAACTCAAAGAGGCTGTGAGTCCGTTCCTATTAAGGATTTAGCAAAGATATTTTTGTATACTTGAAAAACAGCTTGCCTAGCAATTTTAGGTTCCTCTTGCATTTGCGCATTAACATTTTAGCCTTGTTCCATTTAAAATATTCTTACATTAAATAGAGGGTTACTCCAAAGTGGAGAACCAGATAAAAATGTCTTTCATCCCTTTCATAACGCAACTGGTCAGAGTAGATGAGGGCAAGGGTTGCCTCTTCTCCAACATCCCAGTCAAATAACTGCCCTGGATAAGGCTTTCCCTTACACTTGGGCAGGAGGACCAATGACAGAATTCAAAGGTTGTCATTGGGATCTGCCAGAGTATACAGCCTGTGTCATGCTGCTACATATTAGTCAGTAAATCGCCTATAATATAAAATGGCTGAAGCCAAAACATCTATCTGCGTGGCAGGCAGTCCGTCATATGGAATGTAAGGCAAGAGGCTCAGTCAGCTTTATTCATTTTTTTTAATAAATTGGCATAATCATTATCTCTGTACATAGAATTTTGGATTCATGGACTGAAAAAATAGGTTTTTAAAGGATAAGAAGGCATCCCCTAGTATTATGATAATCAGGGAAGCAGACAAAACAGATGATGGAGTTGTGAACAGATAAAGCCATGTGTCATCAGAGATAATGCCCACAGGCCTTCAGTGGACTGATAACGAGTCCCATAAGCTTCTCACTGTATCTTTCATAACTAATTTTATATTTTTATCCATTTTGTTATGGTGCTTTGCTTTATGCTTAACAGAAGCACTCAAAGAAGATTGTCATTCAGGGGAAGAGGTAGATGTCCCTTGGCTTACAGCAAGAAGTTGAATTATGTTCAAGAAAGTCAGGAAACTGCAGGATCTAAAAGGAAGATCGTATTATTAATGGGATCACAGTGTTTGTAGACCAGTAACTGATGGCTCTTCTCTAAGCAGAAAAGTCCCTAAACGTGACAGTCCTTCAGTGGAATCAGTTTCCTTTAGGTTCATTTTTGGTGATCTTTCCTGGAGATATCACTGGCCTTGGAATGATCCCTGATATCACAGCAGAACAAGACTTAAATCAATAAAAAAGCAGTGCAGAAAAATAGTCAGCATTAGTAAATGAAGAAAAAAAAAATCTCTGGGAGCTACCTGGACAGATTGTGACTCTTGGGTGGCAGAAGAGAAATGAAAATATCAAGGGATGCTGTCCATTTTCTACCAAGCCCCCTATGGTAATTGTTTGAATTGCAGTGCCCAGCCCCAGAATGTGGAGTCCGAATAACCGAAATCCAGACTTATATAGACTAAGTCTGAAACTGACATTACACTGACTATTCCCTTTTCTCTGACATATGGTGGTCTCAGAGTTTGTATATTTGCAAGTTCAGGTGATGTGAGGAGGAAGCTTGCCCCTTCCCACACAAACACACACAATCACACACACACACATTAGGGGGTGTAGGGCAGCCTGCTCCCTGGGGAAAAAAAAACAAGTTTAGAGGAGAAAAGAGAGACCTGATATTTGCTCCTGTCATGCATTTTTTTTCTTTCTGTATTTTGGGACTTGGCAGTGTGGAGTCCCAGCATTTCAGTAGGCCGCTACATTGTGTTAATATCCTTATTGTAGAGAAAAGACTTTCTGCTTTGGGGATGTACAAAGCTCTGGAAATGAGGCCAGATGAACAGACATTCACCTGTGGCTAAATCCCAAATATTAAGGATGATGCCACATTCAGCTTTGTAATGTACATCTGCTTTTGCTTCTAATTCCCAATCTCAGTATGTACAAAAAAAACTGCTTACTGCCCGGCCAATTGAAATACAAGAATGAAAAAAGGGTAAACATCTCCTTTTAACAGATAAAAAGTTTAATATTAAATGTTACTTAGTTCTAAAGTCCAATCATTATCTTATAAATGTGATCTGCTAATTTAAAATAATGGAGCCTAGCAAACCTTACTTTACCATTTTATTTGGATTGCATTTTGTAGCAAAGTAACACAAAGGTCAAACTTTTCTTCACAGTATTACGTAATTAAACACAAAATTTAGCAAAAACAGCACATGTAGAAAAAGCAATGCATGCATGTAAAACTATAAAATAAACCAGACAAGTGAAAGAAAATAATAAACCATTAACTACATATACCGAGAACTTTCTTGCATCCCACTCAGAGCAAAAATACTTTATATTCCAAACCCCATGTTAAAAGAAATATTCTAACATGTATCATAATTTGACTGCCTTATGCCATAAGTTACCTTGTTGTATAAATACAATGTTTAATTGTTAGATATGTAGTTTGTGAGGCAGTCAAACATTATGGCGGACACAACAGTAGTACCACTCACACACCTTAAACTGTCCACATTTTCACCTCATATTTTTCATCACTTCCTCATAATAATTGTGGTTTTCTGGAAAACAACTATGGACTATAGTCACTAAATAATGACCGATATTTGAGTTTCAGACTTCACATCTTTCAGAAAATTATTGTCAGTGCAAAATCTATTATTCTAACAACTTTCTTTGTTTATAAGAGTAATATTTAAAGTCTGCCCCTGTTTTTGTCCTTTGCCCCCCATTATTTTTGCCTTTGTCCAGGTTTCATGTGCTAAGAAATTGAGAGGTCTGCCACCACTTGTGGATTCTGTACTCATTATTTATACGCAGTTGCATTCATTCAGATATGTAAGTACCTTTTTATCTAAACTGGACAAGGTTATTAAAAACTAGAATTTCTTTAAATTTAAGCAGCAACAAGTATGTAGTAAACCTTTGCTGGCTACTGATCCCAAGATGATGTCAGATGGTTTCCAATGAAGTAAGCACATTTAGTGTATGGTTATTACTACTTGTTCAAACTAGACTTTTGTTTTAACTGTAGCATTATATAATTATGTTCTGCAGTTTAATTTTGGTGCGTGGCTTTTGTTATATAAAGTGAAGTGTTGTTTTGTAATGCTTGTCATGCAGTCTTCCTACCTACAGTTTTAATCAACTTGTGATGTTATAGGTGGCATCCAAAGGATGCAGTAGCCATGTTTTTTTTATGTTATTCTGTCACATGGCGTGTGAGGTGCAACAAAAAAGAAGGCAACTTTAAACTGGCTGGGCTTTTTAGCGGGGGGGCAGTATTTCAATGATCATTTCTTGCTGCATTTTTCTTCTGCAAAACATTACATGCCATTATACATTAGCTTTGTTGTTTATAATGACCTGGCTACTATTTTTTATTTATTTATTTTTTGGCCACTGGGGTTGTTATACTTTGCGTTATGTATGAGAGATGGTGAAGATGTTTTACTTTGGCCAGACTCTCTGCATTAATAAATTTCTGTACCAGTTTCATAGCTTTGGAGAAATCTTCAGACTGCATTTTTTTACCATGGCAAGATTGCTGAATCTTTGTATGCTTAGATATCATATGAGATCTTGTTGGGGGCAATTGAGAATAATTAGCATATTTAACAGAGAAGGTGGGGGGCTATTTGTTCTGTCAAATTACAGTGTGCAAAGCTTTTTCTGGATAAATTTGGATTTGATGTTTGAGCCAGCCTTCATAACTCTAGGATTAATCTGTCTCAGTTTAGTGATGCAAAAAGTACTGTCACTTTATAGAAGTCTTTCATATACATATGCATATTGTTATACTGTAACTTCACAGAAAATGTTTATACACACACACCCACACACGCACACACACACTCACCTTAATCTTTGGCTTTAATGCCTTACACAGAACCTAATTGCTATTATATTTTATTATATTATTTTTATTCCTTCAGCAAATTATAGGTATTTAAGAACATACAAAGTATCTGTTTATTTGTCATTGTAATTTTTTCAAACACTAGTGTGCTTATGACATAAATACTTTTGAACTTGAACTCTTCAATGCATGTATAGACTGTCAGAATGTAGTATTTCAATATATGTGTGTGTGTTTGTCTGCACATTTATATGCATATACATGGGTGTATAGCTTGTGGTTGAAGGCTCCATTAATCAAACAGACTGAGCCGCAACACTAGAAATTGAATATTCATTTGATCAGTGAGTGCCATATTTAGTTATGTGAGCTCACACTATACTGAGGTTGGGGAATATGCCATTTGTCTTCTGTTGCTCAGCCTCAAACTACTTATAAATATGTAGTAGGGGTTACAGGGTGGTTTGCCTGTCTGCCAAAAAAAAAAAACATACACCGTTCATGAAAACTTATGCATACAGTCTAAAGCCCTATTCAGCAGAAACCTATGCAGCTAACTTAGCCCATTGAAATTAGTGGGAAACACTACCATTAGCAGACCAGCATTCAAGCAGCGGCTTGGACTTTTTGTTCAAGCATTTCGTAGAACTGTGTGCGTGCGCGTGCGTGTGTGTGTGTGTGTGTGTGTGTGTGTGTGTGTGTATCTACATCTATATATATATATATATATATATATATATATATATATATATACACACACACACACACACACACACACACACAGCAAAATGTTTCAAATGTGTGACCTTCTCACTCTTTGTTTTAGTTTGTTATTTGGGATATTTTGCATTCACCCTAATGGTAATGGACATCAGCTGGGTATAACAGCTCTGTGTTTATTATGCTTAGTCAAACACTCTGCTTGTCCCATTCTGATGAGGTCATAACAAGACCAAAATATGCATATCCACAGCTAGTGGGGTTTTGCTTTATTGGCCTGAAATTGTCCATTGAAACAACCTAAAAAGAAATAAGTCATGGGCATTCAGAATCGCCATTTAGCATATATCCCATGTGCCTCTGATACAAGACGTTTAAAGAGGTCACTCAATGGAAGCTCTAGCTTGGCTGGAGTTTTCATTTAGTTTTTACTGATTTACAAGTTTTCTCCAATATATTTCAGCCCCCTCTTGCCTGCTGTCTGAATCCTTAATTGCAGTCATCCTTATTGGTAGAATCTCCTTTCTCCCTTCCCATGTTGGCTTAGTTCTTAGAAAACTTTCTGCTACTTTATAAATGTAATATTCTGCATGGTTATTGTTATTTTGCGTAAGGATCTGCATCCAAAATTCCAGTTTCTCCTTGTTTCTTGAGCCCACCCCTCCTTTTCATCATCATCCCTTTGCACTTTGAATTATAGCTTTCTGTTTTTGCTATGTGTAGGAGTCTTAACTGTGTAGCTCTGAAATATCCATTCAAATTGGGCAAACCCAAACTGCCTTGTTCAGTTAGAATAATCAGCTTATCCCACTTGACTCTTGCTGTCTCTCCCCCCCCCCAGATAAAATCCTTCAGCTCTTTATTAATTGCTATCCACAACTTCTCCTCTGGTTGATAAAAAATATGCCTGACTTGCATATAAAACTAAAGGGACTAAAAAACTATTTAACTGCTTGTATCTTGCTATCCATATAACAGGGCTTCCAATTTCTCAGTTTTTATATTATCTTTTGTTTAGTCTCTTCCCACATATCCTTAGCTGCCACACCCGAATCCCTTTTAATCTATACTCCTAAGTACTTCATTTTATCATGTCCCAATAAATACAGATATTGCTAAACCAGTTCATGTGTGGGTACATAACTGACTTTGTTTTAGCTTCATTAGTTTTGTATCCTAAAATGATTTGAAACTGCCTCAAAATGTTCTACAACACTGAAATGTCCTTTTCTGGTTTTATCAGATAAAAAGTAATATTATCTGCAAATAGAACCATCTTTTCTTGCCTACCATACCAATTATATCATTGAATTTCTAAGTCTCTTATTTTCTTTGCCAGTGGTTCTAAATTTAGTGCAAATAACAAAGGGGAAAGAGGACACCACTGCATGGTTCCTGTGCTCAAACAGAAATTATCAGAGAGGAACCCACCCACTTTAATTTTCACCTCCAATCCCTCATATAGCCTCCTAATCAACCTTATAATTTTATCAGGTAAATGCAAATGCTTCCATTGGCCTGCTCATAAACTCCCAGCTTACTCTGTCAAATGCTTTCTCTGCATCAAGACCCAACAATGACAGTGGTATTTTCTTACATTCAGTTTCTCTCCAGATCATCATTGTTCTGTTAATGTTGTCAAATGTTTGCCTCACCTCCACAAGACCACATTGAGCCAGGTCTATATTAGAATCTCGAAAGGACTAAACAGCGAGCGCTCATATGAGGGAAAATGGAAAACATCAAACTCCTTATTGTGGGGGGCTGCGCCCCCCACACCCCCCGCTAACTATATATTCCAACTCCAAGATCGCACCACAGAGAAGAAAGGGCAAATATATCAATCTCCACTGTACCACAGACCCAAAAGACTCCCTTCGATGTCCGCCATTTTCGCTCTTATGAATGTTCGCTGTTTAGTCCTTTCAAGATTCTAATATAGACCCCATTGATCCATGTCTATCAATTTTGACATCACCTTTGCCATTATGTTAACCATTATAGATATAAACACTTTGTAATCATGGTTTAGGATCGAAATGGGCCTGTACAAAGCTGAATCTGATGGATCTTTACCCTCTTTAGGTATTGCAACCACCACCACTTTCTTCTAGGATGTTGGTGCTTCTCCTCCTCTTAAAATCATGTTAAACACAACCATATAGATCTTTATCAGTTTTTTTCCCTCCTAGCTTCAAAACTTTCACAGAAGTACCATCTTTTCCTGAGGATTTTTCTGTTGATTGGTTATACATCACTATTTTTATCTCATCTCCTCCTACCCTAACTATTAGTAATTCAGTCTAATCTACCTCTAACCTTGGCATATTTAATTTTTTCCACAAACATTTCCATTTGTGCCTTTTCTCATTCTCCATATTTTTCTGCTTTATACAGACTTTCATAAAATTTCTGAAATATTTCTAGTACTTCTACAGGATCTCTTGTTATCTTCCTTTTTATAGGCTCCCTAAGCTTGGCGACAACCCTTTCTACTTTCTGTTGCCTGAGTTGTTAGACTAAAAGTTTTTGTGCTGTGGCATTATTATCAAAAAAAATGGTTGCTTAGCAGTCTTCTTAACTCATGCATATTATCAAGGTAATCCTTTATTTTCTGCTTAGCATTCTGCAGTTGCTCCTCTTCTTCTTCTGTGAGATTCTTCCATTCCAAAATACTTTAACATTTGTCAGTCCCTCTAAATAATTCTTGTTGCTTCTTAACTATATCTCTCTTTCTTTTATTCCCACCTTATTTTTAAACTCCACTTTAATTTTATCCCACTCCTTAGCTATATTTTCAGAAGAACTTTGTCTTCTCTAATAATTCCAGAATAATTTCCACTACCCATTCCTTAAATTCCTCTCTTTTCAACAGATAGGTGGGAAAACTCCAGTGTCTCATTTTTATTTCATTACCCTGTGTTTTTATTTTAGTTATTATTGGAGTGTGATCTGAAATAGTTACTGGATGAGTATCAAAACCTTCAATTAAACACTCATGTTCCTGTGAAATGTAAGTTCTGTCTAGCCTAGCCCAGTTTTTGTATCTTGGGGAATAATATGTAAATTCACTCTGAATTAGTACTGAATCCATATCTTCCATGACAAATATTTTCATAAATTTCTTCAAAAATCAATCTTCCTTTGTTATATTTTCCCCTTCTGGGCCCCCAAACACATCTTCTTTGCTTCAAATCAAATTACAGTCATCACCAATAAGTAATATTCCCTGCTAAAAACTGATTATTTCTCCCAGAATTTTCTTAAGCTCCATTATAGCAGTTTTAGGTGGAATATAAATACATGTCAGTGTAATCCTTCTCCCTTGTCAGTAGCACCTTAGTACGACATATCTACCATTATTATTTTTTTATCCTTTTCTATCACTGTTGGAGCTCCTCTTGCAATTGATATAAGTACTCCTCTTTTCCTTTGCTCCAGATATTTCACTGAATAACGATCCTGAAAACCTTTCTTTATCAAATTCACATGTTCAGTTCTTTACAAATGTGTCTCCTGTAGCATAGCTATTTGCACTCCACATTTTTAATATAGTTCACTATTTCTTTTTTGTATATATCTGTGAGACCATTCATATTTAAAGATAGTATTGAAAGGGCCATTATGTTGCACAGTTATTATTCCCACCTTTTATTTGTAACAGCTTTTTTTCCTAAGTATCTAGCTCCAGCTTTTGTGTTACATGAACACACACAAATGTTTGGCAGGTTGACCTTTTATACAGTTGTTTCTTTATACATTATGGCTATGTCACACCTTATACATTTTTTTGTTTTATTGAAAGCCCTCAAGCAAAAAAACAAATACACACCAAAAACATATTAACACGCAAAACTATGTAAATCTTCAAATATTGAAGTTTTACCTAACTAATAGAAACAATTGTCCCAAACTGACAGCCACACTCATAGACTTGGGTTAACCTAATAGGAAGGTTATATGTGCTAAGATGCATAGTACAGCCTGTGCTTCTACTGTCTTATCTTTATTGCTCTTCCAGAATGAGAAAACACTTGAATGCTTTCAGAAAACCTTCTCTCCTAGCCGTTGAAACAAAGTCATTAAAAGAGTGAAGTATTCTATTTGTATTACTCTTTATCAGATTGTCTCCATGGAGACATAAGAACCAGATACAGAATTGCTTCTACAAATATTTATTTATTTACTTGCTAGAGGAGAGCTTTATTATGCTCAATGTTCTTTTTTATGCATTTGCTTTCTCTTAAAACTTGTTACTAGGTAATACTAAGAGCTGTAATCCAGCCATTCCCCTTTGCAAGAATGAGAAAAAGCACATAATTTTTTCTTGTATCATACTCTTTTGAACATACTTTTTTTCTTTTTTAACATTGCAGTGCCTACATTTCTTAAAACTGAATAAGGTGCATGTCTTCGTACTAAAGCACCATGGTAGGGCTGTCTCTGAGTACCAAATGGTACCATGAGGTAGCCTTTCTGAATTCCTCCTGTGTGTATCATCACTAGTTTATCTACACTGTTTACAGGTTATCACATCTGGTAAAATTTCACAAAATCCACAGTACTTATATTACTTGCTAAAAACTAAAGTAAAAGTTCACATATAAGTACATAACTCCAGAGTTCTCTAACCCACTCAAAGCAACCCACAACACAGATTTAATTTTACCTAAAAAGTACATCAGGAGTAAAAACATAATTTACCATTCACTTCAGTTATTTATTTATTTTTACTTATTTAATAACTAGCTAAAGCAACATAAATAATTCCACAAGTGATAGATCATAATGCAACTCTCACTACACTACTAAAACATACAGAAAAATTAAAGGAGAACCGCACCCAGAGACTCAAAACTCATGTTTATTTCATTGTGGTTTGGTGTTTCCTGCACTTTAACACCACTCTGGGATTATTTACAGGCTTTTAAATATTTTATATGTAATTTCTGAGTCTGACCACATGGGGTCTGGCATTTTGAAGTAATTCTGATTGTTTAGTCTGCCTCCAGGTTTCCCAAAATGCAGTGCTTGTCTGTAAAAAAGTTACATCACACAGGCCTTTCTTCATAAAGCTCCTGTCACTGCATTGATTTTACATGCATACATTGCTGTCTGTCAGTCAGTTTCAAGCAACATTTCATGCCATTCAATGACTACTTAAAACACAAACAGTGGAAATGCCACAGAACAGACTTTCAAACTGCTTTTTTACTGCTTCTTCTTTTTAGAATGGCTAAACTGCATTTTTTGAAGACTAAATTGTACTACTTTGACTCATCTGCCATTTCTCTTCACACTTAACTTCCCTAGCTGTCAAAGTGCTAAAGGTAATTTGAGCTCTTACCAGCTGTGATTGACAGCTGACAGCAGGAGACTTGACTCATGCACTGTTTCCTTGTTCTAGCCTTTACTTTCTCTATGGGTAAGGGAAGGACTAGAGACCTGTGACATCACAGCATGGGTGGGTTTTTAGGACAGTCTTGGTGATGTCAGTTTGGGGAGGCAACTGGCCAGAAAACTATCTGTATTCAGTGGTCTTGATCACATCAATAAATTGAAGACTGCAGCAAGGGTGGGATAAAAGTTTTTTGAAAGTGCGACCAGCACAGTACAGTATGGTACTGTTCTAGTGGAGAGAAACAGTCAATTTAAGATATTTTAAATGCTGTGTAGTTGTTTATTCATAGCACGGACAATAAATAGGGATAAAAGGGACAGAGAAGTTGAGCATTTAATAATAGAATCCCGTTCTTGTCCTTTAAGCAAAAGTAAAAAAATTATTGCATCTCACGTTGCAACTACAGCTCAAAGCTCTAAAGCCCTGTAGCAGTAACATAAGCATTTAGCTTAGTCCATTGAAGTCAGTGAAAAACACTACCATGAAAGGTACTTTTAGGCACTGGCGCCATGGCATAGAGGGATGGCAGTCCAGCTGAACAGTGTTTAAGCAGTGGTGGGAGAGGGGTGGGAATGAGTAGCTTATATCAGCTGTGCAATCACAGCTGGGAAACACTTTGGTGGAGGCTAGAGCATATTTACTACTTGCCCACAGACTGCCATGCTAATGATAGTACATGGGGAGG
Source organism: Protopterus annectens (assembly GCF_019279795.1). Classification (NCBI taxonomy): domain Eukaryota; kingdom Metazoa; phylum Chordata; order Ceratodontiformes; family Protopteridae; genus Protopterus; species Protopterus annectens. The sequence continues at coordinate 192,486,445 of NC_056746.1, read as the reverse complement.
ACATGATCAAGCCAGAGTCAGGAGGTGATGCCTGTGACATCATGCATAAACTGTCCAGTTAGGAATTCCTTGTCTCTGCATATCAAAAAATCCCTGCCTTCGCCATGTATACATGAATCCCACTTTTTAACTTGCACCTCTTTTAAAGGGAGGATGATAGCTTTTGAGGTATTAGATGTCAAGGTTGTTCTTTCCTGGAAAGGGACACCCACCTGCAGGGTCTCACAGTAAGATTGTGCCAGACTCCTGCCAAAGCTAGATAAGGCAGGAGAGAATCCAGAAGTCTTAGAAGTGGTGGGCATGAGGTTGTTCTATCCGTAAAGATGAAGGGCCCACCTGCAGGGTCAGAGCAGCACTCAGCTAGACCTCCCTCCCCCATAATAAGGATGATGGCGGGAGGGAAGGGGATAATTGAGGTTCTCAGAAGACATCAGCAGCAAGTGATTAGGGCACCAAACATACTTTCACCTCTTGCTTCTTAGCTGCAACCACTGTCACTGCCCCTCATTTCCTCTGTTTTCGCCAGATATCTGAACATGCCAAAGGAAAGTTAAAGAAGTATGCTGTAATTACAATATAGACATCAAATCTCTGGTTGTCATCCTCCTCCCACCCCCAAAATAGTAACAAGGCTAATTCACAATTACAGAGTATTGCTGGACAGAATGGACTGGTGTACTAATATCTGTGAGGTCATAAAAAAATGAGACTGGACTAAATGATTAAACAACAAATACTGATATATATATATATATATATATGTATGTATGTATAGGGCTCCCAAGTATGCAACAAAGGCCAAAAGGCTTAGGATTTTTGCTTAGAAGCATACTTCTCAAATGTCCAGATTTTCACCTCATATTTTTGGTCCATTCCTCATAAAATGTGTGGTTTTCTGGCAAATCACTGAGGATTGAAGTCACTTATTATTGACATTCATTGTAGTTTCTGACTTCATATCCTTCAAAAATTGCATTTTAACACAAAACATTTTATTCTCACAAATTTCTAAGTTTATAATAGCATTATTGCAAATGTGTGCTTATTTTTTGGCATTTCCCCCATTATTTTTGTCTTTTTCCAGATTTCCTGTGCTAAGACTTTGATAGCTATGCTTGGAAATGTTTGTATAGGTATTTTTATACCACAGGTAGACGTCAGAGAATTTTTCCTCAGGTAGCAAATGCTGGAGGTGTATTGAGGAATAAAGAGGTAACTGGGAATGTTATTTGGGAGTGTAATGAGTTAACAGGTTTTTAAAAAAATCCCTACAGAGTAGTCTGTAAAAAATATTGGGTGAACAAATGGCTGTAACTAAGGAAATGATTCTTATGAACAGGTACACAGGATCTGGATTTCCTAGACATAGTAAGGCTTTAGTAAGTTTAATTATGTTGGCTGCCAAGAAAGCATTTACTAGAAAATGGAAATCAAATCTAACCTTACTGTTTTTGAATTACTGAATATTTTAAGAGACAAAATCACTGGAAGAGGGATTTTTAGGAAAGGGAAGTGGCAAACTACTTAGAAATAAATGGAATTTGTTGGAACAGTACATGCAGAATAAAGTTCAGGAGGAGTAGTGAGGTTTAATTAAAGACAGGAATTGAACAATTTTGTAATGTTAGCCTAAGTGACAGTCACTATAAAGAAAGAAAACATATATAATCTATAACATTTGTAAACAGAAAAATGTTAATAATTTTTTTCTATTAATGTGTATGTGTCCCTGTCATACATGATAATTTAATAAAAGTGTCTAAAAAAGATAATGCACCAGTATCACTGATGGATTTTGGTGTGTTACAGTACCAGCTATGGAGATATAGCTACAAGGGACTCTTAAGAATGCTTGGTGATGTGTTTGTTCTGTATTGTCTTAGGATGTAAGTGACCGTATAGAGAAGGAGCCACCTGATGGTCCCATCATCACTGCGTTAGAGACTGATGCAAGAGATGTTGTGAAGGTTAACTGGAGAATGCACATATCTGTGCCACTTCAAACAGGTAAGTGCAGAATTAAATGAAATGAAAATACACTCATCGTATAGCTACTCCAGGGTAAACCACACAGTTGAATAATTACTGTTTGTCAGAAACTATCTTACCTCATATACTGTCACTCCATTCACATTATTTAGGTTAAAGGTAAAGAATAGGATACTGTTACTTCTTGATAACATCAAATTGATACAGTAGAGGAAGAGGGAGCAAGTCTGAGAAGGAAGTTTAGGATGAATGCTGGTAGATTGGCCCAATAAATGGCAGTTGAAGTATATGAATAAATGTAAGGTATCCCATCTTGGTCATAATAACACAGAAGCTAGATATGAGTTAGGAGACCTCAAATTCCAGTCAGCAAACAAGACAAAGGGACTTTACAAGATGGCTGTACACTAATCAACAGCTTAACTTCAGCTCTCCCAGTGTGAAAAAAGAAGCTGAAAGATGAGGGCCAGAAACTCTGTCACTTTTAGTAAGTTCAGTTACTGGCTAGTAAATACACTACATAGATGCCAGCAAAGAAGAAATTAAGAGAGCCTGAAAGAAAATCAACTAGAAAAGGTGAAGTAAAAACACTCACTGGCAAGAATCCTGCAGCTGTTCAGCATAAAGCAGTTTAAGCTCCAGGCTTGTTGCAAGACTGGCTTCCAGTAATTCTAGAGGAAAAAAATAGAGATAATTAAACTAAACAAAACACTGAAGGAGTATATCAACTCAAATAACAAGAGGCTGAAAAATGGAAGATCCCTTAAATGGATATTGAGATGAGCTGATGAACTGCAAAAATCAGAGGTTAAAATGAAGAAAAGGCAGGCTAAGTATCAGACTGCTCAAGAAGAATGGTAGAATTCAAGGAAAGAGCATGCTGTATCAGAGAAACTAGAAGGAGCAGACGGTATTAATTTTGAAGGCACAAATAAGCAACAGGACTGGTATTCCACAGCAGAAACTGTTAATTGAAAGGGCACACCATGTGTATTCTCCAAACCTGGCCACGAGAAAGCAGCTGAAACCTGTATTAGTAAAGATGCAAACCCATCAGCAGAAAGAGTTTATCCTGATAAAACTGTGGTGAAAGGGCAAAGTATTAAAAGTTGGAGACAGTAGAGTGTTTGTACATCAGGCAGAAGAGAATCAAATTTATTCCAACAATTAGGGAATGTTGTGAGGCAGGTGTGAGATTTAAACTGCTGTATCTGTCTGTATTTAAGATTTTTTTTTCCCAGGGATTAAAGTCAATTGTTGATGCAGAACAAGCTAAGGAGGAAATACAAAAGTTTGTCCAACAGAAAGTAAGCATTTAGCAGAAGGCAACTCTGCTTTTCATTTTTTCTGATAAAAAGCACATTGAGAGACCTTGCCAGTAAAACATTTCCGTTATTCCAAAGGAAAATATTTGAGAGATAGAGTACTTTTGAATTGAACTAGTGTCTGGAGTTGTGAGGTGAAAATGATCAGGAAGAAGACTAGCATCACAGAAATAAGTAAATAAATGTGAGACTGCAAATCGTCAGTCGCATTTACAAAAAACAGGTCTACAAGAAAAGTGGAATGAGGTGACTGTTAAACTTTTGAGGAACTGAAAGGCATTTGCCTCACTTCATGTCATTAATGTTTGAAAGGACACTGAAGGGAGAGGAAGAAAAAGAAACAAGGTAACTGTAAGTAAAATAGTTTCTGTCCTGAACAGTATTCCTATGAACATTTTCATGATATGAATTTAATGTTTTATAGTAAAACATTTCTAGTTGTTATATGTGATAAAGATATTAAAGAAAACAGATATATTTTTTTCTTTCTTCTTTCTGAGTATTAAGAAGTGTAGGGCTTATAATGCAAAAAGGTGTAAATGGCTATTCAAAAGCAGGTTTAAGTTGATAGGCCATAATCTTGGGATGTTGAGGTGGGTGCTGCAGTGCAAAAGTACACAGATCATAATATGTAAAGCTGCTATGTTTTCTATTAATTCTGCATAGCTGAATATCTGGATTAAGACCCTTGGCTTAATCTAATAACAAGTTTTAAGTGGAAACAAGTAAATATGTTTCTCCAGCCGGCCTGGTCAACACGGGCATCCCGAAGCAGTGTAACAACTGCCTCATGTTCACTGACAACCCTTTACTCCTAGTCCACACAAACATAAAGTGTGAGAGATGCAGCTATTTTAAAAACCTTAAATCCATGCTGTCTCACACACCAGTCAGTACATATGACAATGAGCAGGTTGCCAGTATGCACACCTCACCTCCTACTCCACCCAAACCCATATCACACATACCTACATACGCAGAAGTCCTCATCAGAAACATACCTAAACATCACAGACCTCCCAAACACAAACACAAGCATGCTATACATAATACTTCCTCTGCAGAGCTCATTACACATAATAGCTCATGAACCAGTATCTCACCAGTCAAACCTTTAATGCAAAACACAAAATCAAATATATTAGTCATAGTTGATTTCATCATAAGACACATTGATATTCCTCTCTAAGAGTTGACAGGCTGCATAAGGAAAAGGTCACAGTCAGCTGTCTGTCAGGTGCCAGGATATGCCATATCATACATGCACTCAAGTCTCTCAACAACAGGTAACTGTTATGACTCTATCATAGTCCATATTGGTGTGAACAATTTGAGATGTACCTCTCTGAACTATATGAAGAGAGACATGGCTGAGCTCTCAGACTATGTGTCTCAGGCAGGTATCTCCCTGTCTTTAAGCAGCATTCTACCTTCATCTAGGATGATGCCTTCACACAAACAGAAAATGACTTCAGTAATTGGCTTAGCTTCTGTTGTCATTTTAAGGGGATCCACTATCAGCCTGGGATGATATGATCGACAGACCTCAATGCTTTGCCAGAGATCGTCTTCACCTCTCACCCCTGGGATTTTGGCTACTGGCTAAGGCTCTTGCCACCCCCATAGTGCCTTTTTAGGCAGTGTCTCAAGAACAAAATTCCCAACATAACTCCATCTAAAAACCTCAAGGTTATGCTGCTAGACACTAGGAGTGTCAACATGAAACTGCACTCACTGGAAGCTGTCCTCACCTTGGAAGATGCAGACATTTGTACAGTCACAGAGACCTGGTCAAGGCTCTGGAGATCACTTGAGCCATACTGGTTACACCTCCTTCCACATGTTCAGACCTCAAACTGAAGGCATGAAAACTAAAGGAGGCAGTGTATCAATATTCATTAAAGATAAATACACCTTCAGATTGGTTAAACAGTATGATTCCCTGGAGACACTTCAAGTGCAATTAACTGTTGGTAGGACACCTATTCAAATCCTTGCTATCTACAGGACCCCCTTCATGAATCAGGACACCCACTCTGTCTATTTAGATCTACTTGAGTCCATCAAGATACATGCAAACACCGTGGTTATGGGCAACTTTAACTACCTATCCATTGACTGGGTAAATTACCCATGCTTAAACTCACTTGCCCAAAGGTTCCCCAACTTCATTGACTCCAATGTCCTGGACCAGCTAGTTGACACCCCCACAAGGGGTGCCAACATCCTGGATCTGGTGCTTACCAGTATAGCGGACCACTGTAGCAGCCCCACTGTGAGGTCCTTCCTGGTGTGATCTGACCACAAATTGGTCTCATTCAGAGTAACTATCACACTTGACCCCCCCCCCCACCCAGGAGCAACTAAACTAAAAAACTTCTCTTAAGCAGATTATAACCTTTTACAGGATGGTAAAAGTAGCTTCACAGCACCTCCTCCCTCAGCTGGCACTGGCAACTATATCGAGCTCTTCACAAGTGATTTATATGCACACCTGCATTGACTTGGCCATATCTGATAGGACCAAAACAAGCTTCTCAAGGAAGCACAAACCTGCCTGGTCGACAACTGACATTAACAGGCTTTACAATAAGAGGAAGAAATTGCTGTCTAAGAGTAAGAAGGAGTGAGCCCTCCTAAACTGGAAACAGTCCATCCTCAGCTTAAACAAGCAAATAAGACTTCTTGTGAAGTCCTCCAAAGCAAACTACGAGTCCAAATTAGCTTCCTCAATAAAGGACAACCGCAAGGCATTCTATAGTTACATTCATAACCTAAAAGGAAAGGCCCAGATTTGTGCTGAACTGGTAGTTAATGATACCACATATACTGAGCCTGTGGACATAGCTAACCTGTTGGCCAACAGATTCTGTGAAAACTTCACTCCCCTGTCCCCACCACACGTACCCCATGACATCCCTACCACCTGTCACTTACCTTGTATCTCTAAAGAGCAGGTTGTAAATACTCTCTCTAGGACCAAAAACACAGCATCTCTGGGACCTGATAACATCCCAGCCTGGGCTCCAACATGAATTACCATTGGGTACTCTTTTCAGTCATAGTCTAAACACCAACTTCGTACCAGATGAATGAAAAACAGCCACCATTATTCCCCTTGCACAAAGGTTGTACTTCCACTGATTCCGGGAACTATAGATCTATTATCCTGACTGGCCTTATCTGCAAGGCCATGGCGTAAATCATCATGGACCTTATCAACAAAGATATAGGTAATCTCCAAACATTTGACCCTACTCAGTTTGGATTTGTCAAAGGGAGATTGTGCCTGTTAAACCTGGTGGACTTCTTTGAGACAGTCACCAAGGCCTTGGATGAAGTGAAATCTGTGCATACAGCCTACCTGGACTTAGCCAAGGCATTTGACATTATCCCCCACTCAGGCATCATTGACAAACTCACACAACTAGGCATCAACCCTTATATCTTTAGATGGGTCACTAACTGGCTCACTGATAGAACTTATATAATCAAAATAGGGGAATTCACCTCCAACAGCAGACCTGTAACCAGTGCTGTTCCACGGGGATCAGTACTGGGACCTGTACTGTTTGGAATCTATTTCTCCAAAGTACAACCAAAAACTAAAGGTCTGTGGCTGTCGAAGTTTGTTAATGACTGCAAACTGGGAGCGGTTATAGAATGTCCAAATGATGTCAACATCCTACAAGAGGGTCTTACACAAACAAATGACTGGTGCCAAAGTCATGGCCTTAAACTCAATGCAAAAAATTATTTTCATTCCTTTCAGTAAAAGCAATGTTCCTGCTAGCTACCATATCAATAGCAACATCCTAAGTAGGCACTCAGTGGTGAGAGACCTGGGCATACAAGTTGACAGCAGCCTTACCTTTGACTGCCATGTCTCCACAGTGGTAAGAAGAGCATTCTATATTGCTCATCCCATAAGTAAGGGCATTGCCTCCAGAAAAAAGAAGTTATAACCTCCCTCTACTCTTCCCTGATCATTCCAATAATTTAATACAGTGCCCCTGTTGGTATGTACCTTTCCAAGCACCTGCAAAAATTGGAGGAAACCACAAAGGCTCCTCACAAGGAAAATTCAAGGTCTTCAGCATCTGTCCTATGGGGATCATCTGAAATCACTGTCACTTTATTCTATTTCATACAGACTACTCAGAAGGTGATCCCTGCCTTGCATACAAGGCAATCTCTAACCCTGCTTTATTGGAAATGCTGCATATCCATAAGTCAAATGGTACACAAGTTACTTGCTCTAAAGACCTTAACCTGGTATGTGAGAATAATAAAACTTGCTGGAGGAACAGATTTGTCTCCCCGAGGTTACCACACCTTTGAAACTGACTCCCACTTCATGTCAAACAGAGTACCTCTTGGTCATCTTCAAACGCAATCTGGACGATTGGATGGGTGACCGTAAATTCAGCTCAGGGGTTCCACCTGTGTCCCTCCTGGACAGGGGCAATAGGTGCTGATTTTGGACATAAGGATAAGAACTTGGCTGGGCTTGTAAGGGCCCTAGGGCCATTAGCCTAGTAACTTTCTATGAATAAGGAAACACTGAATGTAATGAAAAGTTTTCCTTTAGCAAAAAATATTTCAGCTTGGTTTTAAAAGCCTGCCGCTAAAGGATACATTTTTGTCTCTTAAATTTCCATGAAGACAAGATGATTATAGGGCAATAAATGATGGTCAAAGCACTTGTTTCTTCAAGGTTAAAAGTTAATGTTTTCTGAAAACATGCAAGTTATTTTTTACATCTGGGAGGGGAATAAAGATAAAAATGAACAGACACCAATTAGAGTAAGTAGAAGCACAGGCAGTAGCCTGTGTCTTAGCATGTATAACCTCAGCTGTAGGTTACATAAGGACCTGTGTTTGCAGCTGTCCATGTGGGACAGTTATTCCTATTAGGAGAATTAAACTTTATTATTTGAAGTTGTACATAGTTTTGTGAGTTTGTATTAAGTTAACATGTTCTGGGGCATTTGGGGGGTTGTTTTCTTGTTTAACTGTTTTCATTAAAACAAAAAGTCTTGAAAATGTGACATAGGTTACAATGTTGATGATAAGAAAAAAATGTATAAAAGGATCACTTGCCAAACATTAATGGGTGCATGTATCACAAAAGCTGGAAGTGGTCATTTAAAAAAGCTGTCATATTTAATAGATGGGAATAATGACTTCTTATCATAATAGCAACACTTTCCATATTGTCTTGGAATGTGAATGGTCTCACAGGTATAGACAAAAAGGAAAGAATAATTATATGAAGAAATGCAAAGTGTAAATAACAATGATTCAGGTGACATATTTGGAAAAACTGAGCATATGAATTTGATAAAGAAAGGATTTCCAGATGAATATTCATCAGAATATCAGATACAGAATAAATGAGGAGTATTTACTGGTAGAGGAGCTCCAACAGTGAAATAAGAGGAAAAAAGATAATAATGCAGGTTTGTGGTAGTAAGGGGCAGCTAGCAAGGGATGTAGATTACACTGGCATGTATTTATATTCCATCTTAAACTGCTATTATGGAGCTTTAAAAAATTGGGAGATCTGCTTTCAGCAGGGAATATTATGTAAAGGTGGGGACTGGAATTTAATTCACAACGAGGATGTACCTAGTGAAGACTAGGCATATTTTAAATTTCATGGGAAACATGTGCATTTATTTATTTTATTTTATTTATTTTATTTTACATTTGTTGGCCTGGAGTGTCTGACTGAGCCAAAGCCCTTTTTCAGCAGAGGCCCAGAGAGAAAAGCTCCAAGTGATACAAACAATTTACAATTCCAGTGTAGTTTAAGAAAACATGCAGTAGTATATAGTGCTTGAAAGTCAAAGGTCAGAGGGAAAAAGATGGTAGTACTGTGTTACAATTAAATATATAAATGTGTAAGAAGTTTCATGAAAGTATAGGTAGTTTGATAAATTAGACTATTAATCATGTAATACATGAACTGTACCAGTATCTTAGAAGGAATTTACAAATAAAGGAATGGGAAACAAAGTGAAGAGATAGCTAGGTGAAAAAGTGGGGTAGATTAAAAAGGATAGAGGATGATTATGAGATGGACAAGTAAAGAGAGAAGAGAAAGATGGTTAGTTTGTATGATAGATGTATTCAGGGAGGCTGGGGACAGTGGCAGGTCCAGTGTCTTTTAAAGTACTCTTTTATGGCTTATTTAAATTGTTTAGGATGTGTAAGAGTTCTGACTTCAAGTGGGAGCTTGTTCCAAGCTACAGAGGGGTGGTAGTTATATATGTTACACCAAGATTTAGACTTGGGTTTATAGATAAGTAATAGATCTGGGGTCGAGCTCCTGAGATGCCTTGTAGGTGAATAGTGGGAGATGAGGGAGCTTAGAGCTGGATAGTAGGCTGGCTGGTAAAGAATGTAGTGAATGGTTTGGAGCTGGGAGAGAAAAAGCTGGTGAGGTAGTTTGAGCCAATTTAAATGTTTTAGGGAGAGACAGTGATGGGAGTTATAGGTTTGGTGGGCTGCAAATCTCACTATTTTGTAATAGGTTGATTCAATCTTTGCAAGTAGAGCAAAGTTAAGATTTGTAAATATTTGGGAGTGATATGTTAGGCAAGGTAGAAGATAGGCATGCGTGACAGTGATCCTGGCTTCAGCAGTGAAAATGTTTTTATTTCTATACAAAAGTCGTAGTTTCTGATGGGTTTTTCTGATACAATTATTCATGTGAAGGTCGAGTTCTAGCTGATCATTGATGGTAATGCCAAGGAGTTTTGTGCTGATGTCGACTTTGATAGGGGTATTGTTAAGGGACATTATGGAGAAAGATGATTTGATGTGATTAACTGTTTTGGGGAGAAAGAGTAACAGTTTTGTTTTTTTCTGGTTGATGAGCTGATTATTAGAGAGCCATGTCTCGACTGCATTGAAGGATGACTGGTTAGCTGTTAGAAGTTCAGAAGGAGAGTCAGCAATGGTGATGACTGTAGAGTTATCTGCATATTGGACTATCTATGGAAGACTGTAGGCAAGAAGAATAGAGTAATTTGGTGAAGATATTAAAAAGTAGTGGTCCAAGAATGGATCCTTGGGGAACACTCATTCTTACTGGAAGGGGGGTAGATAGAGCAGAGTGCCATCTCACTAATTGAAGTCTGTCAGTGAGATAGCTGGAGAACCTTGCAACTATATCCAAGGAGAAGTTGAGGTCAGACAGTTTGTGTAAAAGCAGAGAGTGAGAAACCGTGTTGAAGGCCTTTGAGAGATCGAGGAATAGGCAAGAGATAAGATTATGATCATCTCTGGCTAAAGAAATAGTGTTGAGGAAGGGTAGTAGAGCTGTAGAGGTACTATGTTTAGGTCGGAAAGCATGCTGTGTAGGAGTGAACAATTTTTCTTGTATGAGATATTGCATAACTTGTTTATGTATACATTTCTCCAAGACTTTAGATAAAGGGGAGAGGATAGCAATAGGTCTGAAATTGGAGATTAAAGAGGAGTTACCTCCTTTGTGAATGGGTAGTGTATAGAATTGTTTCCAGATTGCTGGAACTTTGGATTTGGAGATGGAGCGATAGATTATGACAGATACAGGCAGAGCAAAAGAGTGTGCTGCTATCTTGAGAAAATATGAAGAGATTTTGTCAGCAAATACAGAGCATGATTTTAACTTAGAGAGTAGAGTTTTGATATAGGTAGTGGGAACTGGATTAAGGGAGAAAGTGTTTGCTGAGTTAGTAGATGGAGAAGGTTCAGAACAGTTAGGAGCATTGGTGTTTGAGAGGTTGGGGTTGAATACTTTGGATATTGATTCTATAAAATAGTTGTTAAAGGTGTTGCCTGTTTCTACAGGTGATTTGTCGGGGCATGGATTGGGTAGGGTAGGGTTGCCAGGGTGTAGTATTTGGTTTATAGCATTCCAGAATTTTTTAGGATCAGATTTTAGAGTTGCTGGAGGGTTGTAGTAGAATCTTTTTTATCTTTATGGATGAGCTTTTTTGTCTGATTTCTAAGTTTTTTATACCTTTGCAAGTTGGCAGGGAGTTTAGATTGTACCCATGTTTTCCATGCCCTGTCTCTGGCTTTTATAAGGGTGTGAGTAGTTTTTGATAGCCAGGGGGATATATTAGCTTTTATCTGTACTTTCTGGAGTGAGGCTAGTGAGTCTAAGATGTTAAGGAAAGTTGAGATGAATGTGGGAGCTGTGTGAGAAAGTTCCAATTTACTCCAGAGAGTAGGGTATTAAATGTCACAGGGTTAAAGTTAGAGAGTTGATGACAGGTGATGAATCTGAGTGATGGCGAGTATACTTGAGCACTTTAATTGGCGAGTGGTCACTCAGGTAGTCAGGAAGAGTTTCAGGGCAGTGGTATTTGGAGGGATTTGAAACAAGTATCCAATCTATTAGGGTGCTGGGAGAGTGAGAGTTATTAGTATGGGTTGGTTGAGAGATAAGTTTTGTAAATCTGCATAGATTTATATGAAGTGGAGAGTTTGGATTACAGAGGGTTTGCCAATTTATGTTTACATCCCAGAGGATGATGGTTTCATTAGGGAAGTTTTGGGAGAGATATATGAGAGAATGTTTTCCAGCAAGGGGATGTTGAACCCAGGTGGGATGTAGATGGCTACTACAGTAATGGCAGTATAGACATTAAGCTTAAGGTCAGCTTCCAGTATTTCTGGTGGAGTAAAGGATGGGATGGATTGCATAGGATGGGAGATAGTGAGGTTATTGGAGTAAGCAATGGCAACTCCTCCACCTTCTTTGTTAAGACGGTCTAGGCAAAGTATATTATATCCGGGGGGGGGGTATCTTTATCTAGGTGTTGGGGTTTTAGTCAAGTTTCAGTTAGGGAAATAACATTAGGGGTGTGAATAGCTATCCATGCATGAAATTGGCTGAGTTTAAGGATGTTTTGGGTATTGATAGAGTAAAAAGAGATTTGATTGTTTGTTATGGATGAGTGGCCTGTGTTTGGTGAGGTGTTTAGTAGGGTGGTAGAGCTAGACATAGGTCCTGGATTTAGGTGTATGTCACCAGATAAGAGCAGGGTAGTAGGATAATAATAAGGTTTGATTTTTTAATGGGTAGTATTTAATATAATTTGTCTTGTTTTTCATGTTAGTGGGTGGAAGGGAAGAATATTTGTTTTAGGGAGTTGAGTATTGATGGGAAAGATAGATGCAGATATAGTTGTAGGTTGCTGTGAGTAAGCCATAGTTATGAGGGTAGGTAGGGTCTTTATGAAAAGGGGGTAGAAGTGTGGGATGTGCTGTAAAAACAAGTAGGAGAAATAGTGGAGGCAGCAGTAGGGTAGAGAGGAGTGAGATATGCATGGTTGGAGAGGGGGACATAATATGGATAGGAGTATTGGGAAAGGTAAATGGTTTTGCAATAGTGTATTAGAGAAAGATAGTTGAGAAAAGGTTAGCTGTCAGTGGTTGGAGAAGGTAGTGTAGTGGAATTAGGTATGTAACAGGAAGGGGAGGGGTCTGATGGTAGGAGGAAACAGGTGGTTAGGTATGAAGGAAATTATATGGGGGGAGGGTGAGAATGAGAATTTTAACACACATCCAATAACTGTTTTAGATCATGTGCCATTATTACTAAGATAAAAATGCAGGGTAATGAAGTAAAGATGAGACACCGGTGCTTCCCCACCTACCTATTAAAAAAAGAGGAATTTAAGTAATGGGTAGTGGAAATTATTCAAGAGTTATTATGGAAGATAGAAATATATTCAGAAGTTATAGCTAATGAGTGGGATAAAATGCAAATAGAATTTTAAAAATAGGGTAGAAGTAAAAGAGAAAGAGATAACAAAGGCAAACTTACATTTGTATAAAAGTAATCGATCCATACTAATAAGTTCACATTTACAAACAATGTCCTTCATATCTGTTCATAGGTTCATAGGTTGGTACTAAGCTATCGGCCCTAAGGCCTATGCAAGCCTAGCCATAATAATTCCCTGGAAAATTTTTCCCACAATATTTACTTCTCTGAGCCCCTGTCTAGCAGGGCGACTGACATGACCCCCAGGGTGAATTTCCTTTCTCCCATCCAATCATCAAGGTTCCTTTTGAAGAGAGCCAATGAGGTGCTCTGCTTGACATGTATGGGCAGTCTATTGCAGAGTATGGGGAGTCTCTGGGTCAGGAATCCCTCCAGCATGTTTTGTTCATTGTGATGATAAGGTTTAGATCCCTGGAGCGTGTGGCTCTGAGGGATTGGGATTTCTTTAAGTGGAGCATGTCCAACAGCTCAGGGTTTGACATGGCCTTGTATGTTAAGCAGAGATTGCCTCTGAGTAGACGATATGCCACAGAGTATAGCTGGAGTTTTTTTAGACGGTCAGCATATGGCATCTGCTTTAGGCCTGTGATTCTTTTAGTGAGGTATTTCTGTGGCCTTTCCAGCTGTTGCAGATGTCTTGTGAGATACATACCAAATGGGGCATTATACTCTATAATGCGTCTAATGAGGGATGAGTACAGAGGGGCAATGACCTCCTTTTTTCTGGATGAAAAGCCCTTAGTGATGAGGTGTGCCACGTAGAAGGATTTCCTGACTGTTGTGGCGATGTGGTTATCGAAAGTGAGACCACTGTCCGCTTGTGTCCCTAAGTCTCTCATCACACTTTCGATGTTTAGTGTCCTGCCACCTATGTGGTAGTTCATGGGTACATGTTTTTTTCCAAAGGGGATGACTATACATTTCTTGGCATTAAGCTTGAGCCCATGGCTCTGGCACCAGGCATCTGTTTCTGTAAGGCCCTTTTGTAGAATATCCACATCATTTGGGGATTCAATAATGACTCCCAGTTTGCAGTCATCTGCAAACTTTGTTAGCCAGAGTCCCTTAGTGTTGGCCTGCACTTCAGAGAAGTAGATGCCAAACAAGAGTGGTCCCAGGACTCTGAACCCTGAGGTACTCCACTTCTCACTTGTCCGGAGCTGGATTTGGAGTCGGCTACTTTTACAGTCTAGGTTCTGTCAGTAAGCCAGTTGGCAACCCATCGAGTGACGTAGGTATTTATGCCCAACTTAGTAAGTTTATCTATGATTCCAGAGTGGGGGATGGTGTTGAAGGCCTTGGCGAGGTCCAGATAGGCTGTGTGGATCTCCTTACCCTCGTCCACAGCTCTTGAGACCGATTCAAAGAAGTTAGTCAGATTCAGGAGACAAGATCGGCCCTTCACAAACCCAAACTGGGTGGGGTCCAGTGTCTGGAGGTTGCCAATGTCTTTGTTTATAAGTTCCATGATAATGCGTTCTATGCCCTTGCAGATCAGGCTTGTCAGACTGATGGGACAGTAGTTCCTGGGATCCAAGGTGGATCCGCCCTTGTGGATCGGGATAACTGTAGCTGTGCGCCACTCACTGGGCACGAAGCCTGAGGTGAGGCTATGTTTAAACATGACACTTAGGTGGGGGTGCCAGTTCATTTTGTAGTTCATGTAGTACACAGCCTGGGATGCCATCTGGTCCCATGGATGCTGTATTCTTAGCTTTGGAGAGTGCTGTTTCTACCTGTGTGGCTGTGATTATCGGAATTTGGCAATCTTTTTGGTATTGAGATGGGCCGTTTAGGGGGTGAGAGGGGAGTGAAGTTGGCACTAAATCGATCTGCCAGGATAGTGGCAATATCCTTGGGATCAGTATATTTAATGCCATTCTGTTGTAGCTCAGAGCAGATCTGAGCATTGCCATTTAGATTATTGACATAACTATAGAATGCCTTGTGGTTGTCTTTGGAATCTTTGGCAATTTTATTTTCGTATCTAGCTTTTGAGGATTTTATGAGGGATCTCAGCTTCTTACTGAGGCTGGAGAGGGAGTTTTTTGCATCCTGGGATTTTCCTCTTTTCTGCAACAGTTTCTTCCTTCTGTTGTATAGTTTGTTTATAGCAGGGGACCACCAGATTGGCTTCCTTTTTTTGGAGAAGAGCATCTTGGTTCTATTTGGGATGGCACGATTCATGCACGAGTGGATGTGCTCGTACAGTGCCTTAGTGTAGAATTCTGCAGTCGAACTTCCAGATCCTGTCTGCGTGGGTGGTGTGAAGTTTGTCACTTCTGACTTCAGTAGCATGAAGTTGGCTTTGGAGAAGTTTTTTAAGGAGGTTTCCTTACTGGGTGGTAAGATGTGGATGTCAAGGGTGATTTGCTTATGGTCAGACCTGACCAATGAGGGGGTGACCACTGGTCTGGAGCATCTATCTCCCATGTTGGTAATGACCAGGTCTAGGATATTGGAACCCCTGGTGGGACAATGGATTAGTTGATCCAGGGCGTTGGAATTTATGAATTCCAAGAACCGTTGGGAAAAGGAGTTGGTACCCGAGTAGTTTTCCCAATTAATGGCAGGGTAGTTGAAATCACCTAGCATTAGGGTGTTTGGTTGTATCTTAATATTTTCCAGTATGTTTAGGAAGGTGTAGTGAGAATCTTGGGGTATGGTGGGGGATCTGTAGCAAGCTACAATTTGGATTGCAGTCTTACCTAGTGTTAGTTGCACCTGGAGAATTTCAGATGCATTGTGTTGGGCAACTAGCCTGGAGGTGTGAATATCCTTGGTGAATATGGACACTCCTCCACCTTTAGTGTTTCGGTCTTGGTTTTGTGACCGAAAAGTGTGGTAAGAATTGTAGCCTGGTATTGCAGTGGTGCTCTCTGGAGCCCTGAAACAGGTCTCAGTCACTGCACCGATATCGATCTTCTCCATTTTTAGGAGTGCCTCGAGAGAGTGCATTTTGAGATTTAGACTTCTAGCATTGAGTAGCATTTCCTTCATATTTTGCATGCTTGTATCTGTTATGGTGGTGGTTTTATCCTTTGAACCTTGCCTAAAAAAGGCACTATAGGGGGGGGCAAGAGCTTTGGCCAGTAACCTGAATCCCAGGGGTGACAGGTGCAGACCATCTCTGGCAAAGCATCGTGGTTTGTAGATCATGTCTTCCCAGGCAGACAAATACTGGATCCCCTTTGAATGACACCAGAAGCTTAGTCAATTGTTGAAGTCAATCATTTTGTCCTTATACTGTGGTATAATTCTGGGCGAAGGCAGAATGCTACTCAGGGCTAGGGTCATACCTGCCTGGGTCACATGATCCAAGAGCTCTTCCATGTCTCTTTTCATGTAGTCCAGGGAGGTACGTTTCAAGTCATTTATTCTAGCATGGACAATAACAGAGTCATATTTGTACTTGTTGTGGAGTGACTTGAGTGCATGTGTTATGTGGCGGATCCTGGCACCCGGCAGGCAGCTGACTGTAATTTTCTCCTTGTTCAGCCTGGTGAGTGGGACATCAGTGTGCCTGACTATAGAGTCACCTATGACTAAAGTGTTGGGTACATTGTCTTGCCTTAGGGGTTGTTGTTGGGTGGTACACTGGTGCTATGAGCTATGTGTCACTTTGGTTGTGACTGGTGTTCGTTTGCGTTTCGGCTTCGGAGGTCCTTGTTGCTTGGGCAGGTTAATGTTAAGGGCCTCCGCATATGTGGGTTTAGTGTTGCTATGTGTGGGAGTTGATGGTGTGGGTTTTGAAGGGCTATGAGTTGCTAGAGGTGTAATGCAGGTGTTAGCCTTCTCCTCTTGACTGTCTAGCACAGTCTTGACCGGAGAGAGCTTTGCTTCCAGTTTGGCTATGTAAGTGCATCTCTCGCAGGTTGTAGTGTTGGGTGGTAGGAGGAGAGGATTGTCTGTGTACATGAGGCAGTTGCCGCATTGCCCCAGTATGCCCAGATTCATCAGGTGGACAGAAGAAACCACCAGAAGCTGTCCCTTGGACTTGCCTGTTTAGATGCTTTTTTGTAAGCTTTAAGAGCTGTTTTCCCTTACCTTTGCAAGGTACTTTGCAATTGTAGGCTGTTTAGTACCTATGATTAATTTCTGTTGTTACATATATCATGTAATCTAATGAACATTACATAAATTATTCAGTTTCTGCCTTCTCTTAAACCTCATTCCTCCTACAAAACATTTTTTTGCATGTATCATTCCCACAGTATCAGTTTTTTTCTGTATAATTTACTCTTATCCTTTTCTAAAGACCCCAGTTCCTGTTCTTTTTATCTCTGTTACAATATTCACTACATCAGGTATAGTTGGTTTAGGTTCTGATTTCCATTTTCTAGTAATGGCAGCCACCAGAATTAAACTTACTGAGGCCTTACTATGTCTAGGCAATTACGATCCTGTCAGCTCAAAAATATAATTTCCTTAGCTACACTCATTTGCTCACCCCGTATTCCTGACAGAGAACTCTATAGGGAATTTTTAATCTGCCCATTCATTACACTCCCAAAACATATATTGCTAATTGCCTTCTCTTCACCATCACAGCTCCAACGTTTGACATCTACCTGTGGAAAAATTCTTTAGGGTCTGCTTGGAGTATAAAAGTACCCATGCAGGCACTCCCAAGCAAAAATGCTAAATTTTCTAAAATTTTTGCATACATAGGAGTCATGCATAAGTTCTCTCATTGTTTCTTTGTGAACTGCATTTCTAATATCTCTTCCCAGTCTTTTCTGACCTCTTCTGATTGATTCCTATAGTTATTGTGCAATGTTTTATATGCCCCACTAATCACCCCTTTTTAACAGCAGCTTCCATTCTAGATTCAATTAAAAACCCAACCAGTGTATATCTTCCATTTAGGAGTCCCCTTTCCCTTTCTCTCTCTGTCTATACTGTGATATCTATCCCTAATGGGAAAGGCGATTGCTAGCCTGCAATCCAAATGTCTTCTTGGCCTCTCCCCATTCTATTACCTTTTCTTATCTAATTATTTGCTACCAATACATTGTTTTTTTTTTGCCATATTCCTCCTGTAAATTCCAACCCACTCATATTTATCCTGTGTGATCCTAATTGCACTCATCCCTACTGAAGAATCTCCTTTCTCCATTCCCTTGTTGACTTAGTTTTTAGTATATTTTCTGCTATCTTATGGATATATAGTATTCTGTGTGACTGTTGCTATTCTTAAAGATCTGTGTCCAAAACCCAGTTCTTTCCTTATCTCTTCAATTACCCCCTGGTTCATCATTATCCCTTTCCACTTTGGATTGTTTTGGCTTTGAATTGCTGTTGGCTTTTTGTTTATAAGAGCCATAACTGTGTAGCTGTAAAATATCCCTTCAAATCAGGTAATCCTAAACCTCCATGTTCTAATGGGAGGATCAGCTTATCCCACATGACTCTTGCCTTCCTTCCCCCCCCAAATAAAATTCAACTATTTATTAATTACTATTCACAACTTCTCCTCTGGATGATAAAAATATGCCTGATCTGTATGTAAAAGTAAAGGGACTAAACACATTTTACTGTTTGTATCTGGCTATCCATATCCATAGACAATAGTTTCTCAGTTTTTGTATTATCTTCTAAGTCTGTTCCTACATGTCCTTAGCTTCCATAACTGAATCCTTTTTCATCAGTACTCCTAAATACTTAATTTTATCATGTCCACATAAATATGGGTATTGCTGAACCAATCCATGCATGGGTACATAGTTTACAACTATAGCCTTTTTTAACTTCATTATTTTTATATCCCAAAAAAAAACTGTAAATGTCTCAGAATATTCCAGAACACTGAGATGTCCTTTTCTGGTTCCATCAAGTACAAAATATAATCTGCAAATAAAGCCAAGTTTTCTTAAACACCATACCAACTACATCCTTGAATTTCTGATTCCCTTATTTTCTTTGTCAAGGGCTCTAAATAACAAATGGAAAGAGGACATCCCTGCCTGGATACTATCTTTAGACACAACTTGTGAGAGAGAACACTCCTCCCCCCATTTTGATTTGTGCCTCCCTCTGATCCCTTGTATATTCTTCTAATTAACCTTGTTATTGTATCAGGAAATGCAAATGTTTCCATTACCGTACTCATAAAAATCCCTGCTTACTCTGTTGAATGGCTTCTCTGAATCAAGACCCACTAGTAACAGGGGTATTTTCTTACATTCTGCTTCCCTCTGGATCATCATTGTTCTATTAATGTTGCCAGCTGTTTGCCTCAGTTGCAGAAAACACACTGGTCCAAATTTATCAGTTTTGGAAACGCCTTTGCCATTCATTTAGCCATTATAATCATAAACACTTTATTATCATGGTTTAAAATTGAAATGGGCCTATATGAAGCTGGATCATATGGGTCTTTACTGTCTTTAGGTATTACAGCCACCACAGCTTTTGTCCAGGATGTTGGTGCCTCCCCATCTTTCAAAATACTATTAAACAAAACCTTCCAGATCTTTATTACTTTCTTCCCTCCTAGCTTCCAAACGTCCACCAGAATATCCTCTATTCCTGGGGACTTTGTTGGAGATTGGATATATATCCCCATTTTTATCTCATCTCCTCCTCTTTTAACTGCTAGTTATTGAGCCTCGTTTACCTCTAACCTTGCCATATTTAAGTCTCCCATAAATATTTCCACTTTTCTGCTTTATACGAATTTTCATACAATTTCTGAAATATTTCTAATACCTCTACAAAATCTCTGGTTATTTTTCTTATTCACTTCATTTGGCAACAACCCTTTCTACCCCGTGCCAAAAGTTTTTATTTTCGGGAGTTATTATCAAAAATAGTTGCTTAGCCGCAACTATTTAAAGTCATGCATATTATCCAGGTACTCCCTTCTTTTTTCTTTAGTACTCTGCAATTGTGCATCTTTTTTTGTCAGATTCCCTTTATCTAGGGCATTGGCCAGATTTGGGAAGCATGTGTATGCTTCAGAGACTTTTGCCCTTATGTTGCTGAACTACTTGGCATACTTCATAAGATAGCAAAGAGGCTTGATCAGGGAACTTTCAAAATCCTTTCAGGGGCTACTACTGCCGAGGTTCAATCTTCTTTGGCCTCACAGTCGACTACCCTTCAATTTATAGCAAATTTGTCCATGAGGTTTATCTTGCATGCTGCTGAAGGTGCCTCAAGGGCAGTGGGTTCAGGCATTTCCATCAGGAGGCATGCCTGGATGCACTTGTGTGATTTTATGGAGCCCTTCAAGTCCTCGTTCATCAGTGCATCCTTTGATGGGAGTCTGTTGTTTGGCCCAAATCTGAAGGACACACTTTAGATGTGTGAAAAAGATGGAAAGACCCTCTCTGCAGTGGGCATATGTTTTCTTGACCCTTCAAAGATCCTTTTTTAGGAATCAGTGAGGTGGATGGAAGATATGGTTCAAGAAGTCCCAGGGTCCTTTCCAAGAGCCATGTGGAGATAGTTCTTCCAGGGCAGAGGGGGAACTCTAATGGATGATGACACCCACACAGCAGAGGAGGCCTGCAGAACCAAGAGTTCAGAGATTCTTTCTCCGATAGACCCTAGAAGCACTCCTGAAAGAAGACCCAATTGCCCCCCCCCATAGCCAATCAGAGGTTGTTTGTTACTACAAATCTGTATGCAAATTTCCTAATGTTACATCCAGTCAGAGGAAAGCAACTTCACTAGAAATACAAAGGCTGCTAGAAAAAAGAGTAATCTAAGAGGTCCCACCAGACCAGATAGAATACTTACTCAAGATTCTTTTTAGTGCCAAAGAAAGCAGGGGACTGGAGACCAATTTTGGATCTCAGCAACTTAAAAAGGCGGTTCGACATGCAAAGTTTCGGATGGTCATGGTTGAGTTCATTCTACCCTTCCTGAGCAAGGACGTCTGGATGTGCTCGATAGACCTTCAGGATGCGTACTATCACACAAAAATTAACAGACAATCCAGAAGGTATTTACACTCCCAGCTGAGAATAAGTCCCTGTCAGTTCAGAGCACTACCCTTTGGCCTCAGTACAGCCCCCGGGATGTTCACCAAATGCATGGCAGTGGTAGCAGCTCACTTGAGAATGCAGGGATTCTGAGTGTTTCCATACTTTGACAACTGGCTCATTACCACCCTGACCAAGCATCTAGTAACAAAAGCAAGGAATTAAGTACTCTGGACTTGTACCGAACTGGAAATAACCATAAACTACAACAAGTCTGTTATAACCAACTCAAATGCTGGAATTCATTGGCGTGATATTCAACATGACATCAGTGTCAGCTTCTATTCTTCTGTCAAGAGTGCAGATATTTAGGTTACAGGTCACAAAACTAATCTGCAGCACCAAAGTTTCAGCTCACTTGATCCTACAAAACCTTAGGTTCAGTGTTAGCAGCCATAATTCTAGTTCCCTAGCAAGATTTCACATGAGAGTTCTTCAGTGGATATCAATAACACAGTGGTCAATTATTTGTCATTATATCTCAGCAAAAATAAGAATCACTCAGGCATGCAAGAGATACCTTTGGTTGTGGATTTGATTAGATCAAGTTCTACAAAGCCATCCTTTCACCCTCCCTAAGCCCAAGGCTATAGTGACCATGGACACTTCCTAGATTGGGTGGAGGGTACTTCCTGGGGAAAACAGTCCAAGGCACTTGGTCCCCCAAAGAGGCCAGTATGCATATCAGTGTCCTAGAGATGAGAGTGGTGCTCTTAGCATTGCAGGCATTCCAAGACTCTCTCCCTTTTAGGACAATTGTGATCCAGACAGGCAACATGCCAGTAGTTTGGTACATCAACAAACAAGAGGAACCAGGTCTTACCCCTTGTGTCGAGAAGCCCTCAGAGTGTGGCAATGGAAGAGTTCTTCCAATCACTTTCTGATAGCAATGCACATTCTGGGAAAGTCCATTGTGATAGCAGACAAACTGAGCAGGTCCATTCTACTACCTCACAAGTGGTCTGTCAACAAGAAAGTGACATATATGATTTTTCATCAGTAGGCCCAACATTGCTTCTGTCTTTTTGCATCTTCCCTAAACAAGTGCAGCAACTTCTTTGCCCTGATCCCTTCACCAGGGGAATCACATAGGGATGTTCTACTCCACGATTGGCCCCTACCTTCCAACCCCCCCAATTCCCAAATTCCTACAGAAAGCTGCCTGATTGAAGAGCAAAGTAATTGTCATTCCACCTTACTGACCTCGACAGATTTGGTTACCCTTCCTTTGGCCTCATCTGCTTTACCCACCTTAGGTTCTGGATCTGATTACAGACCTCCTGTCTCACCCAGCAGGCATAATTCATCCAGATATCTCAAGCAAACAGCATGGTTTCTCCAATTCCTTTAATGGCTAGACAGCCAATGCTCTCTTCCCCTGTCCGCAAGATACTTTTGTATTCCCATAAGGCCTCTACCAGAAAACTTTACAGAAGTAAATGGAAAAGGTTCATTTTCTGGGCGTAGCAGAAACACATTGATCCTTTCTCAGCCCCTATACAAAGTGTTCTTGAATTTGTGGCAACAATTTTTAACGACGGAGCTAGCTCCTCAACATTCAGAGTTCAGTTAGCAGCAAGTTCTAATTTCCATAGGATTTGAGCATTCTTCTTTGGCTTTAGCCAAGCATATAAATTCTTTTTGAAAGGCACCCTCCTTCTGAGACCCCCATATAAAGATCCTTCTCCACCATGGGATTTCAGTTTGGTGCTGCATGCATTAATTCATTCTCCCTTTGAACCAGCAGCTAAATATGATCTTAAATTCTTGACCTGTAAAACTATGTTTCTAGTGACCATTACCTCTGCTTCAAGCACTGTCTTATAAACCTCCCTATTTGATTTTTTATAAGGATAGAGTAACATTACATGCAAATGCTTATTTCCTTCCTAAGATGGTGTCAGAGTCCAATATTAATCAACCAAACGAAACTGGAAAGGCTGAAAAAGATTTTATTCCGGTACCTCGGCTGAGTGCCTTCAAAGGAATAAACATTCAACTTTTTTGCACCTTATATACTAAGCATAACACCAATCAATTGAATAATTAATCAATTACAGAAAATTAAAGAACCCCAACAAAGTTAAAGAGACATAGTTTGTATGAATACATATATAAAAAACATTAAACTATTTAAATATAAATACATACAAATACATGCAAAAATACATACAAATACATACAGGAGAAGTTCCCTAGAGGAGCATCACAAAACAATAATATTATTGACAAGATAAATATTGCAATAACTTAATCAAATCGTGAGATTAATTTCTAAATTCAAGCCCCTTGGTTTCAAAGTGCCAAACTTCAAAATAAATCTACTTTCAAGATTCAGAAGATTCTGTAGGTAATTACCAGTGTTACCTGATGTAGGTTTGGCTAAGGCACAGAAAAATAAGGAGTCCATAATGCCATTATGAACTGTATTGAAATGTTCAGAAATCGGGCTATCAGTTCTAGCATTCCGAACATCACCCATGTGTTCCAAAATACGTATTTTTAATTGGCGTTTTGTTTGACCAATATAATATTTAGGTGGAACACAATCACAGCCAATAACATACACTACTCCACATGATTTACAGTTAAAATTATTATGGGCAGTATATTTTACCCCATTAATAGTGCTGCCCGATAAGTTCTTAACATTTTTACAAATTTTACATTTGCCACATCTAAACATGCCATGAGGCAGAATAACCCTCCCTGAACTAACAGGATCACCAAAGTTAAACTTAAATTTCAAAATTTCCTTAAGATTAGCATATCTACCATAGGAAAAAGAAACATGATGTGGAAACAGATGACCTGTCTCCTCATTTTTACAAACAATTGGCCATAAAAAATCTACAGCGTCTTTCATCATTGTAGAAAAGGGAGAAAATTTTGTAACAAAAAATATGTTGTCACTATCATCACGTACAGATTCATTCTCTCTTGAACTATTTAGAAAGAACTTAAGAACTTATCGGGCAGTTAAAAATACGTATTTTGGAACACATGGGTGATGTTCGGAATGCTAGAACTGATAGCCCGATTTCTGAACATTTCAATACAGTTCATAATGGCATTATGGACTCCTTATTTTTCTGTGCCTTAGCCAAACCTACATCAGGTAACACTGGTAATTACCTACAGAATCTTCTGAATCTTGAAAGTAGATTTATTTTGAAGTTTGGCACTTTGAAACCAAGGGGCTTGAATTTAGAAATTAATCTCACGATTTGATTAAGTTATTGCAATATTTATCTTGTCAATAATATTATTGTTTTGTGATGCTCCTCTAGGGAACTTCTCCTGTATGTATTTGTATGTATTTTTGCATGTATTTGTATGTATTTATATTTAAATAATTTAATGTTTTTTATATATGTATTCATACAAACTATGTCTCTTTAACTTTGTTGGGGTTCTTTAATTTTTTGTAATTGATTAATTATTCAATTGATTGGTGTTATGCTTAGTATATAAGGTGCAAAAAAGTTGAATGTTTATTCCTTTGAAGGCACTCAGCCGAGGTACCGGAATAAAATCTTTTGCAGCCTTTCCAGTTTGGTTGGTTTAATTCGTATATTGCTGGTTTTTCCAATATTAATCAGTCCATTAACTTACCAATCTTGTTTCCTAAATTTGCAAATAAAGGGAGATATGTGCTTCATTTATTAGATGTCCACAGGCAATTATGTTTTTATCTACCTAGAATGAAAGATATTAGAAAAACAGATCAATTATTAGTGTTATTTGCAGATTGTAAATTGGGAAAATCAGTCACAAAAGTGACTTTATCCAGATGGCTGACAGAGTGTATATCATTTATCTACAATAAGTTGGGTGTGTCCTTACCAAAACATTTAAAAACACATTCCACTAGATCCATGGCAATTTCTTCAGTGTTTCTTGCTAGGGCTTCCATGGATGACATATTTGCAGCTGCAACCTGGGCCAATCCTCATACCTTTATTACTCATTACAAATTGGATCTGGTCTTGAGGGGTAGTGCAGCCTTTGGCTCAACTGTGCTCAAGAATATCCTTCCTTAGAATCCACTATGGAATTTAGGTAACTGGGGACCCTGTTCCATACGTTGAGGATAGAATGGAAATTGACATCAGATAAAGAAGTTATGTACCTCCATCTGTGTTGTCCATTTTCATTCTTCCTCAACTCCCCATCCTCCAACCCATAACCTTGGTGTTTCATAGTAAATTTCTGGAAAAACAAGTATGTATAAGGACATCATTGTCCTTCTTATTGAGCCTCAGATACAGTATGCTCTGTTGCGATATGTATAGTAGCTCTTTTATCTTTGTAAAACAGCAGACAAAGATCTAAGATGGAACGATATAGTAACTACGTAACTTCTTTTTATGCATTTCATACATGAGGACACTTGTATTTTACATCTGACATTATTTAACTTAAAAGCATGCTGCCTTAGTCTACTCAGCAGCTATATCAGTCTCTTGACATGCTCTTCCTGTGCCAGTTTCCATAGTACTTCTTCACTGGTGAGTCATCTGCAGAAAACTTATATCAGGGGATCTGTCAGCACAACAGCCAAATTCCTGAGGACCATAGGATATAGCCCATCTAATCCCTGTGCTTTATCCTCCCTTATTGAAAAACAGTTTTCCCTCTCAGTGTATTCTCTCTTTATCCTGATGTCTGACCCCCATTATCCCCATTCTGTTGTAGCTCCTTTCAGTATGGCACCTTCCCTTTGCTTTGTTTTGTAGATTACAGTATTTATCCAGTATGTCTGCTTTTTTCCCATTTTCCATGATCCCTCTTCCAGCTTTTGCTTAGCTTCTTCAGATCTGTCTCTTCCTTCTTCCCTTTCTTTTTTTCTTCCTTCACCTTTACATCTAAATAACCTTTTATTCTCTCCTTTAACCCCATTTTCCAGTTCCCATTAAGATTTTTGCCTTTGCTTCTATCACCTGCTTTGCTGCCTTTTTTGCTTGCCTCCTTGTTCATAGGTTCACAGGTAAGTAAGTACTAGGCTATCTGCCCAAGGGCATTTATAAGCCTAGCCAGAATGTGTTGGCTTTCACCACCCCCTTAGATTAGTTCCCTGTGCCTCTGTCCAGCAGAGCCATTAGTTCCCTGTGCCACTGTCCAGCAGAGCCAATGCAGTGATCCCCGTGGTAAATGTTCTGTTTCCCATCCACCCGTCAAGGTTTCTGTTGAAGAGTGTTAGTGAGGGGCTCTGCCTGATGTATATTGGAATCCTGTTCCAAAGCATGGGGAGTCTCTGGGACAGGAATCTATCCTTCCAGCATGTCCTATTTATCATTGTGGTGAGGTTTATATCTCTAGAGCATGTGGCTCTCCGGGATTTGTTTTTTTTTAGGTGGAGCATGTCCATCAATTCTGGGTTGGACATGGCCTTGTATGACAGGCAGAGATCACCTCTGATTAAGCGGTATGCAACCGAGTACAGCTGGAGTTTCTTGAGTCGGGCTGCATAGGGCATCTGTTTGAGGCCAGTAATCCTCTTGGTGAGGTACTTTTGTGGTCTTTCCAGCTGTTGCAGGTGTCTTGTAAGGTACATCCCAAATGGGGCATTGTATTCTATGATGGGTCTAATGAGTGATGAGTAGAGAGGCACAATAACCTCTTTTGTTCTAGATGCGAACCCTTTTGTGATTAGGTGGGCCACATAGAAGGATTTTCTAACCACCTTGGCAATATGATTATCAAAGGAGAGATTACAATCTACTTAGGTCCCCAGATCCGTTATTACATTTTCTGTATTTAGGGGACTGCCACATATGTGTTAGTTCACGGGTACTTTATTTTTTCCAAAGGGGATGACTATGCACTTTTTGGCATTTAGCTTGAGGCCATGATTTTGACACCAGGTATCCATCTCAGTGAGACCCTTCTGGAGGGTGTCTGTATCAACCGGAGAATCAGTTATGGCCCCTAGTTTGCAGTCATCTGTGAACTTGGTCAGCCATAGTCCTCCTATGCTTGCCTGTACCTCTGAGAACTATATACCAAACAGGAGGGGTCCTAGGATTGAGCCCTGGGGGATGCCACTTGTAACCAGTTTAGAGTCAGATGTAGAGCCTGCAACTCTCACCATGTGGGTTCTGTCCATGAGCCAGTTGGCAACCCATCTCGTGACGTAGGGGTTTATGTTCAGGCTGGTGAGCTTGTCTGTAATACTAGAATGGGGAATGGTGTCAAAAGCCTTTGCGAGGTCTAGGTAGGCTGAGTGGACCTCCTTTCCCTCATCTAATGCCTTGGTAACTGTCTCAAAGAAGTCCACCAGGTTTAGGAGGCATGATCTGCCCTTAAAGCCAAACTGGGTAGGGTCCAAGGTTTGGAGGTTCCCAATGTCTCTGGTAATGAGTTCCATTATGATGCGCTCCATAGCCTTACAGGCCAGGCTAGTCAGGCTTATAGGTTGATGGTTCCCGGGGTCCATTGTGGCTCCACCTTTGTGGAGTGGGATAGCTGTTGCTGTGCACCACTCTGTGGGTATGTAGTCTGTAGAGAGGCTGAGTTTGAACAGTGTGTTTAGGTGAGGGGTTAGTTCATTTTGGTGCTCTTGCAAGACAGAGCCTGGGACACAGTCCTGTCCCATTGAAGTTGTGTTTTTGGCATTGAAGCTGTGTTTTGGCTTTGGCTAGGGCTGTTTTAACCTGTGTGTTGGTGATTGATGGGGCCCTGCATTCTTCTGGTATGGTTATGGGCCCTTTAGGGGGTGAGAGGGGGGTGAAGTTTGCATTAAACCGGTCTGCCAGAATGTTGGCAATATCCGTCGGTTCAGTGTATTTTGCGCCATTTTGCACTAACTCAGAGCAGATCTGTGAGTTTCCAGTTAGGTTCTTGACATAGCTAAAGAACACTTTGTGGTTATCTTTGGAGTCATTGGCAATTTTTCTTTCGAAACTAGCCTTGGATGATTTAATGAGGGATCGTAGTTTTTTGCTGATACTGATCAGGGATGTCTTTCCTTCCTGGGATTTTGTTCTTTTCTGTACTAGTTTCCTCCTTCTGTTGTACAGCTTGTTTATGGCAGGGGTTCACCAGACTGTTTTCCTTTTCTTGGAGGAGTGAGTCTTGGTTTTACTTGGGATAGCACAATCCATGCATTCCTGCAGATGTTCATAGAGTGCCTTTGTAAAGGTTTCAGCAGCTTGGACAGCATTGTCCTTTAGCATGGGGGCTGTGAACCTTTCCACCTTGGTCTTAAGTAACATGAAGTTTGCTTTTGATAAGTTTTTCACGGTGGTTTCCTTGATTGGGGGTGGGGCAGAATGTGGATATCCAGAGTGATTAGTCTATGGTCTGATCTAACCAGTGAGGGGTTGACCACCAGTGTGGAACACCGGTCGCCCATGTTGGTGATGACCAGGTCCAATATGTTGTTCCCTCTTGTGGGGGTGTTGACCAGTTGATCCAGGGCATTCGAGTTTATAAATTCTAGGAAGCGTTGGGCAAGGGAGTTAGTACTTGAGTAGTTCTCCCAGTTTATGTTTGGGTAATTGAAATCACCCAGTATTAGGGTGTTTGGTAGGACCTTCATATTTCCCAGTGTCTCCAGAAATGTGGAATGGGGGTCCTGGTTCATGGTGGGTGATCTGTAGCAAGCTACAATTTGGATTGCAGTTTTGCCCATTGTTAGTTGCACATGGATGATCTCTGATGCACTGTACTGCACCACTAACATGGAGGTATGGGTATCCTTGATGAATATGGATACACCCCTGCCTTTTGTGTTTCGGTCCTGGTTCTATGGCCGAAAGGTATGGTATGAGTTATAGCCTAGTAGTGCTGGGGTGCTCTCAGGAGCCTTAAACCAGGTTTCTGTTACTGCACAGATGTTGATGTTCTCCATACTGAGGAGTGCCTCAAGTGCGTGCATTTTGAGGTTTAGATTTCTGGCGTTGAGTAGTATTACCCTCAGTTTTTGGTTACTTTTGCTGTTTATGGTGGTGGGTTTGTCTTTTGAGCCTTGCCTAAAAAAGGCACTATGGGGGTGGCAAGAGCTTTGGCCAGTATTTGAAAGCCTTAGGGTGACAGGTGCAAGCCATCTCTTGCGAAGCAACGTGACATTTCGAGCATGTCATCCCAGGCGGACAGATACTGGATCCCCTTCGAATGACACCAGAAACTTAGCCAATTGTTGAAATTGATCATTTTTTCTTTATATTGTGACATCTTTCTTGGTGAGGGCAGGATGCTACTCAGGGTCAGGGTCATACTGGCCTGGGCTACATGATCAGAGAGCTCTTCCATGTCTCTTCATGTAGTCCAGGGAGGTACATCTGAGGTCATTCACACCAACATGAACAATGACAGAGTCGTATTTGTACTTGTTCTGGAGTGACCCAAGTGCTTGTGTTATGTGGTGGATCCTGGCACCCGACAGGCAGTTAACTGTAACTTTCTCCTTGTCCAGCCTAGTTAGTGGGATATCAGTGTGCCTGACTATAGAGTCACCTATTACTAGTGTGTTGGGTATGTTATTTTGCCTTAAGGACTATGATCGTGTGGCACACTGATTATGTGAAGTATGTGTTTCATGGTTGGTGATGGGGTGTGGAGGTTGCTTGGATGTCTGCTTTGGAGGTCTCTGCTGCTTTTGCAGATTTTTATTTAGAGCCTCTGGGTATGTCTTCATGTATTCATGTGTTTTATTTGCCGGTGTTGGTTTATTAGGTCTATGTGAGACTGGTGGGGTGTTGCAAGTATTACCCTTCTCCTCTTGACTGTCAGTTCCAGTCTTGGGTTGAGAGAGCTTTGCCTCCAGTTTGGCTGTATAATTGCATCTCTCGCATATATTAGTGTTTGGTGGTAGGAGGAGAGGGTTGACTGTGTACATGAGGCAGTTGTAACATTGCCTCAAAATGCCCAGATTCACCAGTTGGACTGGAGAGTACACTGGAAACTGCCCTTTGGACATGCCTGAATAGGTAGAGTAAGCTGTTTTTCTGAGTGGCTGGTGGGGACGAATAGAGAGCCTTGTCCTTCTGAACAATATAGGGGGGGGGTCTAGTGCTAGGGTTAATTAGTGCTTGCTATGAGTTTTAAGCAAGTGCTTGACTGTGAAATTAATGGTTTGAGTGCTAAAGTTTAAGGTTTGTCTAGTTCCAAGGGAAAAATTGAAGAGTAGACTTCGTGGAGCCAAGATTAGTTTAACTCTAGCTAACTGGCACTGCCCGGTAGCAAGGAAGTGAAAGAGATAGAAATTAGCCCAAAATGGCCAATAAACTACTAACTTCTGGGCTGAAACCACTCCTCCAGGGACAGATAGGCTGCTCAAAGCTCCCCTCTCTCACAGGTGAACAGAGAAACTTCCTTCTATCCAAGTAAGGTATGGGCAACACAGAAACTTGTAACAGCCCTGGATTCAGCAATAACCTGAAATCTGGACTATACTAGTTCAGAAAGGCGGGAAACAAGTTTTTTTTTGTTTGTTTTTTTTTGTTAAAAAATAGAGCAGAGCAGATACAATCAAAACAACACTTTAAATGCACAGAAAAAGCTATTGCACATTAGTGTGTAGCCTACAACAGTTAAACAGATTATTTAAATACATAAATGACTTAATTCAAGTGCAGGCAGCAAATAAGTAAATATGTAGCAATAACAAACATTTTAAATCACAGAAACACTAAAAAAAACTGGCGTTTTAGGCAAAATTAGTTAAGAGAGCAAGAAAAGCAGAAAAATTATACTTAATCACTCCAAAGTCTATCTCATTGCTGCTGTAGACTCTGCAGAACACCTGGAAGGCACTTGCTGAGTGGAATACAAGCGCAAAAACTGTGCAAATGCGGTTTTTATAGCAGGGAAGTGAAAGAGATAGAAATCAGCCCAAAATGGTCAATAAACTACTAACTTCTGGGCTGAAACCACTCCTCCAGGGACAGATAGGCTGCTCAAAGCTCCCCTCTCTCACAGGTGAACAATGAAACTTCCTTCTATCCAAGTAAGGTATGGGCAACACAGAAACTTGTAACACAGCCCTGGATTCAGCAGTGACCTGAAAAGTGGACTTTACTAGTTCAGAAAGGTGGGAAACAAGTATATATATATTTTTTCAGAAAATAGAGCAGATACAATCAAAACAACACTTTACCCAATTAACCAGTTAAAAAGCTCAAAACTGAGCCCTGTTCCAGCAGTCTTCAATCAGACAAGTTCTAACTGCAGACTCCTGCCACTAGGGTACAGAGAAACCTTCTCCAAAAAAGACGGCCTGGATCAGTGCACAAGTTATACAAACAAAGCTAGATCCAGCAGGCCTGAATCTAGTCTATGCTACAGCAAACAAGGTGTACCGATTTCATAAAGAAACAGTTCAAGTAAGCATGCGCAATAAGCCTTTAACCAGAAATTCCCAGCTCAGAAGGGCAGAATCTAGCCTCTCCTCCCACAAGAGTGCAGACCACAAACCTTCTTAATGTCAAATAACTGGGCTGAAGCCCAAGTGCTTAACCCAGAACTAATACACTTTTAGAATAACAGACACTGAGCCTTCAATCAGCAGTTCCCAACTTAGAAGGATGTACGCTACGTGTCCTGCCACAACAGTGCAGACCACAAACCTTCGTAATGTAAAACAACTATTTGAAGCCCAAGTGCTTAAACCAAAGGTCTTAGAATAACAGTTAAAATTTAATCAGGCTACTAACAAGCAGTAATAAATGCAGCATAATAAATTCAATTAAGTACTTTTAAGAAGAGGCAAAAGTAAAATAAGGTAATAAAGTAGGAAGAAACACAAATACAGTAAAGCAGGTGAAGGGTAATTTTTTTTTTTTGTAGAGGGAGGAAACAGAACAAATTAAGATACTATAGGGGAAAGTCCTTCCCAAGTGCTCTTTCTGTACACAGCAGAGGAGATGGGACTGGTAGGAGTATCTGATATCAAAAATCAAAATATGATCTCACTGTACACAGTTGAGTGAGAAAATGAGATGGGTCCAGGAGTGTGTAAAATCAGATTTACAGTAGGGGTGTGCAATTCCAAAGCCACCAAGATTAACACCACAACGGGAAACAGGGAGAGGGAGTGGGGAAATAACTGCAGATAGACAGAGAGACACAATATTTACTGAATCAAATCTTAAATAAGTGCAGAGAAAAGTATAAGTAATCAGCTTGTGTCCAGTTGATATATGCAGACAAGTCTCAGTAGCCAGCAACTCTGATTAAAATGATTACTAGAAATGTAACCAACACAGATTTTAATGCAAGCAGAACCCCCCAGGCTAACACTAAATTTCAAAGCAGTCTAACAACTTTCGATGAGCCCAGATGGCTACACTTTTTCACACTTCAGGCAGCTAACTGCAGATAGACAGAGACGCACAATATTTACTGTATCATAGACACACAATATTTACTGAATCAAATCTTAAATAAGTGCAGGGAAAAGTATACTTAAATCAGCTTGTGTCCAGTTGATATATGCAGACAAGTCTCAGTAGCCAGCAACTCCAATCACCACTCCCTTACACCTTTTATATGCCTTGTATTTTGCCCTAATGGCTATGTATGCCTATGTAATCATGTTGGTGTTCTATATTCTTCTGTTTTGGCTCTTCCTCAAACCTTTGTCCTTAGTCCTGAATACTGTAATCTTGACTAATTTCCATAATGCATTTACTGCATCAAATGTATCCCCAGTCCCCTAAATAATCTTTGACCCTCTGCCCAACTCATCATAATCCAGTCCCGTGAAATCCCACACCATTGTCTTATCTTCTTCCCAGCTCTAAATGACAGTGGTATGACAGCTGTTGAGTAATGGTGTCTCCATTTCCTTACCTCTTCTACCTTTATTACAACTGCAAGCAGAATTCTCTGCTTTCTAGTACAATCGTTTACCAGCTGGCCAAACCCTTCATAATCTAAGACATAATTCAGTCCCTGCCTTGTCTTTACTTTGGCGCTTAAAGTTTTCTAGTCTGCTTCTTGCATATTGAGATCCCATAACTATAACCCTCTTCCTTCTACACCACTCTTTCTTTTATTTTCTCCTGCAGTATCTTATTCCCAACCCTTGATGTATGTGGGGACTGATGTACTGTACCAGTCAACCAGCATTCTCATGCTCTTCCTTCACCTTAGCCGCTATAATGTTTACTGTTGGTTCTGACCCTATTCAAGTTTTTTGTTGTCTTCAAGGAGTTCCTCTTCCCCTCTGGCTTCATATATAATGCCGTATTTTATAGAGATTGCAACTCTGCTTAATGCCTTTCTTCCCTGTCATTCATGAGCATATTAGACCATGATATCTTAATGTACCAACTGCTCTTGTCACTGGCCC
Source organism: Protopterus annectens (assembly GCF_019279795.1). NCBI lineage: Eukaryota > Metazoa > Chordata > Ceratodontiformes > Protopteridae > Protopterus > Protopterus annectens. Next base: position 192,453,052 of record NC_056746.1, on the reverse strand, counting down.
ATGTTTCTGTCATACCATAACTTCCACCCTCCCCTTCTGCATCTCAGCCTACAACAATACCCCCTAGCATCCTACCTAGGTTTCATTCACTGTGTTGTAATATTACCCAGCCATGTCACACATTTATTCTGTTACTTTTTTTTTTCCTTTTTTACGTTCTTTCAACTGTCTGGAGAGGAGATAGCAGGAAACCAGTAGATAGAAAAGGGTGGAAGGTGAAAGACAGAGGACAAGAGGACATGGAAAAAGAGATTGTGAAAAGAGTGCAAGCAAGTGGTGTGGCACAGATTATGGTGAATGGAGTCAACAGAATATAACAAGGAGAAGAAAAACAATGCAGAGGATAAAGTGCAAATAGCAGTGACAAGTGATGTAAGGGAAACAAAGAATAGAGGTGAAGATGCAGGAGACAGCCTCACAAGGAGAGCAGGCATGGGCACTCAGCCAGAAGGGAGAGACATTGGGTGAAAAGGACAGTGGAAATTGCTTCTAGGAAGGGTGTAGGAAAGATGGGGAAAGTACCAGATAAATCAGGGAGAGAAACAAAACAAGCATGAAACAATAAGGAGGGCTTAGGGTAGTGGAAGTGAAGGAAGAAAGGTTGTAGACAAGTAGGAGTAGGGACATGTGGCAGGAAGAGAAGGAAGTAAAAGCCTGTCTGGGAAGAGAGAAAATTTTTTAGTGATTGGGAGACTTGGTCATCAAGGTGATTACAAGTCTTGGCAAGGGAAATGGTGAGATGGAGTTACTGTAAAACTACTCTTGGGGCTCAGAGTTGGGAAGACATGGGAAGATGTAATAAGGTTGTCAATAAAGGGTGGGGCTAGCATGTGTTGGGGTGTATGTAGGGACAGTGACCTGTTAGAGGAGATAGCAGAGACAGTAGACAGCAGTGCCAGGGGGTAGCAGAGATACCCCACAACAGGAGGTTAAACATGACATTCTCAGAAGCATTACCAATGCTAGCAGCCAGCTACCTGATGAAGGAGAAGATTAGAGAGTATAATGATTGGCTGAGGCAGTGAACTACAGTGAAGGTCTTGAGACTAGTAGGAGAATGAGGGGTTGATCAACCAGACAGAGAGGCTCCCTCTTAGTCCAAAAGGGGACAAACAGCATCAGAACTATGAGATTAAAAGCTCTAAATTTTGCTTGCAATATAAATAGGGCATGTTGGAAAGCCAGATATGTTTCTCAGAGAATTTCCATTCTCTGGAAGATGTCCCTTAACCATGTGAAGCAGAGTTCCTCCCTATATCTATTTAAGCACAAATTGGACATATGGATAGGTAATAGAAAATTGACCTCTGGTCTGGCTCTTATGTCCCTGATAGACAGAGGCAGTCAGTAAATCACCCCCTATAAATCAAATTTGTGGGTCACATGGCTAGGCTTTTAAGGGTCCTAGTGGTCATTAGCCTAGTGCACACTTATGAACCTGTGAACAGTGGTATTCAGCACTAGGTTTTAAAATCATCAGTCCAATGTAAGTGGTGGTCACTTTCTTTTCTTTGAATACCAGAGTTAGTCCATACATCATCCCCTATAAATCAAATATAAATCAATTTTGTGGATTTTGGGTTGCACGAGTAGGCTTTTAAGGGCCGTAGTGATAAGTAGCCTAGTATACACCTATGAACTGTGGTTTCCAGCACTAGTTTTTAAAATCATCAGTCCATCATAAGTGGTGGCCATGTAAAATCATCAGTCCAACATAAGTGTTGGCCACGTTCTTTTCTTGAGGAAGGGGCTGACACTACATGCACATTACAGGATTACCTTGTGATGCCAGCAAGATGCTAGGTTAAAGAAAACTGGTATAAAGATGTGATTTTGTTCAGTATTTCATGCTGGTAACATACAAGGTAACCTTGTAACCTTTGTCTGTGGATGTGAGAAGAGAGAGATGAAAGGAAGAGAATTGCAGGGAATGTATTTAAAATGTAAAATTGTGCTTCACAAAGCTAGCGCAAGTCATGTAATCCTCAGCATCTGCCACCAAATAAGTGTGTTGAGCCAGTGGCATAGATGGAGTTTGAATCCTGTCACTGCAAACCAGGATGTCTTAGTAGGACCAAGCTGTCACCACAGGGGTAGTCTCTCTTCTGGTGCCTAGGATGAGAGTATCCACTGATATCACAGCACATGCAGCTTGCTTTACAAGATGCCTGCCTGTCCCCATTGTATGATAGCCCTTCTAAATATTGCCCTAATCTCTAATAGGGGAATGATGCACAGATGATCCTACCTCATTCTTCACCTGAGATAGGGAGCTGTCCCCCCAGCCTTCAGGTCTACAACCTAGTAAAGCACTTAGACTAGGATACTGATGGCTGAGGTTTAGAAGCATGCTTGAGCTGGGGAAAGGAAAGAAAAGGACTGTGTCAGTTGAACAACTCTTCTTCACCTAGTAGGAGATGATATACATGAACCTACATGTTGCTAGCCCATCCTCACTACAAAGGTGGTATGCCTGCATGACTAGGGCCTAATCTATGAACGGGGTGCCCATGAGACAAGCAGGATGGGCATCTAAACCTAGATGCCTTGCTTCAGAACCAGAAAATGGCCAAGGACTTTAGCTACTAGCTTTGATTATCACAGTGGCTTTGGTCATTGTAGATGCTGCACCACGTTTTGTTGGTTTTGTGAGACTGTTACCAGTGACTCCATCTCCCAGCATAGTGTAGGGGATGTCTCACTAGTGAATTTTTAATGCTACGACTGCTCACCTCTACTTGTATTGCAGTGCAGATTTTAGTGCTGCTGCAGCAGTGGTGTTATGTTAGCTGCCTCAAGATACTGTAGGATGCATCTCATTGCAACTCCAATACCATGCCCAGTCCTCCCCATACACTTTGAGGCAAATCTAAATACCCCAGTAATCATGCCAGGCCTGTTTTTCCCCATATGTAAAGTGGAGCAAATCTCAGTAGTACAACACTAGTATCATGACGGCTACTCCCCATGTACTGTGTGGGTCGCGGCATTAGTATCATGCCTTATGCCTCCTGCTTATGCTTTGTAATTGTAATTAGTTAGTAGGCACTTAAATTTGAATTTATATTGTGAGTCAAAATCTCACTTGTGCAACACTGCTACTGTGATTGCTTCACTGCATACAGTGGGGCAGATCTCTCTCTTTATTTTTCTCCCCAATCCCTGCTTATCTTTCAAGTACCTCTTGTCCAATTGGTCTATTTGTTTCCCATCAAAAGTGCAAGGGTCTGCTGAGGGAAGCTGTCATTTAGGATGGTTTGGCTTTTCATGTTATACCCTACTGTCCCACTGCTAATGCTCAGATCACGAGGGAAGGGAGAGTACATTGGGCTGATGATACTGATCACGTCACTTCTACAAGGGATGTTGCCTGTAAGCAGTCCTTCCCTCCATCCTCAATCCTCAATCCTCAATCATGGATGATGGTTTCCCTAATCGCAGCTGGGGAAGTCACACTGCCTTATGTGCTCTCCAGACACACACAACCAACTCTGCCCCCCCCCCCCATTCAAGAAAAACAGGCCACAACACTTCACTTTTGTCCATCCCTGCCTAGTTACTCCAGTGCTGGATCAAATAACTGAACCCCAGTCACTCAAGTCACATTGGAGGCAAGGAGCCAGGCATTGGTACATCTCAGTACTGCTAAACTAGTACCATGTTGATGACTCCTCCCACATTTGCTGTGAGTCATATCTCAATACCACAGCATTACTACCTTGCAACTATGATTCCCTTCCTGCATAACATGTGAGGCAAGTCTCTGTAGCACAGTCTTAGTACTATTCCTGCTGTCCCTCTGCTTACTCTGTGGGTTAAATCTCAATACAGCAGTACTAGTGCCATGCCCCCCCCCCCCCCCCACCATTTACACTGTATAGTGGATCTCAGTGTCACAGCACTGGCGCCATGATGCTGCACCCAACTTGCACTATGGAGCAAATCTCATTAGTGGAGCACAAGTGCTATGCATGCCTGCCTCCATAAACACAGTGTAGGGAAACTCTCAATAATTTAGCATCATTTCCATTTTATGGTGTTATAAATGGAATGGGAATGAGTGAAGTGACCTACCTGGGCCTGACTAAATGGATTGTCCAGTCAAAGTTTTAAATGTGAAGAAATACAGACAGCAGAAACACAGATTCCTGCAGTAGGGTTGAAAAGATGTTGGTTAATTTGTGATGAATATGAAGAATGAAATGTTAACAGAAAGAGTAGTAAATGCATAGCATATGTAGATCGGTGTGCATATCCCTTTAATAAACCTCCTGTGGGCATGTACTGATGTATTGATTACTGACCATGTGCAGGGACAGAGTGCCATTTTGTGTTAAGATGTTGTAATGCAAACATGTCTTTGTGGAAGCTCTAGTTTCTGTTAATCTGTTCTTTTGTAGTTATTGAAGCTGCTACCCATCCTGATGCATTTTCATGTAATAAAGCTTCTTAAACAAACTACCCTGCCTGCTTGTCATCCTTGGATTAAGGACAAGCAACAGCATATTGCTTCACTGAAAGAGCTGCAAATATGAAGCTGGTTTGGAGTCCTAGTAGTGTGGTGGCTTTTGACAGAAAGCAGTTTATTATGCTTTATTGGTTATAATTTGTGTTGTACTTCCTGGATCAAGGCTAAAGGTCAAATGTGACCAACCCACTTATTAGTGAAATAAATAAATAAAAATGTAAGATGTAAGCACAAAAAAAAAAGTTAATTGTTTGTCTGTTGTAACTTGCCATAACGTTATAGTTTTAACACAGTTCTTCTATCCTCATTTTATTTGTACTCTGTTTTGTCTAGACCTGAGAAAATACAGAACATACAAAGGGAACTCTGTACGGGACCTCCTGAGGGCCATGAGGAATAAGGTATCAATATTTTCTTAATATGTCCTGGAAATGGTCTGCCTGTTGGCTGAGTGATTAGGGTAACTGTGTGCAATTGCATTGGCATGATTTAGGTGAAATCCAAAAACAGAGCAGTGAATGCCTGGGAGAAGACATCTAAGTGCCACACAGGTTGGATGGAGTGGGAGGGTGCAGCATTCAGTTCTGTTGCCATTTTGCTACCTAGAGAAGCCAAATGTGGTAAGATTGCTTGCAGCAGATTCAGAAATTTGGCTGTCTTATGCTACTGTCTGGAGTATATAGTGTGTGTGTGTGTGTGTGTGTGTGTGTGTGTGTGTGTGTGTGTGTGTGTATGTGTGTGCGCGCACGCGTACACTGCATGTTGGAGTATTGAGAGAAAAGAATAAAACATAAAAATATTTTATTTTATTTATTTATTTAACATTTGTTTGCTGGAATAGACCAAATGGAATGCCAAGCATTCCCCTCTTTAGCAGAGGTCTGAGGAGAAAAGTTCCCCATAAAATTACATACAACTTTTATACAGACTTTTGTTTAAAAAAAAAAACTGGACAAAATGTAACAGCAATAAAAATGTGTTTAAAAGAGAAATATTTACAATATGTACAAAAGCAAAAATAAAAGAAAAGCAACAAAGCTTTCCCCATGAGTTTCCCTACATAGAGAGACCAGAAAAGGTTGCTGTTATATGGAGATGATCTGTTACTCGCTTTTTCTGATATGGAGAGGGACCTCCCAGCCTCCACAGAAATGTTGCAGGAGTTTGGTGTAAAGTCTGGTTATACAATTAATGTTTTGAAAATGGAGACAGAATTAATTATACCCTTGCTATCATGCTTGCAAGTGAATATTCTTTGCTTGAGAGAAGGAATTCTGTGATTTATGTGGAAATAAAATTGTTAGACAATAGCAGCTTCCCCAGAATTTATTTATACTGACCTTTCTACTAAGGCCAGATGGCTGACCTAGAGATGGAAGGGACTGTGCCTTGATCTGCCTCAAAGAATACAAAGAATCAGTTAATTTTCCCTTTGATGCTTTGTGCATCTCAGAGACTCCATTTATCTCCAGGGCAGATTTTCTACAGGATATTTCAAAGTTAATTTAAAACTTTACATGGGCCTGTGATGGGCATATGGTTAAATGGAAACTGCTGTCATTGCTGTTTTGTCAGGATGGCTTGGGTGCTCCTGCTATGGAGCTGTATGCTCAAAATTATTTTAGGCCTCCTTTCTGAAAATTGTTGCACATCATTGGAAATGATAAGTAGTTGAGGAGGATGTGAAAGAAGTCTGCACATTAACAAACATTAGTAAGATTCGACATCAGAGAAAGCAATTGGGGCTACGATGAGGTAGGTGTTAGAGAAAAACAAAATGAATAAATAAATGGTAAGAAGAGTTACCCATTAAGATCTCCAGATGCTGATAATGTCCACAAAAATGCCGTCATAGTAACAGATGCAGTAGTAGCAACCAATGGCACATTTAACATCTTAACTGCTGAGCATTTTCAGAAGGTCTTTCCCCAGAATACTGTTTGTTTTGGCTATTTTTTCATCTGATTTAAACCCTATATCAAACCTTATATATCCAAAATGATTCAGCATTTATTCATGAAAGATTTAGTAAATGTTAATGGTGTAACTATCTGTAAAAGTGCCATTGGACTAGGCTCCTGCACTCAACGAAGACAAAGCAGAAGCTGCATCTTGAATTTTAATTAAAAAAATCATATTATTGACATCTGTTATCCTTCGACATATACATAGAATGAAAAGATTAATTTAATACAGAAGTACTCTTTTTAGGGCTGACATAACTACAATATGACAGATTTATGTTGTTGGTAGTGTATATATATATATATATATATATATATATATATATATATATTCTGAAGAAAAACGAAAGACACATATTTGCTTTCAGCTATTTGTAAAACTTTTACTCTCAATTTACAAAGGCCATTCTTGACTGAATTCTGCCCTAACTTCAAATGAAAATAACTCTACCACTTCAAGATATTCTTATGAAATTTTCCTGACGAGGCTTGTTCATAATCCTACTTTTATTAAGGCTCGTTCATAATCCTGCTTTTATTTTGTTTTTCATCAGTAGCTTTTATGAAAGAAGGCAAGAGAATGTCAGATACGAGTATGCTTCTCAGAGCATGTGGAATACCTGTGTTTTGCTATAACATATGCAAATGACAGAAAATATTAGATTTCCCTAGAAAAGAGTATTGCTTTTGGTTCTAGTTTCACAAGAGCATATCAGTAATATTCTGAAACAGGGTAGGGGGTGATGTGCATATGTGGCCAAGAGCAACAGATCGAAAAAGACTGTGCTCATTGTTTCTTTCACTTTCCTCTGAATCAAGTATTGGAGGTGTACACAGAATGTGGATGAGATGGAGGGCATGTATATGAAAACACGTGAATACTTCTTCCAATCCCTGCCATTGCAACAAACTGCCACTAGCTGGCAGCAGAACACCACCAAACAACTGAATCATAGCCCAGTTAAGCAGCTCATCCTGTAAGCAGGACCATGCTCTACAGTTATTTAAATTCTCTAATATTTCTGTCTACTGTAAAGTAACCCAAGTCCCTTCACAGCAGTTATTTTTCCATTCACTGTGAATAAATAGTGGAAACACAGTAACTTGCACAATCCCTGCCATTAAAGTACAACACTGCTTACCTTCATTACTTAGTCAGACTCTTATACCTTTTTCTTTTTTCAGCTATTACCTCCTTGGTAGGGTACCCTAACACCTTAGCTCTAAACCAGCTTCTTCTAGCTCACCAAATACTGTACCAACCCGACAAAACTCCAGCCTTACAAGACCTGGTCACTTTCTACTCCAGTAACCGAGAACTTAGATCCACAAAAAGGCACTAATCACAATCTCCAAAAGCCATTACAGCTCTGGTGGATCCCTCTATTCTAGCAACATTGCTAAGACTTGGAACTCCCTACCACTACAAATCAGGTTACAACCTAACAAAACCATCTTCAAAAACAGCTTATTTCCCACCTAAACAACTCCTGGACATGCAACTGCCTAGCACCTGGCTGACATATTCTAACTCCTTTCCCCTACCCACTATCCAACCTCATTAAAATTCCCACAGATGCACTATATATTATCACACGTTACTTGTAACTGCCTAGCACCTGTCTGACATATTCTAACTCCTTTCCCCTACCCACTATCTAACCTCGTTAAAATTCCCACAGATGCACTATATATTATCACACGTTACTTGTAACTGCCTAGCACCTGTCTGACATATTCTAACTCCTTTCCCCTTCCCACTATCCAACCTCATTAAAATTCCCACAGATGTACTATATATTATCACACGTTACTTGTAACTGCCTAGCACCTGTCTGACATATTCTAACTCCTTTCCCCTACCCACTATCTAACCTCGTTAAAATTCCCACAGATGCACTATATATTATCACACGTTACTTGTAACTGCCTAGCACCTGTCTGACATATTCTAACTCCTTTCCCCTTCCCACTAGCCAGCCTCCTCTTTAAAACTTCCACAGATGCACTCTATATTATCAAACGTTACCAACTCACTGCTGCCTAGTCCCACTGTCCCATCTATACCTACTAACTCTCCCACAGACTAAGATGAAAAGCTTTCCATTAAAATGTCAAGTACCTCATATGAACCTGTCTATATTCTCCTCCTTTTTTAGTTTTTCCTTTCTTGTCTTGCCTTCAGTACATCTTCAAGATTATCTCTACTAATCATACTGTATGAACAACCATCATATGTATCTGCTATACTTTTATTTGTATGTCTAAACCACTATGCTCATGTAAATATCTTATGCAGTCATATGTTATTATCTGTTATATTTTTATAAGTGAATGTGTAAACCACAATGCTCATGTAAATGTCTTATGTATAGTATGTTAGCAATTGTTCTGGAGCTTTTCTCCCCAAGCCTCCTCTGAAATCAGACAGCTCTGTCCAGTCGGACCTACTCCGGTAAACAAATGTAAAATTAATTAATTAATTAAATAAATAAGTAAATAAATATCAGAAGTGAAAATCTCTTCATTTCACCAGAAAAAAATATTTATTCTTGTAAAATGTCATGACTACAATGCTAAGATTTCATTCAACTCAGGTGGCTTTCTTAAATTCAACACCGAACTGCAATAATATTACTGAGGATAATATAGGAGGCCTAGGTGCATTTTGTAGTTGAAACTGTATGATTTATGTTGTTAGTACCTTACATTTTCATAATGAAAGCTAAAAGGGAGACTAAGATATAGCCTTTCATAGACAGGCAACATAGCTTTTGGTATATATTCTCTTACACTCAGTCTGACATTTTACATTATACTCGGTTTCTATTATTGTTTGTTGTGCCAAACTTCTGCTTAGTGAACAGAATACAGAAGTAGCCTAGAATATTTTTCTAATGAGTTATCTTTACTGCATTAAAACACTCTGCACTTTTCAGAATGTTTTTTCATTTGCAGTATGCCATAGCTAACATGAAAACATTTGCGCAAATAAGTACTACTGCACTAAATATCCAAAGTGTAGAACAGGATCTTAAGTGGATTTTGGAGCTGATCTTACTGTTGTCATACCTCTCAACTGTCCCTGATTTTCAGGGATGTCCCTGATTTGACACAAATTTTAACTCTGTCCCTCTGAATCCCTTCTAAAACGGGTGACTATTGGAGACATGGTGGTGAGTTACTCTTAATAAATAATGACAATAATTAGATTTATGGACTTATTTTACTTTCAGGAAATGTATATTAATTCACATTATCTTATTCTGTTAACATCACAAGTTAACAGTACTAATATTGTGAAGTGTCCCTGATTATTTCTGGATTTGTCCCTGATTCTGTTTAGATTTGTCCCTGTTTAGTTGAGAGCTGTGACTGTTGTTACTCCAGGAAAGTTTCAAAATACACTTTTAAAGAGGACTTCAATATGATATTTTACATGTATGCAACTACATCAGTATATTTAGAGTTGTTCACTGCTACAGTTAGAGTTTTGCATTATACATAGTTTACACTGAGAGTGCTGATTTGAATTTCTGTTCAGTCAGTAGAACACATTAATGACCTATAATTCTTCTGTATGGAATTGTCACTAGCTCTGAAGACTATTGTCATGTTTTCAAACAACTAAAGCTGAGAGTCTCAGCTTCAGTGGTCTGCTGCACAAGAAGCTCTGAGTTTAGAATTTGTGTGTTTTGTGACTTAACACCTTTTTGTTACCTGAATGTGTTATAGTGAAGTCTTAAGGGAGGCAGATAAAGCCATTTAAAGTCAAACCCCAGTAGCTTTAGTTCATATGCCTTTAGTGGCACAGTACAGCTTTTTGTATTCTGTTGGGATTTCTTTATAGGTGCTATGCTGAACTTCTACTCTGTCCATTGTGTACAGTAATGGCCTAGAATATGTTTTACTGACCTGTCATTATGTCAGAAGTAAAAATCAAGTACATTTTCCAAAGATTTTTTTTTCATTTACAGCAGTCTGTAGTTAACATGATAAATGTTTGAGCAGTTAATGTGGTGGGGACAAATTCAATGTAGTACTGTAATGAAACACCTAAGGATAGACAAGGAGTCTGGGATAGTATCTGTAAGCTGATCATCTTGCTGTACACCCAGAAAATTTTATAATGAAGTCTCAAAGGAGGTTGAGAGATGTCCTTTTACAAATGGGTACTACCATCAGTATGTTTAGAGGTGTTCACTGACACAAAGTGATATTTTGCATTATATCCAGTTTATATTGGGAGTACTGTTTTGAACTTCTGTTCAGTTGTACAGAACACTATAATGACCTAGAATACCTCTTTACAGAGTTGTCATTAAATCAGAAGTAAAACTCCATAGATTTCACCAGAAAAAAAATTTTTTTTTCTGGTTGTAACATAACATGGCTAAAATACCATGCTTCCAAGAGGCAAAAGTTATGGGGTCAAATTCAGATGTGTACTGCACTAAAAGCTATGAGATTAGATTAGAATTTATGGTATGTTTTGTTGAAGACTTTTTTGAGGTTATTAGCCAATAGTTTTCAAATTAAATCTAAAAGGGGGCAGGCCCCAGTGGATTTTGCCATTAATGTCGCAGTCAGACATTTTGCATTATACTCAGTTTTCACTGTGTGTGTTGTGCTGAACATCTCGATATGATGAGAACTGTAATGGCCTAGAACAATTCTTTACTGAATTATCATTGCATTAGAAGTCAAAATCCTCTATTTCTCCTAAATACAGACGTTTATTGTTACTAAACCTGTGAGTTTCCATTCCCCAGTTTAGGCGTATGTATTGCTTACTACTTTACATGGACATAAAGTTGGGTGTGTGTTTCTTACAGCTGGAACCATTAACTGAGTGAATTTCATAGCTGAGCGTCATAATATATTATTCTGAGAAAAATCTGCTCTTTTCCCCAACTGCCTGCCAGTCATCAGACCCCTCTTAGTTTAATGACTCATTCATCTTCCTTATCACTAAGAGTGAAAGTTAGCCAAAACAGGTCACTATTTGTGCAATATTCAGGGATGGTCCTATTTTTATTACTTTGCTCTACATCCCCTGGATATCATCAGTTCTGCAGTTTGATGTGCGATGTGCAAAGGACTGATTGCAATTTGCAGTCCCTTACTTCTAGAAGGGACATATGCCAGCAAGTAGCTCCATCCACCAACTTTGAATAGTAGAAGATAGTTCCCTGCTGTGCACCAGAGAAATTATAAAATGTCCATGTGATCTCCTAGCATATGCAACTCCCCTCATCCCCAGGGGAGGTGAGTATGCCTTTGTCCTTTACTCCTCCCCCTCTCTGCCTGACTCCTTCAGTGCCAGGGCTGCTAATCAAATATCAGTTGTCTGGGTTACAGTCAGAGCTCCATCCTTCTATGTCATGCAAACAGTATTGTTCCTAGAAATTTCCTGCAGTGCTTCATTCAGTTGCAGACAAATGATCCCTTATTGCAAGGTACCATCAGTCATCCTACTGGAATGCTGTATTTTCTACTTTAATTTCACAAAAAAAAGTATAGTTGTTTTTTTTTTCAGGATGGCAAACTTGGTCTATCTGAAAACTGCAATAAACTCAGTCTTTACCTGAATAATGTAACTGGTATGCATTATGAAATTAAATCTAGGAAGAAGTAATATTTATGCTATTTTTGTGTTGTAGAAAAGACACATTTTTACATGTTCTGGCAGGCGCACATAGATTTAAGATTCTGTAGTTTGCCTTCACCAGAAGATATAAGGCTGTGCAATGCAACATGAAAGTAGTATTATCAAGGGGGCCTTGTCCTGAACATTCTAAAAGAGTATCTTGAAGCATTTAGGAGATTTTATCATTATTAAAGCTAAAGTGAAAGTCAGGCTAGGAACAGCTTTTATAAAACGTCGGGGTGCAGCTTTTACAGAACAGTCAGTTGAATAAGAATGTGTACCTTAAGGTCTCTTCGGGGTGTTTTATATATATATATGTATATATATATATATATATATATATATGTATATATATATATATATACAGAGATATAGATATATGGCAAAATAAAAGCTGTCAAAACATATATGTGTGTGTGTGTGTAGTTTGCTGTCTCACACACATTTTTATTAATCAAAACTCCCAAATGTCAACATCTGTTTTGTTGACAAAACAGATGGTCAACAGGTGTATGCAATTGGCAATCCCTGAGGTAAGGGAATTTGCCCCTCCCCAGGGGGTTGTGGGATTTTTGAGTTAGTATATATAATTAGCAGGAGGTGTAAAAACAATAGTTTTCTTTTGGTTATGCCTCAGAGCATATTCATTATGGTGTTTAACTGTTTTTACTCTTGTTTTTAGAGTTGATCTAATGAAGTTTAGATTAATTTCAGCAGATTTGAGCTGAAAAGCTCAAGGACCCAAAACATTGAACAGAATGGAACATCTGTTGTGCATGATCATGGCATAGCAGGAATTGCTTCTTTCCAAACTGTTGTACAATCTCAGAGTGGGTTTACATAATTAGCAGGGTTGTGGAAGGGGGTGCCTCCTGCAAAAAAGTTTTTTTTATGAGTTTTGATCTATATTGCTGTTACAGATTTTTGAGCTTTTCACCTCAATATTCCACTGTTTGCTTATTTGAGTTTTCAAAAATTTGGTATATGCACACTTATCATTCTAAGATGACTGATTAGAGTTATCCCAGTGTATCCACTGAAGCACAGAAAAATAAACCCTGAAACATATTAATTTAGGTAAAATGCATTTACTGGGTAACATTTACCTTCCCTGTATGCCAGCAAAGAAGAAATTTGGAAAAAGCAAGAGAAAAATCACACAGAAACAGAAGACGGCAAACTCTGCCTGTGAAGAATTTTGCAGCTGTCCAGCAAAAAAGGAGTTTGAATTTCAGCTGTGGTGCAGGAGATTGCTTCCAGTAATTTCGAGGAAAAAAATCAAATGCATTCAGAGGTGTTTAAAGTAAGTGAACACTAAAAGAGCATATAAAGTCAAATGAGAAAAGGCTGAAAAAAGAGACTAAGCCTTAACAAGCTATTTAGATGAACTGATAAAACTGCTAAAATTAAAAAAAGGTTGGCTGAAAAAGAAGCTACTCGGGAAAAGTTGTTTAAAAAAAATGAGATTTTCTGCTGTACCAGAGAAACTTTAAGGAACATACTGCATTAATTTTATGAAAGTACAGATAAGCAACTGGACTGGTGTTCCATTGAGAACACATGGTGTATATGCTTCAAATCTGGCCATGGCAAAGCAGCTAAAACTGATTTTATTAAAGACGCAGTCATAACAGTAGAAAGAGTTGCTGCTGACAAAGTTGTGGCAGAAGGGGAAAATATTTAAAAACTGAGGACAAGAATGTGTTTGTAGAAAATGATTATTCACTGTACAACAGGCAGAAGAGAAGCAAGTTTATCCCAGTAATCAGGGAATGTCAAAAGGCAGTTGTGAGAATCAAGCTGCTGTATCCAGCTTTCTTCAAAATATATTTTCTTGGATGATCAAAGACATTTTTGGATGGAGAACAAAGGAAGAAAATTAAAACATTTAGGCAACAAAGGGTTTCCTGGCAAACAGGATAGGACTGTCCTTCCCAGTCTTCTGAGAATAACAAAGCCTGCAGAATGGCATTGCTAGTAAAACATTTTCAATTGTTCTAAAAGAAAATTCTTGACAGAAAAAAGCACACGAGTTGACTAGAAGAATCAGGAGCACCTTGGACTTGAACCAGAGATAGCGGTTGGGAGATGGACGGGAACAGGAAGAAAACCAGTAACATTGTGAAATTAGTGAATAAATGGGAGACAGTAAAGCATCAGCCCCATTAGATGTAAGAATAGATGGAAATGGGACTTTACAAGACATGTCTGAGAAAGCCTGATATTTTGCTGTGGTAAACTTGTGTGTGAACTGTAAAGCATATAACCCACTTTGTGTCATTAATGTTTAGATGGGGACTGAGAAACAGGTTTTGTTCTAATATTTATATATAAATTCATAATGTTAATTACATGTTATATTGTAAAGCAGCTTTTTATAGTGTGCAGTCAGGGGTATTTTAAATCAGAAGTGGAGGAAGTCTTGTCACTGACTGTTGTATACATTAAAGATATTAAAGCAATAAAGTAATTTTTCTTAGTTGTAAGGTATCCAGTATTTATTCATAGTCTAGCAAGTTAAGAAAGGCTGGATAGAAGCAGGTTAAAGTTGACATAATGTTATTATCTTGGGCTTGTGTGTGGAGAGAGAGATAAAAGCGTATTAACCACATCATATGTAGAATTAAGATAATAATTCATAGGTTCATACTAGGCTATCTGCCCTAGGGCATTTATAAGCCTAGCCAGAGTGTGTTTGGCTTTCGCCACCCATTTTAAATTAATTTTGCTATACCCTTTTTCGAGGTTAGTATACTGTGCCTCTGTCTAACAGTGACACAGAAGTGATACCCGGGGTAAACCTATGATCTCCCATCCACTCATCAAGATTCCTCTTGAAGAGAGTCAATGAGGAACTCAGCCTAACCTGGACTGGGGTTTTATTCCAGAGTGAAGGGAGCCTCTGGGTTATGAATCTGTCCCTCCAGCATGTCCTATTTATTTCAGTGCTGAGGTTCAAGTCTCTCGAGCGCATAGCTCGATGGGATTTGGATTTTCTGAGGTGCAGCATGTCCATTAATTCCGGGTTGGACATGACTTTATACATCAGGCACAGATCGCCTCTGAGCAGGCGGTATGCCACTGAGTAGAGCTGGAGTTTCTTTAACCGGGCAGCATATGGCATCTGTTTGAGCCCTTTGATCCTCTTGGTGAGGTACTTTTGGGGTCTTTCCAGTTGCTGCAGGTGTCTAGTAAGGTACATCCCAAAAGGGGCATTGTACTCGATTATGGGCCTGATGAGGGATGAGTAAAGAGGCACGATGACCTCCCCTGATCTGCATGTGAATCCCTTCATGATTAGGTGGGCTATATAAAATGTTTTTCTAACCACTTTGGCCACGTGGTTGTCAAATGAGAGATTGCTATCAACTTGGGTCCGCAGGTCCCTAATTACTTCTTCTGTACTTAATGGATTACCACCTATGTGGTAATTTGTGGGTATTTTGTTTTTGCCAAATGGGATGACTATACACTTTTTGGCGTTTAGCTTGAGGCCATGGCTCTGGCACCAGCTGTCTGTTTCTATGAGGTTCTTTTGGAGGATGCTTGTGTCGGCTGGAGAGTCGATTATGGCGCCCAGTTTGCAGTCATCTGCGAACTTGGTCAGCCACAGTCCTTCCGTGTTGGCCTGTACCTCCAAGAAATATGTACCGAACAAGAGAGGTCCCAGGACTGAGCCTTGTGGGATGCCACTTGTAACTGGTTTGGAGTCTGACATGGCTCCAGCAATTCTAACCATGTGGGTTCTTTCCTTGAGCCAGTTTGCAACCCATCTAGTGACATAGGGGTTTATATTTAAGCTGGTGAGCTTATCTGTAATGCCCGAGTGGGGTATTGTATTGAAGGCTTTTGCGAGGTCCAGGTAGGCTGTGTGGACCACCTTCCCCTTGTCAATGGCCTTGGTGACTGTTTCAAAGAAATCGACCAGGTTTAAGAGGCAGGATCTGCCCTTAACAAAGCCGAACTGGGTAGGATCCAGTGTCTGTAGGTCCCCAGTATCTTTATTTATGAGGTCCATGATGATCCTTTCCATAGCTTTGCAGACCAAGCTAGTCAGGCTTATGGGGTGATAGTTTCCAGGATCCGCTGAGGCACCACCTTTGTGGAGAGGGACCACTGTTGCTGTACGCCACTCTTTGGGTACATATCCTGTAGTAAGGCTGAGATTGAACAGTAGTTTTATGTTTGGGTTTAGCTCTTCTTGGAGTTCATGTAGGACGCAGCCCGGGACACAGTCTGGTCCCATTGATGCTGTGTTTTTTGCTTTGGAGAGGGCGGCTCTTACCTGAGCATCTGAGATGTCAGGGGGGCAGCACTCTGCTGGGATAGATATTTGCCCTTTTGGTGGGGAGGGGGGGGGAGAAGTTTGCGCTGAACCTGTCAGCTAGGATGTTGGCAATGTCTGTGGGTTCTGTGTATTATTTGTCATTTTGGACTAATTCTGAGCATATCTGGGAATTTCCACCCAGGTTCCTAACATAACTAAAGAAAGCCTTGTGATTATCTTTAGTGTCGTTTGCAGTTTTTCTCTCGAAGCTGGCCTTAGACGATTTTATGAGTGCCTGTAGTTTTTTGCTAATACTGATCAGAGATGCCTTCCCTTTTTGGGATTTTGCTCTATCATGTAGTAGCTTCCTCCATCTATTGTTCATAGGTTCATAGGTTCATACTAGGCTATCTGCCCGAGGGCATTTACAAGCCTAGCCCATCGTTTTGTGGCTTACGCCACCCCTTTAGTATGGGGAACTATACCCATTATTTTGCTGTGCCTCTGTCGAGCAGTGACACTGAGGTAATCCCTGGGGTATATCTGCGATCTCCCATCCATTGGTCAAGATTTCTCTTGAACAAGGCCAGCGAGGTGCTCTGCCTCACATGTACCGGGATTTTGTTCCACAGCATAGGGAGTCTTTGGGTGATGAATCTATCCCTCCAGCACGTCCTATTAATAGCCGTGTCGAGGTTTAAGTCTCCGCCCTTGTGGCTCTGATGGATCTAGATTTTTGAGGTGAAGCATATTCATCAAATCTGGGTTTGACATGACCTTGTATGTTAGGCAAAGGTCACCTCTGAGCAAGCGGTGGCGACTGAATAGAGCTGGAGTTCTTTCAGTCGGGCAGCATAGGACAGATTTTTGAGACCCTTTATCCTTTTGGTGAGGAACTTTTGTGGCCTCTCCAGCTGCTGCAAGTGTCGGGTCAGATACATTCGAATGGGGCATTGTACTCAATCATTGGTCTGATGAGTGATGAGTAAAGGGAGACTATGACCTCCCTTGATCTAGATGAGAATCCCTTCATGATAAGGTGGGCAATGTAGAAGGTCTTCCTAACTACTTTAGCTACATGGGTGTCGAATGACAGACTACTATCAACCTGGGTCCCCAGGTCCCTGATAACTTCTTCTGTGCTCAGTGGATTGCCACCTATTTGGTAGCTAGGGGTAACCTTGTTTTTCCCGAAGGGTATGACTATGCAATTTTTGGCATTTAACTTTAGGCCATGGCTCTGGCACCAGTTATCCATTTCTGTGAGACCCTTCTGAAGGATATCTGTGTCAGATGTGTTTTCTAATATGGCGCCCAGTTTGCAGTCATCTGCAAACTTTGTCAGCCATAACCCTCCTGTGTTTGCTTGTACTTCGGAAAAGTAGATACCAAACAAGAGTGGGCCCAGGACTGAGCCCTGTGGGACACCACTTGTGACAGGCTTTGAGTCTGACATGGCGCCAGCAACTCTGACCCTGTGGGTTCTGTCACTCAGCCAGTTTGCAACCCATCTTGTGATGTATGGGTTAACATTTAAGCTGATGAGTTTTTCAATGATACCCGAGTGGGGTATTGTATCGAAGGCCTTAGCCAGATCGAGGTAGGCTGTATGGACTGCCTTTCCCTCATCAATGGCTTTGGTGACTGTTTCGAAAAAGTCAACCAAGTTTAAAAGGCATGATCTGCCTTTGACAAAGCCAAACTGGGTTAGATCCAAAGTATGCAAATTCCCTATGTCTTTATTTATGAGATCCATTATGATCCTCTCCATGGCTTTGCAGATAAGGCTTGTCAAGCTAATGGGCCGGTAATTTCCAGGGTCGGTGGAGGCACCGCCTTTGTGAAGTGGGACCACAGTTGCAGTGCGCCACTCCCTGGGTACATATCCAGAGGTAAGACTTTGATTAAACAGCTGTCCTAGCTGTGGGTTTAATTCCTCATTGAGTTCGTGGAGCACACAGCCGGGGACACCATCAGGTCCCATGGATGCTGTGTTTTTTGATTTGGAGAGAGCAGTTCTCACTTGGGCACTGGAGATGTTTGGGGGGCTGCAATCGTTTGATATAGATATCTCTCCTTTTGGGGTTTGCACTGAACCTGTCAGCCAGTATGTTGGCAATGTCTGTAGGATCAGTAATCTTCACATCATTTTGAACTAGTTCTGAGCATATCTGGGAGTTTCCTCCCAGGTTTCTAACATAGCTAAAGAAGGCCTTATGATTGTCTTTTGAGTCTTTAGCTATTTTTCTCTCGAAATTTGCTTTGGATGATTTTATGAGAGCTCTTAGTGTTTTACTTATAGTAATCAAGGGTGTCTTACCTTTTAAGGATTTTGCTCTATCTTGTAGTAGCTTCCTCCTTTTGTTGTAGAGTTTGTTTATGGCTGGGGTCCACCAGACTGGACGCTTGCCCTTGGTACAAAGAGTCTTTGTTTTGCTTGGGATTGCCTTATCCATGCAGTCCTGCAGGTGCTGGTAGAAGGCATTTGTAAGTGATTCAGCGGCTTGAGTACTGTTTTTCCGCTCGGGGGCCTTAAAGGAGACCTCACTCGTCTTTAGAAGTGTGAAGTCGGCTTTTGAGAAGTTCTTTACTGTGGTCTTTTTTATTTCAGGTGGGGGTGGGATGAGGACCTCCAGCGAGATTAGTTTGTGATCTGATCTCACCAGTGAGGGGTATACTTCCGGTGTTGAACATTGTGCTCCCATGTTCGTGATGATGAGATCAAGTATGTTATCTCCTCTTGTGGGGATGGTGACTAGTTGTTCCATGGCATTTGAGTTTATGAATTCCAGGAACTTTTGGGCTAGGGTGTTTGGGCTTGAGTAGTGTTCCCAGTCTATATTAGGGTAATTGAAGTCACCTAGTATGATGGTGTTTGGTGATACATTTATCCCTCTAGTGTTTTCAGGAAGGCCATGTGAGGTTCCTGAGTTTGTGAGGGTGGCCTGTAACATGCTACAATTTGCAGAGCAGTCTTGCCTATGGTTAATTGCACCTGGATGGTCTCCGATGCATCGTGCGTTGCCACCAGTCTTGAGGTGTGGGTGTCCTTGATGAATATGGATACCCCCCCTCCTTTCTTGGTATTGTCCGGATTTTGGGGCCGGAACGCATGATATGAGGTAAAACCTGATAGCGCTGGGGTGCTCTCAGGAGCCTTGAACCAGGTTTCTGTCACAGCACAGACATCTATGTTCTCCATACTGAGAAGGGCCTCGAGTGCGTGCATTTTGAGATTTAGACTTCTGGCATTGAGCAGTATTACCCTTAGTTTTTTTCCCTTTTTTGTGTTCTAGGGTGGTAGGTTTAGAATTTGAGCCTTGCCTAAAAAAGGCACTATGGGGGTGGCAAGAGCCTTTGCCAATATCCGGAATCCCAGAGGTGACAGGTGCAAGCCGTCCCTTGCAAAGCAGCGTGGCTTGTCCAGCATGTCATCCCAGGCAGACAGACACTGGATCCCCTTTGAATGACACCAGTGTTTAAGCCAATTGTTAAAGCTGATCATCTTGTCTCTGTATTGTGGCATCATTCTTGGTGAAGGTAGGATACTGCTCAAGGTCAGAGTCATACCTGCCTGGGCTACATAATCAGAGAGCTCCTCAATGTCTCTTTTCATGTAGTCCAAGGAGGTACGTCTCAGGTCGTTTACACCAGCGTGGACAATGACTGAGTCATATTTGTACCTGCTGTTGAGAGACCTGAGTGCTTGCGTTATGTGGCGGATTCTAGCGCCCGACAGGCAGCTTACTGTGACCTTTTCCTTACTCAGTCTGGTGAGCGGGATGTCAGTGTGTCTGACTATGGAGCCACCAATGACTAGTGTGTCTGGCATTGTGTTTGGCCTTAAGGGCTGTGACTGTTTGACACTCTGACTGTGAGGTCTATGTGTTGCAGGTGTTGTGTTCTGAGGTGGTGGTTGTTTGGGTGTCTGCTTTGGTGGCCTCTGCTGTTTTGGTAGATTTTTGATCAGAGCCTCCGAGTATGTCTTTGTGTGTTTATGTGTATGATTTGAGGTTGTAATGGTACTATGTGAGACTGGGTCTATAGTGTGTGTGGTAACCTTCTCCTCCTGACTGGTCTTGCCAGTCCTATGTTGAGAGAGCTCAGCCTCCAGTTTGGCCGTATAGTTGCATCTCTCGCATGTATTTGTGTTTTGTGGGAGGAGGAGAGGGTTGTCTGTGTACATGAGGCAATTGTAGCATTGCCTCAATATTCCCAGGTTCACCAGCTGAGCAGGAGAGGACACTAGCAACTGATCCCTCGACATGCTAGAAGGATAGACAAAAAAAACTTTAAAAAGATTCCAGGGGACGTGGGTGACCGAGAAATGGGGGGTTGCCTTTTTGGGGTACTATCTATGACAAGAGTGCCGTATCGAGGTAATAAGTACTGTAGGAGCAAGTGCTAGGTTTAACAGATAGAGAATAGTCTACTTGGAGTCAAGTAGAGATGATCTTTTTAGTTATAGGATACGATGATTAGATCAGTAGTATAGTTCGAGGAAGGTAGTTTTAAGGGAAAATTTGAAGAGTGGACTTTAGGTAGCCCGAATAGTTTAAACCTGCTTAACCGGCGCTGCCCTAGTGTGCAACAGTGGCAGCTCCGCGCTAATTCGCGCTAAAGCGTGCTTTATAGCAGGGGGCTGGAAAAGACAGGAAATGACCCAAAATGGCCAATAAACTACAAGTTACTGCCTTAAACCACTCCTCTGAGGACAAACTGGCAGCTCAGTACTCCCCACTCCCACTAGTGAGTAAAGAAACTACCCCTTGACCAAACAAGGAAAATGGAGAAAACAGGAACCAAGACAAAGCCCAGAGATCAGCAAAATCTGATCACTGGAACAAACTATTAGAAAAGTATGGAAAACAAGAGTATTTTTTTGTTTTTTTCAAGCTTTTTTTCAGATAGGCAGAAAATACAATAAATGCTGTGTTTTTCGACTAAATGCTATCAAAAGCTAGTACACTTGAGTGTATTAGCCTGTTGTTTAACTTTTAAGCAAAACTTAAACAAGCAAGTGCAATAAACAATTCAAGCTATTAAAAACAGTAAAAAAAAGGTAATAGCAGAATAAAACAGGCAGAAATAGCAATCGAAAGGCTTAAAAAGTCGAAAATGCAGAAAAAATACTTAGAATCTGGAAAGTTTGTCTTTTCTGGTCTCTGCTGCTCTAGGAACTCTGCTGGACACCACAAGGAGCTGTGCTGAGTTCTCTATAGCCAGAAAAGCCCGCCAAAGCGTGCTTTATAGCAGGGGGCTGGAAAAGACAGGAAATGACCCAAAATGGCCAATAAACTACAGGTTACTGCCTTAAACCACTCCTCTGAGGACAAACAGGCAGCTCAGTACTCCCTACTCCCACTAGTGAGTAAAGAAACTACCCCTTGACCAAACAAGGAAAATGGAGAAAACAGGAACCAAGACAAAGCCCAGGGATCAGCAAAATCTGATCACTGGAACAAACTATTAGAAAAGTATGGAAAACAAGAGTATTTTTTTTGTTTTTTTCAAGTTTTTTTTCAGATAGGCAGAAAATACAATAAATGCTGTATAGTTTGTTTATGGCTGGAGTCCACCAGACAGGACGTCTGCCTTTGGAGGATTGGGTCTTGGTTTTATTTGGGATTGCATGATCCATGCATTCCTGAAGGTGTTCATAGAATGCGTTTATAAAGGATTCTGCGGTCTGGGCCGTATTTTCCACAGGGCCCAGGGGCTTTGAAGGATTCCACCTCGGTTTTGAGGAGTGTGAAATTTGCTTTAGAGAAGTTTTTCACTGTGGTTTTCTGGGCAGGGGGTGGGGTCGGGATGTGAATATCCAGTGAGATTAGTTTATGGTCTGATCTTACCAGTGAGGGATACACTTCTGGCCTGGAGCATAGAGTCCCCATGTTGGTGATTATTAGGTCCAGTATGTTTTCCCCTCTTGTGGGAGTGGTAACAAGTTGTTCCATAGCATTTGAGTTTATAAATTCTAGGAACCTTTGGGCTAGGGTGTTGGAGCTAGAGTAATGCTCTCAGTGTATGTTTGGGTAGTTGAAGTCGCCCAATATAATGGTGTTTGGAGAGACCTTCATATTTTCCAGTGTTCTCAGGAAGGCCGAGTGGGGTTCCTGGGTTTGGGAGGGTGGTCTGTAGCAGGCTATAAACTGGAAGGCAGTTTTACCTACTGTTAGTTGCACATGGATAGTCTCTGATGCTTCGTGCTGTGCCACCAACCTGGAGGTGTGGGTATCTTTGACGAATATTGATACTCCCCCTCCTTTTGTAGTTCGGTCCAAGTTTTGGGGCCGAAAAGCATGGTATGAGGTATAACCTGGTAATGCTGCGGTGCTCTCGGGAGCCCTGAACCAGGTTTCTGTTACTGCACAGATATCAATGTTCTCCATGCTAAGGAGAGTTTCGAGTGCGTGCATCTTGAAGTTTAGACTTCTGGCGTTGAGTAGTATTACTCTTAGTTTCTTATCCCTTGTGATACCTATGGAGGTGGGTTTGTCTTTTGAGCCTTGCCTAAAAAAGGCACTATGGGGTAGCAAGAGCCTTTGCCAATATCCGAAAGCCCAGGGGTGACAGGTGCAAGCCGTCCCTAGCGAAGCATCGTGGCTTGTCGAGCATGTCATCCCAGGCTGACAGGCATTGGATCCCCTTTGAATGACACCAATACTTAAGCTAATTGTTGAAATTGATCATCTTGTCTTCATATTGTGACATCATTCTTGGTGAGGGTAAGATGCTACTCAAGGTCAGGGTCATACCGGCCTGGGCTACATGCTCAGGGAGCTCCTCTATGTCTCTTTTCATGTAGTCCAGGGAGGTGCATCTCAGGTCATTCACACCAGCATGGACAATGATTGAGTCATATTTGTACTTGCCTTGGAGTGACCTGAGTGCTTGTGTTATGTGGCGGATCCTAGCGCCCGACAGGCAGCTCACCGTGACCTTCTCCTTGTTCAGCCTGGTGAGCGGGACGTCAGTGTGCCTGATGATAGAGTCACCTATTACAAGTGTATCAGGTGTGTTGTTTAGCCTTAAGGGCTGTGACTGTTTGGCACACTGGCTTTAAGAGCTATATTTTGCACATGTTTTGTTTTGGGGTAGCGGTTGCTTGGGTGTCTGCTTTGGAGGTCTCTGCTGCTTAGGCAGATTTTTATTTAAAGCCTCAGTATGTTTTGTGTTTTATGTGTTTGGTTTGCTGTCGTGGTAGGTCTATGTGAGACTGGAATTGTAGTGAGTGTGGTTTCCTTCTCCTCCTGACTGGTTACGCCAGTACTGAGTTGAGAGAGCTTAGCCTCCAGTTTGGCTATACGGTTGCATCTCTCACATGTGTTGGAATTTGTTGGGAAAGAACATTTCCTATTTTATAGAGGTGGATGTTTAGCTTAATGTCCTTGGTTTAAGGTATAGACACTTTTTAAGCAAATCTGTTTGAATAATGAATTAAAACGATGATAGGCATGGAGAATTGTAGTTCTTTCTTGTATTTGCAAAGTCATTAGCTATTTTTTTTCATTAGCAAAGGCTTTCCCTGGGAGAAAAAATGTCTATAGGTGTGAGCAATCAATCATGACAGGGCCAGACAGCGTACCCTGGGTGAAATTTATGAAGATTCTTTTATACATCTGCAAAGTAAGTAGCTGTTTTTTTTTTTTCTTTCATTAGAAACTTGGAGATGAGAAGTCTGCGGGCACATCTCATAAAAAGCACAGCAAAACCAGTAGGCAAGAGATGTGTGAGAACTGTAATTTTAATAAAATAAAATAAAACAAGCAAGATAAATGCTTTCATACCCAATCCAAGCACTTCATCAAATCTAAGTTAAAAAATACAATGCACTTCTCTTTTATAGATTAACAATTCAAACCACGTGACTTCAATAAGGGTTTAATGGGCACAAACTAATTTAGCCCTTTCCCTCTTGTTGCCTGCAGGATAGTCATCCATTTACTCTCCATACACTCAGTACGTGTTCTGATGTCTCCACCCTTAAACCAATATTATAAATCTCCAGAACCATGAACTTAAAATGATGGTTACTTCTCACCAGACTTATATGCTTAGATAAAGCATTTTGTTGTCATGTTTACTTATACAATACAGGTGTTCCCTAATATGATCTCTTAAGCAGCAGTTGGTTTTACCAACATAAAACACTCTGCAGGTCTCACAGGATGCTAAGTAAACAAGATTACTTGTACTACAGTTAGCATAAACATTAATCTCATAAGTGCATTCAGTATCAGGAGGATGCATGAATATATCATCAGTCCAAATATAGCTGCTCGTATTATAATGGTAAAAAACACACACGTTTATCAAACACAAAGCTTTCAGGTACAAGACCCTTTCTCAATGATAGACACAGGTACATTAAAATCAGACATTAAATACACGCCCAACACATCACGTGACCCGCAGCCATGGTCATGTGACTAATGCATTAAAATAATTACATTGTTTATAATTTTAAAACATAAACAAGTAAAATTAGATAAAATTCATACATACATATATTTGCTTACTTTTGTGTACTTATGTTTACATGTACACATATACAAAACATTACCTATTTACTTTAACTTAGTGTGTTGTATTTTTATTAGAACAGGTTTTGAAACATCAAAATTTAATCCAGGGATGTATTAGCTGCTAGCCTTAGCCAATACATCCCTGGATTAAATTTTGATGTTTCAAAACCTGTTCTAATAAAAATACAACACACTAAGTTAAAGTAACATAGGTAATGTATTTATATATATGTACATGTAAACATAAGTACACAAAAGTAAGCAAATATATGTATGAATTTTATCTAATTTTACTTGTTTATGTTTTAAAATTATAAGCAATGTAATTATTTTAATGCATTAGTCACATGACCATGGCTGCGGGTCACGTGATGTGTTGGGCGTGTATTTAATGTCTGATTTTAATGTACCTGTATCATTGAGAAAGGGTCTTGTACCTGAAAGCTTTGTGTTTGATAAAGGTGTGTGTTTTTTACCTCAACTTTTTCGTTGTGCTTTGTACCTTTGACTCTGCAGCAGTATATACTTCGTATTATAGTGGTGACAGGGAAAAGTACCAATCTTATTAGTATTAAAATTAGGTCCTGATCGTGTTAGTGATTTATAACATAACATCTTAATAGAGCAACGATTTTTAAACAGAAGGAGAGTAACAAGCCTAATGTCTCTTTACACTTCTCATCAGACAAAAGAATCCTCCAGTGTTTCTTAATAATATCACAGATAGAACTAGTATGGTTTGAGTAAGTAAGGCACATTCTCAGACATTTAGAGGAAGTGCTATTTTTCTCACTGTCAGAATTCAAAGTATTCCCAAAAAATTGTCTAGTACGAGTATTCCTTAGGGATATAGCTTCATTCTGTGCTAGTAAAATCTCAGTGACATTGTAACCTCTTCTACCATAATTATCAGCCATCAGATCAAATGATGCATACATATCACTATTTCTTGTATGTAGCTGTGCTGATCTAAAAAACTGACCTTTTAGACATTACGTTTAACATCAAACAAATGTGATGACCAGGAAGCAAACGCCGCTACCGCAAAAGTAAAACACTAAGCACAAAGTCAAAACACTGAGGAGCAGACCAGGACTGTTCAGCTGTATCAGCATAAGATAAAATACATCAGCATCAGATAAAAGGCATGAACAAATGAGTTTCAATAAGGCAGGAAGCCAAAAAACAAGTCCACGTAAAGACTAAAATCCAAATGTTTATTGCAGATATTGGCAAGCGCTTTCACACCCATGTGGGTTTCTTCAAGACAAAAAGCACTCATAAAACAGAGCTAATTTATACACACATTAATCACAACAATTATTGCATCATATCCTGCTGCATTGTTACTCTTAAAGTATCAGCACATCTCGGTGTTGAAAAACACAACCTCTTACCTAACATCTATATCAACATGTGCACCATAAAAAATTCATGTTTAAGAAATCTATTTATAAAACTAGTACTGATAAAACTAATAAGACAAATAAAAAACTCTACTAAAAATCATTCTCTTCTAACATTATTAAAAATCACTTGGCATGTATAATGGACAATCAAAACCTTATTACAAAAAATGTATATATAGAAGCATATATAAAATAAGCAATATGTTGATTCAAAAAGTGCAATCCACAAAAAGCATAAAAAAAACATTTAAAACGTTACTACTAGCTTCCTGCTTTTCAGGGCTGGTTTAACGGAGATTTTGTCATTCAAACCAGGCTCCTGCTCCGCCCGTAACCTAATGATCCACTTGACTTCTTTTCTCTTGGTGTAATTCCTTGTATCCCCCCCCCAATACTAGTGGTGTTAACTTGCAGCACTTGGAACCTAAAGGAATGTTGTGAGTCAGTTCCCTGAACATGCTTCGAAAGAGCATTCTTAGTAGATCTAATGCGGATATGATATAGATGTTCCCTAATCTTGTCTCGGAGCCTTCTGTCCGTTTTCCCTATATAAAATGCAGGGCAAGCTGTACACCGGGTGAGGTATACTACATGCTCAGTTGTACAGGTAGCTGCAGAGTTGAACCTGAAAGTTCTCCCTGTAACTGGGTGCACAAAGTTGGGGTCACAAGCACAGTAGTTACAACTATTACATGGAGTGGTACCCAAAAGGAGCATGCCTCTTAGATCTGTGTTACTGGCCCTTTCATAACATAGCATTCTTTGCAGGTTCTTCCTATTCCTGAACTGGAAATAGGGTCTATCACCTACAATCTCCTTCAAGTATGGATCTACCATGAGGGCTCCCCAATTCTTGGTAAAGATTTCCCTGATATCATTAATGTCCTGTGTATAACTAAGGGACACCCTAACCGCTGGTTCATAATTCCTCTTGATTTCAATCCTGGACTCCATTGCATTTTCAACTCCACTCCTGTCAGCAAAAAAAGGGGCGGCAACATCCCCTCTAAGCAAGTTCACCCCTTCAAAGCCTGCTGTAGTTCATTTGGACTGTAAGATCTTTCTACTAGTCTATTCTGTAAACCCAACAGTTCCTTTGTAAAACCAATCTGGATGCACAAATCGTCTGTCCTCTCACAATGTTTCTAAAAACGTACCTAGGGTGCATACTACTCCTGTGTAAAAGTGTATTTTTATAACAGGATTTCCTAAATACTCCTGTGTTGAGCAATCCACTAGGGAGACATTCTACAAACACATCTAAATAAGAAATCCATCTGTCTGATTCTTCCATAGTGAACTTCAAAAAACTTGTAAGTGAATTCACCTCATCCAAAACTCGTTGTAACTCTATATCTGTTCCTGTCCAAAGCAGGAAGAGGTCATCCACAAACCATGTATAAAATATAACATGTCCCTTGAAGTTCTCTAGGGGAAACAATTTCTCTTTCTCCCAAACTGCCATGAATAGGTTGGCGTAGCTATTGGCACAAGAAGTGCCCATAGCCACACCATCCTTTTGAATGTATGGAACATCACCAAACAGAAACACGTTATTCTCAAGAATAATCTCTAATAAAGCACACATGAGATGTATCTGTACTATCGTGTAATCTGTCTCCTCCATACAACATCTATGTATGCTCTCTATGCCTTCACCATTAGGTATGACAGTAAACAGGGATTGTACATCCAAGGTAACAAGCTTATAAACAGAATCTTGTGGTAACGTAGCCATTTTACTATATAACATAAGTAGGGATATTTTCACTGGTGAACATTATAATAGCAACACACAGCAGCAGCAGAGTACCCCTGATGTTGATTCGGTTCAGACGACTGACACCAGGGAACGTGTGGCTGCATGGAGCTTAGTAGATTTAGATGAGGGTACCTTGGATAGAGCTGAGGGACACAATATTGGCAACATCACATCTTTGAATACAGATAATAAACATCTAGAGAAATTTAGACCCTCTGTTAGAAGAAAGGTAGTGAATTCCCCGCCTCAGGAGGGAGCCATTGGTCATACTCCTTTCCCCATCAACGATACATACAGTGGAGGAAAGAACAGATTAATGAGCCGAGGGAGACAGAAATGGAAGGTGTCAGGGGAGGAACATTTGGGTCCAGCCCTCAAGAAAATGTGGGAGAAAGTACCCAGACATTAGTATGGAGTCTCTCCAATAGAATTCTAACTGAGGGAGAATTAGAAGTTTTGAGCAAAGGGCTTTCTTTTATACCTTCTGTTAGAAGTGATATTACAGATTCAGTTATGGATGTTAAGTTATTTGGACGCAATGTACAACTTAAATTAGATTATGGCAATCAGCCAATGGCTGCAATAGGTCCTGTGTTTAAGAAACCGAGCACTTATGTTCCCATGTTGAATCCTTTATTGGATGCCTTTGTCAAGTTGGTTGAGGATGACTTGCACAAATTGGGCACTAAAAATAGGAAGAGAAAGTGGTTTGGCAATCTTTCCCCTAAATGAAGAGCTGCCCTGAATCACCTCAGGAATGATACCACGATAATGATTAGGCCTGCGGATAAGGGAGGACCAGTGGTAGTAATGGATAGAGTGAGGTATCAGGATAGCACGATACCCATGTTGAGTGATGATAGATTTTATCTCACTATTTCCATGGGAGATATAGAGGATGGAGTCTTACATATCTATGATATGTTAGATGATCTATGTAGAAGTAAGACAATTAGTTTAGATTTGTTTCAGTTTCTTTTTTGTAGAGAACCCGTTGATTCCCATTATCCAGGGTTTACCCAAGGTCCACAAGGACCCTGCCCCCCCCCCCCCCCCCCATGAGACCGATTGTGGCAGGAAGAGGGTGGGTTACTGAACCCATGTCCCTATATTTAGAGAAGTATCTGAGACCAGTAGTTGAGAAATTCCCTTACATTTTGAAAGGTACTAAACAATTCCTACTTATGTTATATAGTAAAATGGCTACATTACCACAAGATTCTGTTTATAAGCTTGTTACCTTGGATGTACAATCCCTGTTTACTGTCATACGTAATGGTGAAGGCATAGAGAGCATACACAGATGTATGTAGGAGAGAGATTACACGATAGTACAGATAGATCTAATGTGTTCTTTATTAGAGATTATTCTTGAGAATAACATGTTTCTGTTTGGTGAGGTTCCATACATTCAAAAGGATGGCGTGGCTATGGGCACGTCTTGTGCCAATAGCTACGCCAACCTATTCATGGCAGTTTGCGAGAAGGAGAAATTGTTCCCCCTAGAGAGCTTCAAGGGACATGTTATACTTTATACACGGCTTGTGGATGACCTCTTCCTGCTTTGGACAGGAACAGATATAGAGTTACAACAATTTTTGGATGAGGTGAATTCACTTACAAGTTTTCTGAAGTTCACTATGGAAGAATCAGACAGATGGATTTCATATTTAGATGTGTTTGTAGAATGTCTCCCTAGTGGATTGCTCAACACAGGAGTATTTAGGAAATCCTGTTATAAAAATACACTTTTACACAGGAGTAGTATGCACCCTAGGTACGTTTTTAGAAATATTGTGAGAGGACAGGCGATTTGTGCATCCAGATTGAACCCTACAGATGATGGTTTTATAAAGGAACTGTTGGGTTTACAAAATAGACTAGTAGAAAGATCTTACAGTCCAAATGAAGTTACAGCAGGCTTTGAAGGGGTGAACTTGCTTAGAGGGGATGTTGCCGCCCCTTTTTTGCTGACAGGAGTAGAGTTGAAAATGCAATGGAGTCCAGGATTGAAATCAAGAGGAATTATGAACCAGCGGCTAGGGTGTCCTTTAGTTATACACAGGACATTAATGTTATCAGGGAAATCTTTACCAAGAATTGGGGAGTCCTCATGGTAGATCCTTACTTGAAAGAGATTGTAGGTGATAGACCCTATTTCCAGTTCAGGAATAGGAAGAACCTGCAAATAATGCTATGTTATGATAGGGCCAGTAACACGGATCTAAGAGGCATGCCCCTTTTAGGTACCACTCCATGTAATAGTTGTAACTACTGTGCTTATTTAAGTAGTGACCCCCAACTTTGTGCACCCAGTTAGAGGGAGAACTTTCAGGTTCAACTCTACAGCTACCTGTACAACTGAGCATGTAGTATACCATGCCCGGTGTACAGCTTGCCCTGCATTTTATGTAGGGTAAACAGATAGAAGGCTCCAAGACAGGATTAGGGAACATCTATATCATATCTGCATTAGATCTACTAAGAATGCTCTTTCGAAGCATGCTCAGGGAACTGACTCACAACATTCCTTTAGGTTCCAAGTGCTGCAAGTTAACACCACTAGTATTGGGGGGGGGGGTACAAGGAATTACACTGAGAGAACAGAAGTCAAGTGGATCATTAGGTTACTGGCGGAAGAGGAGCCTGGTTTGAATGACAAAATCTCTGTTAAATCAGCCCTGAAAAGAAGGAATCTAGCAGTAACGTTTTAAATGTTTTTTTGATGCTTTTTGTGGATTGCACTTTTTGAATCAACATATTGCTTATTTTATACATGCTTCTATATATACATTTTTTGTAATAAGGTTTTGATTGTCCATTATACATGCCAAGTGATTTTTATTAATGTTAAAAGAGAATGATTTTTAGTAGAGTTTTTTTGTTATTTGTCTTATTAGTTTTATCATTACTGGTTTTATAAATAGATTTCTTAAACATGATTTTTTTATGGTGCACAATATTGATATAGATGTTAGGTAAGAGGTTGTGTTTTTCAACACCGAGATGTGCTGATACTTTAAGAGTAACAATGCAGCAGGATATGATGCAATAATTGTTGTGATTAATGTGTGTATAAATTAGCTCTGTTTTATGAGTGCTTTTTGTCTTGAAGAAACCCACATGGGTGAAAGCGCTTGCCAATATCTGCAATAAACATTTGGATTTTAGTCTTTACGTGGACTTGTTTTTTGGCTTCCTGCCTTATTGAAACTCATTTGTTCATGCCTTTTATCTGATGCTGATGTATTTTATCGTATGCTGATACAGCTGAACAGTCCTGGTCTGCTCCTCAGCATTTTGACTTTGTGATTACGTTTAACATGTCTAGCGTGCATGCTCTTGGCATGAATTACATTATTGGTTTTACATGGTTTTCTATATAACTTAGTGTCCATACCCCCAGTGTTTTAATCACAGTGACAGCCAAAAAACATATCTGTTCATATGAACACTCAACATAAAGTGAAGAAACTCAGTAGTACTGTTTAAATACTGTACAAATTCACATAGTTTCATAGGTATTTCCCCACACAAAAAATACATTGTCCACAAATCGACCATAATGTAGGCTAAACCTAGAAAAAATGTTGCTAGTATTAAAGACATGTTGAGATTTCCATTCTGCCAAGACCATGTTGGCATAACTGTTTGCACATACTGTGCCCATGGCAACCCCTGTGCACTGTAGGTAGAACTTATCTGTAAATACAAACACATTATGCTCTAAGATAATTTCCAAAAGAGTACAAATCAGATAAACCTTACTGTTGTCATAATCAGAATGTTGGCTCAGAAAAAGTCTTGCATAGTCAACTCTTATTGCATTTAGAATACAGGTAAAAAGTGATGTAACATCCATCATCACCAATATGCCTTCGTTATCATAATGTATTGCAGACCATTCACTTAACCTACACAAGAAATGCTTGCTTGCTATCTCTTAAAATAGTATCAACATTGTCTAGTACAGGGCGAAGTTGTTTCTCAACATACACTGACAAGGGCTCAGTAGCCCATTCTTTGCCTGATACTATGGGCCGCATTGCTGGATCAGTGGGGTTCTTATGAATTTTTGGAAGCCCATATATTTGGGGTATAACAGGATTTTCTACTAGAAAGTAGTCATAAAGTGATTTACCTATTACACATTCCATAACAAATTCTCAATATGGGAGTGTATACTATTAATCAAATGTGATGCCTGTAGTTTGGTATATTTCAAGTACGTATTACAATCTCCCAGCATAGTTTCCATAACTTCAATATAGCGTATGGAGTCTAGTATAACTATCCCACCTCCTTTATCAGCTGGACGGAAACTTATATCATCACATGCTATCAGTTCTAACAAAGCACAAAACTCTTCATGGCTCAAATTCTTAAAACTATTTTTGTTTCTATTTCTAAAGTACTCATATATGTAGTCTTCACATAATCTGAGAAACGCCTCAACTAGAGGTGGGTTGATTGATGTATACACATTGGGTTTCCTGAAAATAGAAACAGCTGAGTTGACACTGCTAAACTGCAACCTTAAAGGCAAATTAAGTACAGTCTTAGATCATTAAGAACATCTGTTAAGGATAAATGTCCTGCAGGAATAAAATTTAGCCCATAATTGAGTACCTTGTTCTGTCCAAAACTTAAAACGACTTTGGAGAGGTTGAAGATTACGTTCTCCAAATTTTGCTGCAGACTACAGGTCCTGTTTCTTGTTGATCAACCCCCATTGTCTTTTCCTCATATTCCAGTTGCGGCTCATGGAATGTCCCCTTTCTTTCAGCTGTAACAGTTCCAGTAAATTGAGCTGTAAAAAAGGCTAGTAGGTGACAGTCAAACCGCTGCCACTATTTGCTTTCTCATTCACATTCAGACCAGTGGATGAAGTATTAAAAGCAGACAAAGACTCATTTGTTGTATGCACTATTGCCTCTGTTCTTATAGTACGCACACGCTCAATGTGCATATCCTTAGAGACCACTCCCACAGAAACAATTCCTGCATTGTCATTGGATGGAGTGGAATTGTTCACAGTAGATGAATGAACAGTATTCTTTATTGGTTGTTTGTCATCAGACTATGTAAAAATATGCCCAGTATTAAAATCTTTTATATCTCTTAACAACTTTTTCTTTTTAGCATCCAACAGGTGCTTTTCGTATAGGTCCACATCAGAGAATAGTTCATCCAACTTGTATTTGTTGGGTGCATATTCAGTAAGCCTATTAATGCTTGTAATATTCTTAAGAAACTCATTACTTAACTGAGTCTCAACTGGAGCAAAGTATTTCAGTAATAAGTGAATGTAACTAGCACTTACATCTGGATTAAAAGTCTGCCACTCCTTAAGCAAATCAGGAAGGAAATTTCCATATGTCGGCATTTTGCAGATACATAGTCCCCTTGGGATTACCTTGTGTTTCGGGCACTCTTCAAAATGCAGCCTCTGCCATTGTAATTTCTTAAAACGATAAAGGCAATTCTCAGTAGAGCAAAAGATTTGTAGAAAGTCCTCATAGTTGTCAGGTTTGGTACCTTGAACTCATAAATCGCTCATTATATTCATATCCATGGAGAGCAGTGGATTCAAATCTGCTGCAAGTAAGCGGTCTGGTTGTCCATTAAAGGAGGCAGCTTGATTGGCTTTAGATGTATAGTCCAGCTCCTCAAACACACCTTCTGCCATACTCTTATACTGGAAAGAAGTGTCAGAAAAATAAAAGAGCAAATGGGTATAAAATTAAAAAAGTAAAAAGCACAGTAAAACCAGTAAACAGGAGATGCATAAGAACTGTAATTTTAATAAAATAAAATAAAACAAACAAGATAAGCGCTTTCATACTCAATCCAAGTACTTCATCAGATCTAACTTAAAAATACAATGCATTTCTCTTTTATAGGTTAACAATTCAAACCATGTGACTTCAATAAGGGTTTAATGGGTACAAACTCATTTAGCCCTTTCCCTCTTGTTGCCCACAGGATAGTCATCCATTTAATCTCCATACACTCAGTACGTGTTCTGATGTCTCCACCCCTTGAACCAATATTACAAATTTCCAGAACCATGAACTCAAAAGATACTAGTTTTATCTGTGATATTCGCACTTAAGGTCCAGCTTCACAGCAAATTCCAACAGCAAAAACCGATGATCCAGACCACCAGGCTGATAAAAAAGTAGTAGTTTAATAAAGTGCAATAGGTAATAAAATGCAGTAGGTTAGCGCTTTCAGGTTTAAAAAAACCCAGATATTATTAAGAAACATTGGAGGATTATTTTGTCTGATGAGAAGTGTAAAGAGACATTAGGCTTGTTACCCTCCTCCTGTTTTAAAAATCATTGCTCTATTTAAGAAGATGTTATAAATCACTAACACAGTCAGGACTTAATTTTAATACTAATAAGATTAATTTTAATACTAATAAGATTGGTACTTTTCCCTGTCACCACTGTAATATGTGCAGCTATATTCAGACTGATGACGCAGTCATGCAGCCTGATATTGAACGCACTTATGAGAGTAATGCTTATGCTAGCTGTAGTACAAGTAATCTTGTTTATTTAGCATCGTGTGAGACCTGTAGAGTGTTTTATGTTAATTAAACCAACTGCTGCTTAAGAGATCGTGTTAGAGAACACCTGTATTGCATAAATAAGCATGACAACAAAAATGCTTTATCTAAGCATACAAGTCTGGTGGGAAGTAACCATCATTTTAAGTTTATGGTTCTGGAGATTTGTAATATTTGTTTAAGGGGTGGAGACATCAGAACACATACTGAGTATATGGAGATTAAATGAATGACTATCCTGTAGGCAACAAGAGGGAAA
Organism: Protopterus annectens; assembly: GCF_019279795.1. Classification (NCBI taxonomy): domain Eukaryota; kingdom Metazoa; phylum Chordata; order Ceratodontiformes; family Protopteridae; genus Protopterus; species Protopterus annectens. Next base: position 192,418,168 of record NC_056746.1, on the reverse strand, counting down.
GGGATAAATGAGTTTATGCCCATTAAACCCTTATTGAAGTCATATGGTTTGAATTGCTAATTTACAGAAGAGAAGTGCATTGTATTTTTAACTTAGATCTGATGAAGTACTTGGATTGAGTACAAAAGTGCTTATCTTGTTTCTTTTATTTTATTAAAATTACAGTTCTTATGCATCTCCTGCCAACTGGTTTTGCTGTGCTTTTTACTTTTTTACATTTATACCAGTTTGCCCTTTTATTTTTCTGGCACATCTAATAAAACATGAGATGTCTGAACACTGTCTGGGACATGAATTGTGCAAGTTACAGTATAATTAACATTTAAAGGTACATTATAGCCACTCCAGTGGCATAGAGGGGCTAAAGCCCTGACTACAGCCCAGTTGACCCAGGCTTGATTAGCTGCTCAGATGACTGATGGAGTGGGCAGGGCAGGAATGAGCATGCCCATCCTGCAGGATGGGTGATTACATGGGCATTCTTTGCATGGATCCCTGATAGAGACTCGGGACACTGCATTAAGGAGGGTTGACTGAGTTACCATGGAGATGGGATATGCCACATGCCCCTGTTGCATACCCACACACCGAGCATAAATACACTGCCACATTAGGATGGGGTTGGGAAGAGTAGGGCATAACAGAAAACTGCCCAGCAGATTGGGGATGACCAGTACTGCCAGTACACCCTTAGTTTCTACAACTGACCCCAGGTAGCATCAGAGAAAGTCCTTGTGATTATGAGCAGCTGGTAGATGCAGACTGGCCATGGGCCACTAGGTCGGAAGGCCATAGGATGATGCAAGGACAAAAATAATACGGGTACATTGGCAAGCAGTTCAATGAAGAATAATTGAAGTAAGCAGCTTTAGTACATTAATGCATTTAATAGCACACAATTTAGTTTTCTTTATTTAAAGGTAGTCAGTGTACTTTTTGTTAGGGCTAAAAGTAAATGTTTACAAAAAAGCATGCAAGGTATTTTTCATACCTGGGAGGAGAAAGGAGATAAGGAAAGAACAAACAGCAATTAGTGTAAGTGGGATCACAGGCTGTAATGTTTAGTTTAGCATGGGCAACCTTAATTTTAGTTTGGGTAATGTCTGTGGATGCAGCTGTTGATTTGGAGCAACTACTTCTTTCTGGAGGGGCAAACTTTATTTGTTGAAAATCTATATATTTCTGTGTATTCTAAATTAAAAGGGGGGTGCCATGGTTATGAAACTGTGTTTAGTTTTTTTTTTTTTTTTTTTTTTAATCATTGTTGGTTAATTAATGTGAATAGGCTTGCAGTTTGATTGGGTGAATACATTTTTTAAATGTGTTATTTTATTCTGATAAAGTCTCAATATATGTGGGATGAAAGTGCTTAACATACATGAATTTTAAAGGGAAATTTGCTTTCATCCTGGCTGTTTTTTTTTTTTTGTATAAATGTATATTTATTTTGTCATGTCTTGTACTGCTAAATTATGATAATGCTGATTAAGTCCAGGATCATGACTGCACTGTACACTATAGCAACATGCACACTAGCCTAGACATCATCAATGGATGTTGGTATACCTGCTGTCTTTCCAGCACGAGAGTAATTTTGACTGTATTTTATGTCAGTAAAATGCATTACAGTGTGTGAAATGTATTATTTCTTTCAAGTAGTTTTGAGAGGTTGGGTTTACCTAACAGGCAGCAACAACATAATTGGCAACAAATAGATGACTGGAATCCCATTGGCTTCTACTTTTCTGAGTGAGATAAAGGTGGGTGCTTTTTAAAATGTATACTACTTATGAGATGAAGCCAAAATGCCTACATGGGATGTTGCTTAATCTGCATTTCCAACATATTAATATGTAAATGGTGTTATTGAAGGCTTCATTCGGCTTTGATCAAAAAGATCCAAAAGAACGTTTCCATCCCCTCCCCTAGGATGTATTTTTTTTTTTTTAACTGTCATTTTTTGTCACCCCCATCCTGCTGCCTGTTGACCAACCTTCCCCAGTCAGTCAGCCCACTCATTCTCCGTTGGGTTAGAGGCGATCATAAAGATTATCATTTATACAGCCATCAAGTTTTTTCTATGTTAGATATTAACCCCCACCCCTTGGTGATTGATATGGGCTCCTGCATCATCACGAGAGCCTACCTTGCCCACTTACTACATGTCAGTGCTCCCATCCACATGGTAATGAATACTTCTGTCACCAGCTTGATATGCCATACGCACAACTGTGGCTGTGATTGTTTCACCTCAAGCCACTACTTGCATGTGGAGGAGCATCCACTAAACCCACAGTCCCTTTCCTTAGGGTAGTTGAGATGGTGTTTGCTGCTCACTCTTGCCCTTCCCTGTTCAAAACTTGCAGTGCCTGATCTGATTTTCAAACTTGGGTTGTGTAGGTTATAGTTAAGGCTTTGTGCCTCTGCATCCCAGAGCCAGGTGGTTCGCATCTTTTTATATCTTGATTTGGGAGTGTGGAATAAAATGGAGAACTCTCTTAAAGATGAGGACAGACATACCACTAAATGACCCTCCTGCCCAAATCTAATATAATATATTCATGTTTAGGTTGGAAGACAATCACTGTAACCAGTTCCATTAATATCAGTACCCTGAAATTTAACTTTAGAATTGCCAGCTGTTGTGAAGATGCATCATCAGGGACTGTATATAGTCCAGAGGTAGCAAGTACTCATCCTTGGTAAAGACTTACATTAAGCACAGAGATGTTAGTGAACTGTTGATTGGTAGGTGGAACTTCTGATTAGCTGAGCAACACTTCCGTCCTTCATAAGTATACAGACTTTTATGCTGTTAGGTGAAGCCAAAGTGGCCATTACTGCAAATCATGTAACACACCCAAGCACTGTAAGCACAAATTATGTGTCACTATGATATTTTACTTTGAGACCTTGTAAAGGTCATTTAGGAACAGGAAAATACTTTGATCCATAAACAAAGAGATTGGGAATTAAAAGGTAAGGACTGCACTTCATTCAAGGAGATGAGGACAGTTCCAGTTCCTTCTGCCTAAAAGGGATGTTGTTTTTGGCTTTGCTAAAAATAATTTCACCAACATGATGATTGATATAAATAAAGCTAAAAGTATCTCCCGTAAGATTAGTGCACTGTAGATAATAAACCATGTACTGATTCCTAAAAAGTCAGGAGGTGGGGGTTGAGTTTGGATGGTGGTCTTGAGTTTATAAATAAGTGGATGGAAAAATAAATGTACAATCTGATTTTTTTTAATCTAGAAACATCATTTTCAAGAGCTGCCTGCAGACGTTCAAGAAACACTAGGAGAAGTGCCAGATAAGTTTGTGCAGTATTTTACATCAAGATTCCCACGCCTTTTACTTCACACACACAATGCCATGAAAATGTGTGCACGCGAGAGACTGTTTCATCCGTATTATCTTCAAGAAGCCAATGGTCCAACTAGGTGAACTTGACTTATATGCATTGTACATGCTGGAAGTTATCTGGTGACAGCACTGGAAGAGAGGTTACTGCAGAAAGGTCTGTAGCGAAGTGTGAGAGATGAGTTGATTTTTCATAAAGGACCAATGATGAGCAAAGAAGAGAGAATATTTGAAGATGTGCTTTAGGAAATGCCTTTGGGGCTGCAGCTGGCAGTGTTAAGGATCATATGATAACTGTTGCTGGCTAGTCTACCTGCCTTCATGATGGAACTATACATGTGGGCAGCCTGTTCTTTTAAAACAGTGACTGCTTCATAAGTATAACTATTGAACAGGAATTTTAATCAACTTTTTTTTCTTTTGTAGTTTTCCATTCTTAACTGGTTGAAGCACTTTTTGAATGTTGTATAAACTGTTAGCAGAGACTTAAGCTCAGACAAATACAAATCATTATGAAAATGTGACAGCACGATGCTGATTCAGTACTAGCAAGTTGAAGTTACAAGGCTGTTCATGCAAGAAAGTAATTTAGTGCTGTCTGTTGTAAGTTACTCAACCTAAAGTGATCCCCACACACAAACTTCTGTTCAGTTATTCTGATATTTGACAAATAACAAGGGAGCTGCTTTGTGCTTAGTTTTAGTTGCACTTAAAATAGCAGCAGCCAAATGGTTGCATTTTTTTTACCCCAGATTGTACAACAGAAAGTACAAATTACATAAGCTGTATGTCCTTCATTTAGTGTGAACTGCCATAGCAGAATGAATTGGCTCTTTTACTCCTGTGGCTTTTTAGGTCAAAATGAGAGGCTCTGCTGAACTTAATGGAAAACATGGGCAGTGTGGAAAACCGTGTGCAAAGCAGCCTTACCAGTAAGTCCTGGTTACTGTTATCTTACCTACAAGGCTGGACAATAAATCTGCCAGGCTTTTTAAGTGATGGTGCACTGTTGTAAAATTTCAGGGCACCATTCAGTACATGCTCAACAGCTGTAAGTAGGATACAGTAAATGTGGACACCAATGGAATAACATCACCTTGCATTAACTAGCCAGATGATAATTAATGTGTTATTAATCATATTCATTTACATAAAGAAGGTCATACACAAGTCAGCAGATCTGGAAGGTATGAGTTATGAAATTTCAGTGTTTTGTCTTCATTAATTTTATATCCTGAAAAGACTTGAAACTGTTCCAGAATTTCCATAACACTGAGATGGCCTTTTCTGATTTTATTAGGTACAAAATAATATTGTCTGCAAATAAAGCCAACATTTCTTGATTAACATATCAATTATATCATTCAATTTCTTAGTCCCTTATTTTCTTTGCCAATGGCACTAAATAGAATGTAAATAACAAAGGGGAAAGAGGACACCTCTGCCTTGTTCCTCTGTTCAGAAACAACTGATCAGAGAGAAAACACTTTAATTTTTGCCTACGATCTGTCTTATATCCTCCTAATTAACCTTATTATTGTGTCAGGGAATGCAGATACTTCCATTGTCCTACTCATAAAATCCCAGCTTACTCTGTCAATGTCCAAACCCTCATTCCATCTGGGATTACCTCACCATCAACAAGTCACCTTGTTCCACAGGGAACTGCAGACTAAAAGAATTATTAAAATAGTATTAAATTGCTGTAAAATGTTTATATGTTAAAGAAAATCTTGTCACAATTCTGCATTTGCTACAGAAGCAACTGTACTGCTTCAAGTAAAGGCATAAAAGTTAGAAGGCAAAGGTGATAGGGAACAGACATGTTCATAGCATGTGGCACTCACAGCAGTGACTTTGTGGATGTATGGAAACTGTGGCACTGACTCCATTACAGTAGTATTACCGAGTAATCTAACAAGTATTTTGTATTTAAATTATGCACATGAAATAACCTTTAAAAAAAAACCTGTGAAATATGGACCAAGACTGAGAAAACTGATAAAACTTGTAAAAAAAACTCAAGATGTTAAGTTGTCAATCTCGCCTTCATTCTTGCTGGATGGGTTCGGAGCCGATCCTCGGCTCCGACTCGGCACTTGCTTTAGCTCGAGAACTCCTTTTACCAGCTCGAGGCAACTCTATATCCCATGATGCAAGGCGGAACTACCCCAGATCTCGTTTGCCGCTTAGCGAAAGAGGTCTCCTTTGCCAGCTGAGGTAAGTTTTTTCTTGGTAAAATAAGAAAAAGTTTAGTTAGGGGTTTATTTTTTCCCTTTAGTGTTAGTTTAGCCTGTACTTAGTTACAGCCCACCCTATTCCCTTCCTTTTAAACTTTTATAGAAAGTTTTCAGTTTAAAGTTTTTAGTCAGGCCTAGTTCCCCAAGTTATTCCCTTCCTGTGTGTCTGTGTAAGGGATTAATTGGTGTGTTTGTGGGGACTGTTTGTGTTTCTCCCTCCTAGGATGTCAAAAGAAGGCAAGGTCTCGGGCTTCAAGAAGTGTGACCAGTGCTGTCAGAAAATGTCTCTGACAGACGGTCACACTTCTTGTGTTTATTGCCTGGGGCCTTTGCACCTGCAGGACTCCTGTGCGTTGTGTCATGCTTTTAGCCAGAGAGTCCTGCAGGAAAGGAGGAACAAATTAATCCTCCGAGGTTTACTTAAACCTGAAGGTTCTCCTCCTAAGTCAGGGTCAGGAAAACCTCTTAAGCCAACGAAGGTTCAGGCTACAGTGTCCAAGCCTCCTCCGGTGGCTCCGGCTCCGTCGGAGCCGATATCGGCTCCTGCTGGAGTCGATACTTCTTCTGTTCGAGTAGTGGGTTCGGTGCCGGCCGGCTCCGATACCCTGACTACTGTGGCCTTGTCGGCTCCGGCTGGAGCCGACACTTTATCCAGCATCGGAGCCGAGATATCTTCGGCTCCATCTGGGGTTCAAGGGACTTCGGCTCCGATGGCTTCGACCCGTAAGAGATCCCAGTCCCCTTCTATACTGAGTATCCACTCGGCTCCGGGGTCTCCTCTTTTATCGGAGCGGAGCCATCGGAGCCGATCTTCGAGATCTTCCAGGCTGTCTGACCACGATTTGGAGAGGGTGGTAAGCAGGCTGTTGAAGTCTCAGGCACTGGCCCAAATGCTCCATAGCCCGTCTCAACAGACTTCGGCTATAGCCCCGATTCTTGAGATTCCTCCTCCGACTCCACACCAGAGTTCGGAGCCGGAGCTTCTTGGGACAGCGACTGTTTCGATGCCGGAGCCGATACATCCTTCGGCTCCATCATCTTCGGCTCCAATCTCCTCCTTGAGACCTTCCTTGGAGGGATCCGGTCGTCGGGTTTCCACTGTCGGCTCCGAGGGGGCTAGTGGCATCGGACCCTTGTCCGACCCCGCTCTCCCTCTCGGGGCTTCGGCTTTGGTAAGCTCGGCGCCGACATTGGCCTCGGAGCCTTCTCTCTCCTTGGAGCCGACCATTCCTGTTTCTTCGGAGCGGGTGTGTTCCGGTCTCCCGGGGAGAGGAGCCTTTGAGGTGATGAGGAGTGTCCTGGCCTCTGAGCCTGGTCAACGGTCTATCCCTCTAGCTCCTCCCTCATCAGTGCCTGCAGATGCCTCTTGCCAGCCTCTTGCTCTCAGGCCCAGGGATCCATCGCCCCAGGTTTCCCCACTGGGAATTTCCTCCTCTTCCGAGGTTTCTCCTGATCCTGTGGGGGAACCCCCTCGGAAGAGGACGTGTAAGAGGAAACACACAGACTCCCCTGAGTCTACTACATCTGATACCGACTTAGATGAGTCGGAGGGTTCCCCACGGTCCCCCTCTGAGGATGTCTCCTTTTCAGACATCCTTGAGCTCCTCAAACAGAGGGGGAATTGGCCCTCCATTGACCCCTCCGAGGATGAGTCGGTATACCTGGAGGCTTTTGGATCCCGACCCTCCACCTCCTGGGTGTGTCCGCCTTTCGACCCACTCATGCAGGTAGTGGCTCGGAAGGCGTGGGCGGCTCCAGATTCTGTGGAACCTGTCCCCAGGAGACCATCCAAGTTCATCACGGCCCCTTCGGATAAACAGTTCCTGTCCAAAGGTGTCTCTGTGGATGCTATGGTGGTGGCGGCCACTAAGAAGGAACTGGCGGATCCTTCAGTGCCTGTCCATCCTCCTAATAAGGATTCTAGGACCATGGACAGGTATGGAAAGCGGATGTTTTCTTCAGCGACCTTTGCTATGCGTTCGCTGAATTACCTTTGTCACTTCACCAGGCTTCAACGAGATATTCTCAAGGAACTGGGAGAAGTAGTCCGGGATCCTTCTGCTGCTGGGGCTCAGGAAAAGATTGCCTCACAGCTTGCTATCCTGAATTCCATATCTAACTCCTCCATGCGGCTCATATCTTATGCGGCCGATGGAGCGAGCAGGGCCGCAGGCACAGGTGTTGCTCTTAGACGCCAAGCCTGGATGCGGCTGTGTAATTTTACGGACCCCTTTAAGGCGTCCTTCACCAACACCCCCTTTGACGGTTCGGCTTTGTTCGGACCTCAGGTGAAGGATACTTTGACCAGATGTGAGCAGGACGGTAAAACTCTTTCTGCCGTTGGAGTCCAGTTTTCCACTCCTTCTAGACCTTACCCCAAGGGCCAGAAGGGAGGGAAGATGTGGTTCCGAAAAGCCCAAGGAGCTACACCGGACACACGTGGTCAGTTTACCCCCAGAGGCAGAGGGGGTAACAATAATAGACGCCCTAGAGGCAGGGGGGGTCCTCACAACCAGGGCAACAGGGAGTCTCTTCCTGAGAAGCCCTTTCAGCATCCCTGAGGTGTTGCCCGACTGTCCACCCTTGGAGGCAGTCGGGGGAAGAATTTCACTGTACCCAGTAGCCTGGCAATCCCTATCCCAAGAGAAGTGGGTACAGTCGATCATATCCGAGGGTTACAAAATCCCCTTCGAAAGGTTTCCCGTACCTCTACAATCCCTTCCAGACATCTCACCCGGTCAAAGGGATTTGGCAAGACAGGAAGTTTCAAAACTCCTGGAAAAAAGAGCCATCCAGACAGTGCCGGCAGACCAAGTAGGATCCGGCTTCTACTCAAGATTCTTTTTGGTCCCCAAAAGGACGGGAGATTGGAGACCGATACTAGACCTAAGCAGACTAAACAAGTCTGTCAAAAAGGCAAGATTCGGATGGTCACGCTGCAATCCATTCTGCCCTTTCTGGGCAAGGACAACTGGATGTGCTCTATAGACCTTCAGGATGCGTACTATCACATAAAGATTCACAGACGCTCCAGAAGGTTTCTCCACTTTCGGCTGGGAGCCAGTCATTACCAATTCAGAGCACTGCCCTTTGGCCTCACTTCAGCCCCCAGAGTGTTCACCAAATGCATGGCAGTAGTCACAGCTCACCTGAGACGTCGAGGATTCCAGGTGTTTCCTTATTTGGACGACTGGCTCCTCTCCGCCACCACCAAGCATCAGCTTCTTCGGTCCAGAGACTACACCCTACAGCTTTGCAAGAATCTGGGAATTTCGGTAAATTTCGAAAAATCCTCTCTGCTGCCTTGCCATTCTATCATTTTTATAGGCGCAGAGTTAAATACCGTCAAAATGTTCGCCAGGCTAACAGATCAAAGGATTCTGGACATCCAGAAATTTGTTCAGCTTCTGTTACTTAGCAACAAGATCAAAGCCAGGTTTGTCTTGAAAGTTCTAGGCCTAATGGCTGCGGCCATTGTTCTTCTTCCACTGGCTCGCTTCCACATGCGTCTCCTGCAGTGGATGTTATTCACGCAGTGGTCTTACCACAATCTGCCTATGAGACACGAAATTTTGGTAACACAGTCGTGCAGGGCTCATCTACGATGGTGGATATCTTCCCCTCTTCTTCATCAGGGCCGACCCTTTGTCCCCCCTCCTCCAGTTGCCACAGTAACCACGGATGCCTCCCTGATCGGGTGGGGGGGGCATTATCAGGGCAGGATGTTCCACGGGACGTGGCAACCCATAGAATACCATCTGCACATAAATGTCCTGGAGATGAGAGCAGTGCTTTTAACGTTGCAAGCCCTCGACGACTTTCTTCCCATGGGGACTATTGCAGTACAGACGAACAACATGTCCGTGGTCTGGTACATCAACAAACAGGGCGGAACCAGGTCCTATCCCTTATGTCGAGAAGCTCTCAGACTTTGGCAATGGGCGATCTCTTCTCAGCAGTTTCTGATAGCAACGCACATCCCCGGCAGGTTCAACCTATTGGCGGACAGGCTAAGCAGATCTATTCTGATGCCTCACGAGTGGTCTCTCAATCAGTCTGTAGTAGATCAGATTTTTCTGAAGTGGGGCACTCCTTGTTGCGATCTTTTCGCTACCCCTCAAAACAGCAAGTGCCCAGATTACTTCACACTATTTCCCTTCCAGGCCAACCCTTGAGAGACTCTCTAACCCAGGATTGGCCCGGGGACTTCTTTATGCTTTTCCTCCCTTTCCATTGATTCCACAAGTCATTCAGAAAGCCACCGTTTTGAGAGCCAAATTGATCCTCATTGCTCCATACTGGCCTCGACAAATTTGGTTTCCGTCTCTACATCGTCATCTTCTGGTGCAGCCCTGGCATCTGGACCCAGTTCCGGATCTTTTGATCCACCAGTCGGGTCAGCAGCACCGGGCCATTCAGTCTCTCAACCTCACTGCTTGGTTGCTCCACTTCCTTCCCTAGCCAGGCTACCAATGATTTCTGACTCAGTCAGAGACATTTTAGTGTCTTCTTTAAAGTCGTCCACTAGAACTATTTATGCTAGCAAGTGGCGATGTTTTTCAATTTGGGCAAACGCCAGAAATATTGATCCTTTTACCGCTCCTGTACATTCTGTTTTGGATTTCCTGGCGGAGGTTTTTCATTCAGGATCCTCGTCATCTACAGTCAAAGTACAACTGGCTGCTATTTCCAAGTATCATGTTGGCTTGCATGACAATAACATCATGTCTCATAGGTTATGCAAGGCCTTTTTGAGAGGAGTTTTTCTCCTAAAACCGCCTGTGAAACATCCTCCTCCGCAATGGGATCTAAACTTAATGTTGGCATCCCTAATTTTACCTCCTTTCGAACCGTCTGCTACGTGTTCTTTAAAGTTATTGACGTGGAAAACTATATTTTTACTGGCTGTTACTTCTGCAAGAAGAGTTTCTGAGATTCAGGCCCTCTGTATTCGTTCACCTTATCTGGTTTTTCATAAGGATAGGGTTTCGCGAAGAACTAACCCTTCCTTTCTTCCCAAGGTTGTATCTCAAACCAATCTTAACCAATCTATTGATCTACCAGTTTTCTTTCCTAACTATTCCGACAGAGCTGAACAGAAGCTGCACTTTTTGGATGTTCATCGTCAGCTCAGGTACTACTTGCATAGGACTAAACAATTAAGAAAATCAGACCAATTGTTTGTCTCCTATGCAGAAAACAGGTTAGGTCTTCCAGTTTCTAAAGTGACCTTATCTAGATGGTTGACTTCCACCATTTCCTATGTATACTCTCTAAGGGGCAAACAACTATCTTCTAAGCCAAAAGCACATTCGACCAGGAGTCTATCCACTTCTGTAGCCTTTCAGGATAGACTTCCCATTGACACTATTTGTGCAGCAGCTACTTGGGCCACGCCTCATACCTTTGTGTCTCATTACAAGTTGGATTTGGCCTCCAGAGACAGGGCCAGTTTTGGTTCCACAGTTCTCAAGAGTCTGTTCCATTGAGCCACCCGGGATACAGGTGCTAGGGACGGTCCCATCCAGCAAGAATGAAGGCGAGATTGACAACTTAACATTTAGAAGTTATGTACCTACCATAACGTTCCATGTTAGTTGTCTTCTCGCCTTCTTTCTTGCCTCCCTCCTTCCCCTGGCCTGGACAGATCTTGGAGAGTTCCTATTAGATAGCTTCCTCTGGAGCATTGTTATGAGGACTTCTTTTAGGAACCATGGTTCCTAATTATGTTAGGATAGTCTTTAGCAGGGTCAGTTAGCTGCCAAACGAGATCTGAGGTAGTTCCGCCTTGCATCATGGGATATAGGGTTGCCTCGAGCTGGTAAAAGGAGTTCTCGAGCTAAAGCAAGTGCCGAGTCGGAGCCGAGGATCGGCTCCGAACCCATCCAGCAAGAAAGAAGGCGAGAGAAGACAACTAACATGGAACGTTATGGTAGGTACATAACTTCTAATTAGTGATCGCAAGAGTCTTTATTAAAACCTAGTGATTATAAAAGGTGGGACATGATGTAAAAGTGGCAACATATATCATGCCAAAAGTATCAACATTAAAATAGCCTTTACAGTCGTAAACTTTGGCAATACCAAGCATCACAAAAGTTGCCTGTGTTAATACATTTGCCACAGGAATGCATACCTGGTATACAATTGTTGATTCTAAAATTACTACCACATTTCAAAATCTGCTTAATATTCTTGCCACCTTTATAATAAAATTTAGGTGATGTGCCCAGTTTCTTGCAGTAGCCTTCAAAATATTTTAGCATCTGCCAATGTTTGCTAATAATTTCTAATTTCCTTATTGTCTGTGGAAAAAGGTAGATGCATGGCTCTAAAAAAATCCATATTAGAATTTTATGTATTATTACTAGTGATGGCTTTTCTAAGTGCCGGTGCAAAGGAATCAAATCTCTTAAGCTTACCTTCTTTAATAATTTCTTCAATACAGTGCAAGGGATAGAACCTGTCCATAAATAATTGTTTCAGTTTTGTTAAGGAATGCAAGGTCACTGGGCATTAATCTAGAAAGTCTCACAAATTGACCTTTCACAATGTTTCTCTTCATCCATTGGGGGATGACTGCTAAAAAATGCAAATATGAATTATAAAGTGTCAGTTTTCTGCATATATTGGACTCAACATGAATAGTATAAATACATTTGATACCCAAATAGTTAATTTGATGTACAGATAATTAATATGTAGAATATAAAAAGTTACTAGACTCCAAATAAAAGAATTGCATAAGCTCATCAGGATTGTGATTCCATAAAATAACTAAGTCATCCTAGTAATGGAGATAGAATTGCACATGATGGAACAGATTACTATTAAAAACAAATTTTTCATCCCAATAACATAAGACAACATTAACTCAGATTGGGGCAGATGTAGCACCCATAGCTACCCCCTGAATTTTGCCTGAAAAATTAATCTTCAAACATACAATAATTATGCGATAGAATAATATTCGTCAGTTTACAGACCAAGTCAATTTTCAAGCCTAATTATATACTTGGTATCTAATAAAGTGTCCCCTGAACCATTCCATGCCTAAATTGTGAGATATAACTCTAAATAGGTTCTGACTATCTGGTGTACCATCGTATGTCTGAAATAAGCCAAAAATACTTAAGTACATGTGGAAAAAGGTCCAGGTTACTGTGTAATTTCTGGTCAACATATATTTCTAATGGCTTTGTTTTAACATTCCTCACAACTATGATGGGATGAAATATCTTTCATAATCTATGAAAATAGGCCAGCAGACCAGTAACTTCAAAGGGCAAGCCAGATGGCTTAAAATGTATCTACTCTGTTGTAAACTGGTTAAGTAAACTCCTCCAGTGTGTGCCTGTGTTCAGTCACAACATAAGAAAATACAGCATGAAAGACAATTGCAATCTTTAACTGTGAAATTCTGTGGTGAGCAGTCCAAAAATAATACTGCATATATATTAACTTACAACTGTCTTTGTGGGTTTAATAAATGTAAATACTGAAGACTAGTAGCAAAAACTACACACCAGAATGTCCTTACAGACAGAATTTTATGCTTAACTAAGGTATTCATAAAAGTACAATGACCACAATAAAATAATTGTTGTATTTTTTCATTGGAACTGTTAATTTTCCCAAATGGATCAGAATACCACATTTGAGATAAAGGCCCCAAATGAGAGTGTGGGTGACAGGGACCATTCAGGAAAGTAATTTATTCGGGATGATTTGTGCAGATGGTGGCAAGATATAGCATGGTATAGTGCTTGCTAGGCTGTATGGGTACCACAGTACCGAAATGATGCCCAGTTGGAACTGCACTGTTACTGGAAGAGGAAATACCCAGGCTTCATCTGCATTGTGACATGAGATAGCCCTGAAGTGTCATTTGTACTGTGATGCTAGCTATTCAATGTTGGAAGTTTCATCTGATGTCTTTGTGGAAGGAGTTGTTGCTAAGGTGGTGGGGTGTACTGTTTGCATAAGGATCAGCCCAACCTGGCTGGTATAACATTAGCTGTAAATTTGCCCATATCTTTTATCACAGAGAGCTTTAGTACAGCTTGCATTTTCTCCCGTCTACAATGTTTATTTTCTTCCAGATTTTCAGTTTGCTCCCACGTTTTGACAGTATGTTTGCTGAAAGGCTACTCTAAATTGTCCATAATTCTGCATCTTCCCTTACATTTGTAACTGTGTTTGTTGTCGTCAAGAGTCTGGATCTGCCCACTTATGTAGTTAACAGATGGTTAAACTATATAGGACAGCCTTGTCAAAGTAAGGTTTTGAGGGTGTGCAGAGGACTGACTCCTTAGATTTAGCACTTTTTCTGGGTTTTATGTGATTTTTCTTGTGTTTTGTGAAAAGAGCTGCTAACCACTAGGAAATGTATTGTCAAGTCAAAAATCATAATGGCTCACACGTTTGCAAATGTTTGAAGGATCTGGGAGGCAGATGCCTTAAAACATCAGTGACATTACCCAGTTTCCTAGTGGTCATGTCATATAAAATGCCCTAAATCTGATGAGGGGTATGAGCTTTGTCATAGAGATACTGCCCAGAAATTCATAGCATGTAGAGAGCATAACTGTTTAGAGAGCTAATATTCATTAATAGTAGTTGTAAACATCAAAACTCTCCCTCTGACAGTGACTCCCTCCCATTTGTAACAAACTTCTCCTACCCTTAAAATCAGTACAAAATTTTATTACATTTTTAAAAGAGACCTTGATGAATACATGGTGCGCATGAGTGTTAACACAGGATAGTAGCCACTGAACTTCTAGAAGGCAGTTATGCTGTAAGTTTCTCCCCTTGCGCTCTTCGCTAAAGGCAAACCCTATTCACACTGATCTTATCTGGGGAAGGTACGTTGCAGCCAACTGCAAATCTTTGATTATTTGTCTGTTGTACTTCTGTCTGGATTCCACTGCATCCAGAATGTCTAATATCCACTGACAGTGACCACTCGAAATACAAGGTACCTCTCCTTTTGTTGAAGGGGCTCTAAAGTAATCTGATTAGTGTGTTCCAGATAATCATTTTAGCTGTACCCTAGTCAGTCACATATTTGACCTTTGTTTAGCACTGTGTATGTAGTCCCAAACAGTAATTCCATAGTAAGCCGAAAAGTTTGAGGTATTTTATACTGACATACTCTTCCTATCTGCACAGTCATATCATTGTCTTATTTAGCTCAGATAGTAAAGCATTTCCCTTTCTTAATCCCAGCAGAAAAAAATGTGGCAGATGTTGACATCTTTCTTCAGCTAACATAAGTTATCTTCTGTTTGAAGCCTCCAGACAATAAATATATCTTATCCACTAGTTTGATAACTGGGGACAAAACATTTTAGTCTTGGCCATATAGCCATATCTTTTAGCTCTATGGCTTTATAAGACCTCCCATCCTGATGAATTCTTAAGTCCTGATAGGAGGGAAAAGTGGTAACCAGGTACCTCAGTCTGTCTCTCTTTGGAAATCAATCAGGTGCAGACAGACCCAAACATATAATTCTAGCTATGCAAAAGGTACAACATACTGAGTAAGTCTGCAGTGATGGACAGGCACGGTAGTGATGCATTGAAGTAAACTTGGAAAGTATTTGTATACATTTACTAAGGTTCAGGAGTCCAGTTTTGTTCCATGCAAAGTTTCCATTATCTATGAGATTTGAAGGGTGCCCATTTCAAAATTTAACAAAAAATAATTCTTGGCATTATTCGGTGTCCCTTGTTTCTCCCCATAAATGAAGCCTCCAGGTACAGCAGTATGATAGGTCAAATGTCATGTTAGTAGGATATACTACCGAATGAAATGGATCATAGTGGAAAAGGACTAATGGTTGATTTGCAAGAACAGAACTGCCATAAAACAAAAGATTTCAATTACAATTATTTACAGTAACCATTACAATAATTAATTGTGACATATTTTAAGCTGTGGTTTACATTATTTTTTCATTGCACTGGCACTTTATAAATATTAAAGTAAATGATTCAAGGGCATGCAACACCACTGGTGCTGAAGCCTCCTTAGATGAGATACTGCCTTGTGAAGAAGTGTACCAAATGTTAGAGGGCACAGTGACAACATTATTGTATTTAAAAATCCTTCTATTAGGGGAGGTTCTGTGATTTCACTGCATTAAGAAAGGGGTCAAATATAAAAGTTATATGTTCTTGAAATCAGATACCTGCATTAAAGTTTATAACATAGGTTGCTAAAAAACTACATTTTACCAGTTGTGCAATAAATACTATGAATGGGTGTCATGAAAGGGTGTGGCCTTCTGGAGTTATAATTAAGCAGCTGATTTGTATTTCATTCTAGTTACAGGAATTTGAAAACTAAATTTTAATTATACTTGAACATAATTCTTCACAAAGTCTATACAGGTATTGATATTGATAGCTAAATAAACTGACAATGGTATAATTATGAAATTGAGAGGGGATAACTAAATGTCATCTTGCTTGGTTATACTTCATTAGTTGATATCGTTGGTTATTCAGGTTTAGTTACGACCTTCAGTCTGACTTGTGAAAATATTTAACTTCATTTACAAATGTCCTTTTTTTGGCTGTAAGGGTTCAAACAACATTAATTTCTATGTATGTCACTATCTGAAATCTTACAGTAGTAACTCATAGTAGCCTGTATGTGTGTGAAATAGGATTGCTTTGTACAGAATATTAAATTGTTGTAGCCATTGTGACATGATACTTGATAATTTAAGCTGAACAGAGCCTTTTATAGGTTCATAGGTTCATACTAGGCTAACTGCCCTTGCAAGCCTTGCCAGTTATCCCTTGTGAGATTCAAACCGTGCACCTCATGTTTGTAAGGCAAACACCTTAACCATTAGGCCACCCTCCCCTTGATAATAAATGGGATTTGAGTTTAGCTCTTTTCAACTTGCCTGTAATAGTGAGTTAGTAAGGGGGACAGCACTTTTCATTAGTTTCTAACTCATTATTCTAAAGACAGTGACAGCATGTGAACTCACATTCTTTTTATTTAATTGGCACATTCTTGTCCACCCTATATACCCCCCATAACTGAACTTCAGAGTATGTGGCTTACTAAATAACTACTGTTATTAAGAAACCTGAAAGCACAGCTCTGGGATGAATTTTCAAGTGTAGGTGCTACACCTAAAAGAGAGCTACCAGACCAAATCTACCACCACTGCTTATCTATTCATAGGATGATAGAATCATAGGAGATTAGTAGGGTATCGACCTGGAGGTAATTTTAAGCTTAGCCGTTTCAACCCAATGTAATACCATAAAAGTGCTAGTCAGTACCCAGGATTGCATTTAGTGATGACTGCCCAAGTCCAGGAGGGTTATGGGCACTATTCCTGGTAAGAATTTATGGTGCTGCATCCACTCTTACAGGTTGCTCTGTTTCACAAGAATTGGTAGCCTGTTCCAAAGATGTGGCAGTTGCTGAAAGATAAATCTGTCCTTCCCCCATGTCCTCTAAGTCACAGGCCATATTTAAGTCCTTGGAACGGGTAGCCTTAGACCCATTTGATTTACAGTTAAGTAGCGAGTTCATTAGGTTTGAGTCTTGGATTACTCTGTAGGCCAGGCATAATTCTTCCCTAAGAAGTCTGTATAATACAGAGTATAGTGACAGGGACTTCAGTCCATTTGTGTAAGGCACATACTGGATCCCCTTGATCTTCTTTGTTAGAAACCTCTGAGGTCTGTCTAACTGCTGGAGGTGTTTTGTACGGTACATGCCAAATGGGGCCTTATACTCAATTATGGGCTGGATAAGTACCGAATATAGAGGGGGGTGTTGTAACTTATTTTGCTCTCGAGGTGATGCCTTTACTAATCAAGTGTGCTATGTGGAAAGCTTTCCTTACTACAGTAGACACTTGGTGGTCGAAGTCAACCTGTAATCCCAGGTCCCTTACCACTTCATGGATACTTATGGTATTGTTGTTGATTTGATAGTGTGAAGGCAAGTTGTTTGTGCCAAAGGGAATGATGATGCATTTCTTTGCATTCAGTTTGAGACCGTGACTAATACACCAGGTCTGCGTGAGACCCTCCTGAAGTATACTAACATGATTTGGAGATTCATTGATTGTACCATGTTTGCAGTTGTCTGCAAACTTGGTCAGCCACAACCCCTAAGCTTTGACCTGAACTTCTGTGAAGTATTTACCAAACAGTATGAGGCCCAGCAGTGACCACTATGGCACCCCACTGGTAACAGCTTTGCTGATTGATTTGGAGTCACCCACTTTGATAGTGCATGTCCGGTTTGTGAGGCAGTTGGCAACCCATCATAAAACGAAGGGGGTTACATTCAGTTTCTTAAGTTTATTGGTAATGTCTGAAAGTGGGATTATGTCAAAAACCTGTGCCAAGTTGAGGTATGCTGTAATGAAGATCAGATTGCCACAGAATGCAGCCAGATTAGTTAATGATTAATGGTAACTTACTTGCTTTAATTATATTATTGGAATGTAGCCACACATCACTGAATGCCCATTTAATATTTCAAAGTTTATTTTCTAAAATTACATACCTTGTGGTGAGTTTTTAGTACTTCATGTGATGATTTACTAGATCCCACATGAAATGACCATGTTAACGGGTCCAGTGGTTAGGATCATTCTTTCCAACAATCAGCATTTTTTTTGTAAGTTGCAGTGCTCATGACGATGCATGGTGTGATGTAATGCATTGATTACATGATTTACCCATGCTCACTAATTTTCTCTCCTTTTTTTCCACTTGCAGAGTTTGGATCTCAAGTCCTTACTGTCATCTGTAAAAGTTCCTTTTTTCACATACCCTTTTCTTAAGTCTTTCTTGGAAACTAAACCTGGTATGTATCCTGAACTGACCCATACAGATGATATGTTGGATAGATGCTTTTCATTGGGACTTTTGGGAGGGTTCTTCTAGTGGTGCAAGGAGGGGCCAGAGTTTTACCACTGGGAAGTTAGATCTGAGTGCTGGTCAAGGCTGAGTCCTCTTAGAGTTAGGTGTGCATTTTGTGTGTCCTTCCAGGCTTGAAGGATGAAACCCAGTCTTGATTAACAGGGTCTTGAGCCTGTTCAGAAACTCTCTGGTGGCAACAGACCAGAAGGCCAGAAGAGGCATGCATCTGGCTTCCACACTGAGAGAGTCATTTGACACTTGAGGCTACTCAGGGATGCAGCCCCTTCAAATCATCCTTTCAAAACTTTAAAGAATTTGAGTTGAAGGCCTGGTCTCCTTGAGCCCCCCACCCCCTCTGACCCAGCAGGTTTTCATCAGTCTTAAGAAAGTCCTGATGGGTCATGTCTGTTGCCTAAATGTGAGATGTCTAATTCTTGCTTAATGTTTGGTAGGAACATAAATTCCTGTTGGAGGATTTTTACCCCCAAGGACTTGATTCAGTGGCAACTCCTGGCCTAGTTGGCTTCTTCTTCTACACCTATGATGCTACTGCTGCCATTCTTGTGATAATATGCAAGTCCTAGTCTGCCTGACACTTGCTGTTGCAGTCACTGAGCTGTTCTCCCCTCAGGCTTACTTTGGGAGTCTGAGGCATTTGATGTCCTTGCTTCAGAGGTGGGTGAAGGAAATGAACCATTCTACTTCCATTCTTGGACTGTCATTTGATGATTACTTGGAGCTTATGAAGTCAAGTATATTTTAGCTTATATACCTTCCCACCTCCCCTGGGTACCTTCCCAAGGAGGGAGCCTTTGAAGTCCTTGGTTATCCTCATCTTGGAAACAGTCTTCAAGGATATTATCTTGAAAGCATAAAGGTATATTCATGCTGCTTAGCCCCCTAAAGGGCCAACACTCAGTGTAAGAGTCAGGGCTGACTAGAGTGAATTACTTTCTAGGCTTTAGAACTAGAGCTGATACCCGGGTGGTCTCTGTCAGTCAAAAGTGGTCCCAAAGGCCATAGTGTTTTTTATACTTACTACCTCACAATAAGTCAAAAGATTTGCGTTAATGTGGAAGAGGGTATGCTTGTTAGCCATGTTGAAACTTTGGGCCCTCAAACTTTAATTTCATCTAGCGAGATTACAGACATTCCTTCCAAAGCTGGCAATCTGGTGTAAGGAAGGACATCTTCTAGACCCTGTTTTTAGTTCATCAGGTGGGATCCCAGGTATCTTTCTATTATTTGGACTATATAGGCTCTGTTGCTAGGGTCACATGCTTAGGTATGTGCCTTCTCAGAATGGGGAGGCTGAGAGACTGTCCTTTCATGAGGACTAACTCAGTAACAATATTCTGGACTTTCAGTTTTTCAGGAGAATGCTAATTGAAAAGAAACGTTCACATCCTTGGAGGGTAATGGCTTCTGGAGTATGGAACAACCTCTGCCTCCTTGAAAGAATCTCCCCAAGTATGATTGCCTTTTTTCCTTCCTCGAAGAAGAGGAAGTTCCATTGTTACCAAGTGCTTCTTGGCTTACCTTCCATGCCAGTTGGGAACCCCTAATGGTTAGTTATAGTAGCTACCTCAATGCAACCTAAATTCTGGTTTGGCCCTGCTAAAAAAGGAGCAATTCTACAGGCAGGAAATCCATATTTTTGGGTAAGTATGGGAATGGGGCATAACCACTGTCAATGATCCCACAGAACCCTTGGTCCTCCTTTCTAATCTGTCCTTGCAATTTTACTGCAACAGGGCTTTTGGGAAAGGCTTATAATATATGGTGCGGGAACAATAGAGGTGCTGTCCCATTTTGGGGGATGATAATGAGGGTCTGTTATTCCACACCTTCTCATTCAGCCAGACTGAGTTTTTGAGGTTACTTCTTGTCCAAATTGGACTTGATATCATGCTACTGTTTTTCCAGGCTGACAATGTGATATGGTCCTTAGAATGTTTTTTTTTTTTATCATTAATATTATAGGTCCTCATAGTAACATTCCTCATTTTAATGAGGGTGGACATCATACCTCATATGGATGCTGCTTTTTGTGTGTCCCTTAAGAGTTTGTTTACTTTGTTGGTGTTGGCCATTGTGGCCAAAGCCTTTCAGGAGTTGAATTCCTGTGTCCCCCCTTATTGGATGGTTGACTGGCTTTTGGTAGCTTCCACATGGGGTTATCCTCTTAGTCACTCTCCCCGAGGGTCGCCTTAAATTCATAGATGGTCTTCCTGGTTCCTCGTCAGAAAAATGAATTTTCAGGCACAGAGCTATGTATTCTCCTTTGCCATTTACCTCTTCCCTAGATGAGAATGCAGTTTGGGATCTACATACGCTGGCAAGAGTGCATTATATAGGACAGAATGTAACCACGTTCTTCGTGGTGCTGGGACACATCTGATGTGGGTGTTGCATTGAGCTGGACTGTAAGGAGTTTGTCTCCACACATTTCATTCCTCCTGGCATCAGCCTTATGTGCATGGCCTGCTTTGGTAGAAAATCCTGACTGAACTTTGAGTTGGTTTTATTCTTTCATGACCTTTTCCATCACTGTTGACATATAGTTCAATATGGAGTGGCTTTCCTAGTCTACCTTTCAGTTCTCAGGCAGTGATCCCCAAGGGGGTAGTAAAGCTAAGGGTATTACTTTTTAGCCCCCTGGCTGTGGAGTGCAGCTGTTTCAATGGCATTTTTCTCTTTCAGTTCAGTTGTCAGTGTTTATTTTTTTATCAAGGAAGGAGTCAGTAGACTGTATATGCTTCCAAGGAGTGACTAGTGTTTTGCTGTAGTCTTGGGCTTCACTTTAAGCAGTTCACATTCCTTTAAATTCAGGTAAGCTGACAGTCCATCTGAGCTACTACACCAGTCCTGTTTTGGAGCTGCAACTTTCAGAAGCTGTGTCATATCCACATATTCCAGAGATGAGGCATTCTGACCATGAACTCTTATGAGACAAAGTTGATTATGTTCTCCCTTTTTTATGCTTAGGTCCAATAGGTGAGAGGTTGAGTTGGCTGCGCTGACCATTCTGTGGCCCACAATATAAGGAATAAGTCCAAACTCATTTCTGGGGCCTCTTATTGGCCATGGAGGACATAGAATAAAACATCTGTTTCAGAGGCAGAGCAGGAAGCTTCCCAAGTCTTAGCCAGGGATGTCCTCCTATGATTTGGATGACAGCTAGCCCCACCACAAGGCCCATCTCCAAGCTTATTTCTTTCATGCCTCCCAACTTCTCTAAGAAGAGCCCTAGGAGGCTTGATGTTTATAAGAAGCCTTCAGCTTGTGGCCTTCAAGTCGAAATAGTTCTCAGCTCGGACATAGTGGTAGTCTGTGCTACCTCATTCAGTCAGTTCTAGATGTTCTTGATGTTTCTGGATGAGTGTTTGTTTTGGTCCACAGTTTTCTGCAAGAGTTTATGGACAGCCTTTGTCTATCCTTTCTTTTGGTGGTCATATAGCTCCTTCAAAAATGCTGCTTTTTTATCCTGCTTTGAAGAACTTCTCCCTTCTATCGCACATTGACATCATGGTAGACAAACTTGCCTAACCACTCATGGGCATTCAGATTTAACAGTGGAGTTCACGCTCTGACTAAACTCAATTTCTTGTAACAATGCAAGAAGGATTTTGGAGCTTCAGGCACACGGATTTAGGACCTCCTTTGACCATTCCCTGGTGCCAGGTTCCCTTATTTTGATCCCATGCTTCCTTAAAGGTGGTTTCTAATTTATCAATTAACTATTCCAGTCATATTCCCACTGCGATAGCAATGGCCCCTTACTCTGAATTAGATGATCCAGTTTGGATGGATCTGTCATTGTCTTCTTTTTGGAGCCTCTCATGCTAACTCTTTGTAAGAGGGGGTTACAGATGTCTTTCACATGATGGACAGAGGGACTCAACATACACATAGATCTCTCTGCTTGTGTTTTTCCTGCTAGGGATTATGGCTCCTGAGACCCTATCCACTGTTGTCTATAAGGTCCTTATTCCCCAGCTGTAGGATTTATGCTGCAATATTTACTTCTTGAGAAGCTGAGGGGACCCACACATTAAAAGAACATGTCTAGGATTGTCTGATAAAGAGCTATAGTTGCACTTGGAACAAAAGGATGGAGTATGCAGGTAATGTGTGTCAGTGATAGTTTGGGTGGGGGAAAAACATGAAAAAAAACCTCAGTGTGCCCTTTGGATGGGATGCTTTGTGTGATTGTCCCTTGACCTTCACCTTCCAGCTCCTTGTGTGCTGATCTCCGTTTTTTAGCTGCTTTGTAACAGTGTGGACATTGAGATCGGACTGCTGTTTATACCATAACCTGTGTTACAATGTGCTGATCATATCCTGACTTCACTTGTTGTTTATCTGCAATAAATAGCAACACTATACAATATCTTAGGACTGACTGTTACAGAGCCCCTTTATCCTATTCTCCACGTGGAACTTGCTGCAATTGTATATGTAATTAAAAACTACTTTAACTATGTGTGTTTCATAACTGTTACTGCTTTTTTCTGACTTGTTTATATGTATTGCAGCTAGAATATCCTTCTGAGCAAGTTAATAAAATTAAACATGGGGTGGTATGTAACTGGTTCATACATTCTGTGTGTCATTCATGGGATATCTAATTAGGCTGTTACATTGGTGTGCATAAAATGTTAAGCCCCACCCCTTATGTTACCCTCCACTTCCTAGGGTAAAAATGCACTTGGCCTTGCCTCCTGTGCCCTTGTTATACTATATATGCACAACAATTATGTCTGCAACTGCTGTGCACAAGGTCCTGCTAGAATACTGGAAGTAGACAGATTTGCTTCATATTTCAGGCCAATGCTATGGGACATTTTACATTTACAGAACATAAATGGACATACATGTTCCCTGTCATTGATGAACTTAATTTTTTTTAACTTTCTGTAAGTCATTTGCAATGAAAATTTAAAACAATATGTTTTTTTCCTCTTTTTTTTGGGTGAGGATGTTGTCATTTTGAAGGTGTATTTTTTACAGTTTTAATCAAAATTAAACTAAAATTGTATAAGATTATGTACATAAGATGATTAATTTTTATATTGTACATATTGTTAAAGCTAAAGTTTTGTAGTAAAGACATTCAATAAACAATAATGTGTCTTATTTATTTATATTTTTAAACAAGATAAGCATATTTATGGTGCAAGAATCAGGTTACAACTGTTCTTAAACTTTCTGAAATTAAACATTTTGAAATGTGAATTAGAGTTCATGATATCATAAGTGAAGGCTACATACTTTAACTAGTTTACTAGATACATTTCATAATCCAGGTACTGTCTATAGACATGTATGTCATAAACCTCAGTACAGCAACAGGCACCACATTTAATCTGTATGAACAGATTCTTTTCAAGGAGAAATTGTCTGAACAAGTATTGCAGCCCAGCGTGTATGTCTTTGACTTTAATGCACTTCTGGGGATCATTAGGAGAATCCGTTACTGGCCTTAGGTCTTATGCCAGCATACAGCACAGTAATTTCTGTTCAAGGTGGTTATTTCTTTATTTCCTGTCTGGGCTACACCAAAGCTTTTGGCCTGTGTGTTTGTGGTTACTTCCAAGGATTCCTTGACATGCCAGGTATATTATGATTATACCGAAAGATAGAATTTGATGGAATGCAAGGACTGAATGACTTGTGTAGTGTGCTAGTAATTTTCTGGGTAATTAACGAGTCCTTCGTACCCTCATCCTCCCCATAAAGATGTTTTTGTGTCTGTCTTGTGTATTCTTACATTTCTTTTTGTTATTTTATCCCAGATGCCGTTTAGGAAGGCTGTTACACTCATCCACCACACTTTCTGTGAAATTATACTTCCTCATAGCTGATGTGAGTCCTTAACTCTGTTCTCAAACTGTGCTGTCCTTTGCCTGTGTTTGAAAGATGGTACTGTACTCCGAATCTGTAAACTTCCCTTGAAGTGTGTAAGTATTTCTGTCACATACTCCCTTTTCCTCAGTTTTGCACATGTTAAAGATCATGCTCGACTATTTTTTGCACTTATCTGCAGTCTTTCCTTTTCTTCTGGGATGACTTGATGGCTTCCTCCTCTGTGAATCCAATTTACTGGCAGTTCTGTTTTATTTTACTGTTATTTCCTGCTCACAAATGTTGGCTTTCCATTGACTTGAGAAAGCATTATTTCCTGTGTTTGATTCATCACGCTCGTCAGTCTGGTGATGTGAAGGTGGAACTTTCCTGCAGTAGTGTGATGGGTCTCTTTCCCCCTTTTTTTGTAAATATCATGATAATGCTGTACACAAACTGAATGTAGTTTGTCTGTCTACAAATGGTGCATGTTTTGCATCAGCATACATTTTCCAGACAAAATTAACCATGAATTATTAAACTCTGATATCTAGCATTAGCATCTGAATGTAATCCTTAGTGATTTACTATTTGCTGCAAATGCTAATCTTGTGAGACAGTGAAACAGAAACAGTCTTCACATTTGTTTCTACATAAAATGAATGTTGAACTCATGGGTGTTTGAAGAGCAGATTAACCAAGAACATGAATCTGACCTTAAAACTGGAACTCAAATGAAGAATATAAATAAAACCTCCCCAATCTGGAAATCCTCTCAGTACATCTTTCTCCCCCTTGCTGACTAGGTAGTGGACACTACACTACTGACCCCAATGTGATGTCAGCAAGGAAGCAGAACTCACAGGAGTAATCACTGAGGGTGAAGCATGTTATGGCTATGGAGGGCATTTTCTGGAAGAGATTGTCCTTTAAAAGAAAAATAGGAATACAAATGACAGAAAGGCAGCCAAAGTAAGTAACTGAGGAAACACATTTTGAGAACAGATAGACTATTTTGGCTGTCAGTGTGCACATGATCTTTAAGCTATTTCAGTCTCCCATTGAAGATTGTGCACCAGTTGTGCTGCCCCTTTACCTTTTGACTTAGTCAAGAATGATACTTAAACAAGTACTTTACACATTTTAATTCCATAAACAGTGCTAGGGGACTGCCTGCTTAAATCTTCAGAATCAGTCTCAAGAAACAAAGAGAAAACACTATATATATATATATATATATATATATATATATATATATATATATATGGGTTCACTTCAGAATGTCAGAGTTTGAAAAAAAGAAGTTATATACTCACCATAACATTCCATCTGAGTAGTTGTACTTCATTTGTCTTCAAACTTTGGGCTTCGGATCCAACATCGCATAGCTAGCATCTTTGATCTGAGCTCTCAGCTCCTCCCCTCTGCCCATAATGCCCCATCTCCTTCCTCCCTTCAGATCGAATTTGCTGTTCACAAGACATAAACCAAACCCAACAAAGCCTTACCACTATAGAAAAATGTCATACATGAACCAAGAAACAAAGAATGGCTATGAAAAGTACACTTCTTCAGCACATGGTCAGAACAATAGTAACAAGGCAGGGGGAAGGAGGGGGGGTGGTTGAAGACAAATGAAGTACAACTACTCAGATGGAATGTTATGGTGAGTACATAACTTCTTTATCTGAAGTAGTTGACTTCATTTGGTCTTCAACCTTTGGGACAGAGTCCCCAGCTACTTAGCACCTGGGAGGCACTCATGGAAGGATATTCTAGAGCATGGCGGAGCCAAAAGAAGCCCTACCTCTGGAAATTATATCCAACTTGTAGTGGGAAATAAAGGTATGGGATGAGTACCATGTGGCGGCAGAACAGATATCATCCAGCGAGACCCTGGGCCAGAAATCCGCCAAAGTAGCCATAGACCTGGTAGTGTGGGCTTTCACCTGACTCAGCGGAGAGAGCCCTCTTGCTAAATAAGCCCTGGAAATGCATTGGAAAATCCATCTGGCAATAGTGACTTTTGAGACTGGGAAGGGGAAGACCTTGCAGAAGTAGTGCTAGAAGAGGTGGGAACAGCCATTCCCGATGCGGGCAGAAGGCCCTTGACAATAAGTTTGTTCCTCCTGTCCTGAAGTGTTCTGGGGTTAGACCCAACACAGATAGGAGAGGAGGTATCAAGATGTGCAGCTCCCAAGCATGCCATGCACAGAGTGTGGCCATCAGCCGGAGAGAGCTTATGGCCACACTCTGAGCAACGCTTGAAACCCAGTTTGGGAGTTTCAGACATACTATCCCAAAGAAGGTCCAAACACACACACACAGGACAGAAAGGAAAGAAAGTTTTTTTGTTTTTTTTTAACCTGACTGTCGTGGAAAGGAGAGGTAAAGGAAAAGGTAAGATAACAAAAGAGAAATCACTTACAAACCAACAGAAAATTCAACCATGAAATACTTCACTGCTAAGAGCATGGATTACGCTGCTTGCTATATCAGTGGCAAACAAGACCTGAAGGGAGGAAGGAGACATGGGGCATTATGGGCAGAGGAGAGGAGCTAAGAGCTCAGATCAAAGATGCTAGTTATATGGCCATGTCAGATCCATGTCTGATCCAAAGCCCAAAGGTTGAAGACCAAATTAAGTCAACTACTTCAGATCTTCAAATTTCATATGGTCGAGACCATATGATCAAGACTGTATGATCAGAGTTTTAAAACTTTTCAACATTCTGAATGGAGATCTTCATACAGCTTGGAATGGGAAATTGTCCCTTTTCCTCACTGTAGTGCGATCTTGGAGTTGGTATATTTAAATATTGGGGGGGGGGTGCAGGTGTGCTTGCCCCCCTGCAAAAATGTTGAGAAACATGGTTTTGTGTGCTTTTTGTATTCATTTGGGAATTTAGAAGTTTTGAAACGTTGATCATATGGTCTCAACCGTATGAAATTCGAAGTTTTCAAACTTCAACATTCTGAAGCGAGCGAATATATATATATATATATATATATATGTTGCATGCATACAAAATTTTGACATTACATTACTTTTAGCAAATCAGTGTTTTAAAATATTTTTGTTCCTCATCATTCAAGCGTAAAGCTTCAAGTGAACACTTCACAAAATGCACTTTAAAACATGAGACACCTGTGTTAAAATTTATTGTCCTTTAACCTTGTAGCATTCAGTACATTTAGTACCAGTCGGAGCGGCCTTAGGTCAACTGGTGCCCTAGGCAAAAGGGCTCCACGGCACCCCCCACCACACCATCTGGTGCCCCCATACTAGTCTACTTACACCAAATAAATACTGGAAAAGCGCCCCTACTAGAGCAGCGCCCTAGGCGGCCGCCTAGTTGGCCTATGCCTAAGGCCGGCCATGAGTCTACACTATCTCACAGACAGCTTTGCAAAGAATTATCCCCTAGCCTGAGAAGGCCATAGTGTGACTGTTAATTAATCTGGTTTCCACAGATAACTGCCACAATTCATTAACTTTCTGAAACTAGACTTTCCAACATAACATAACTTCCCTTAAATCCTTTAGCACTTACTTTGCCTTCAGTTATCTGTCAGTACACTATAATTTGCTAATCGAGAAAATGCAGTTGTAGGGCCCTTAAAAGTATAAGGGTACTACTTGAATGGAAATAATCTTGCATAATCATGCATCTGTTTTTCAGTTTTCCTTTGACATAAACATTTCAACTAATTTGTGAAGAAGTTACAAGTTCTTGTGTATGAAGAATAAACATGAGGTAATATTTTCCCACAACAGTCTCCCCCATTTGACACAAAGTGTCACATAACACACAATTCTATTTGAATTCTCCTTAATCTGGTAAAATGTGCCTCAGCATCATGGTAGTCATTTTCTACAGTGACTTGATTCTCATTTACTTTTAAGTTCATTATCAAATACGTTTACCAGTCGCATTGGTGTGCAGGTGAGGCCAAGCATTTTGTAATCACAGCCTTTAGAAGGGAAAATATTAGCACAATTAAAAGAGTAATACCAATTGTTGTAATAATACATTATAACATCCTGGTTCCTAAGTTACCAAATGCACTGCCCAACCATCCAAAAAAAGTGTCCATTGCTTAACTGTACTATCTAGGTCTTTGGCCCTTTGCTCCATGAAATTGGACAAACATTTTTGTTCATCATGGTAGTTGATGATATAGGTTCATAGGTTGGTACTAGGCTATCAGCCCTAGGGCCTATACAAGCCTAGCCATAACAATTCCCTGGCTATTTCTTCCCACACTATTTACTTCCCTGGACCCCTGTCTAGCAGGGCAACTGAATTGATCCCCGGGGTGAATTTCCTTTCTCCCATCCAATCGTCAAGGTTCCTTTTGAAGAGGACCAAAGAGGCACTCTGCTTGACATGTATGGGCAATCTATTCCAGAGTCTGGGGAGCCTCTGAGTCAGGAAGCTATCCCTCCAGCATGTTTTGTTTATTGTGATGACAAGGTTTAGATCCCTGGAGCATGTGGCTCTGAGGGATTGGGATTTCTTTAAGTGTAGCTTGTCCAACAGCTCTGGGTTTGACATGGCCTTGTATGTTAAGCAATATGGGAATATAGGAATAACAATGACTTCCTATGAGCGCACATCACTCCCCCTTAGAAACTAGCATTATGTTGAGTGCTGTACGATTTTGTAATACCACAGTTCAAATTTCAGTTGTTTCTTGATTTGCCATCCTGATGTGATGTATTGTGAAGTATGATTTGCTACGTACTAAAGAAAGTACAGTTGTGTACCTACCATAAATGCAGATGTTCGAGTGTATTCACTGTTGCAGTCATTACACTTGGGTTATCCTGCTGGCAGGCTACTCGCAGTCGGCCTGAATTCCAAAGTCTTGGTCCGGCATCAGCTGCTGTCTCCTCTTCCCTGATGTCAGTGTGCCAGGGGTATAAAAGATGCAGCCAACGCCATTTTCTTCAGTTTTTCTTGCCCCAGATGTCAGGTGCCCCCAAAAGGGTAGGCTAAAAATTATGCCAATACAAATGCATGCAGTAACATAAACATTACCTTCATTTACAAGCAAATACATCACATAGGTTGTATAGAATAGAGAAGTACAGATAAGTCCCAGCAATGAAAGGGGGATGGTGGGAGGGTAACCTGGTATGCAACATTGAATACACTCGAACATCTACATTTATGGTAGGTACACAACTGTACTATGTTCATCGTGTTTCACTGTTGCAGTCATTACATTTGGGTTGAATCCCAAAGCTGAGGTTGGGTGGCTGGGTCTAAATAGAATTAGGAGTGGCTATGAGGCCCTGCAGAAATGCAGTGGCAAAGCCTGCACTGGATTTAGAGTAAAGAGGTAAGTGGTAGTGCTTTGTAAAAGTGTGCAATGAAGTCCAAGTTGCAGCCTCCAAAATGTCCTTGGTTGGTACTCCTCTGAGGAAGGCTGCTGAAGTGGCTGCTCCTCTGGTTGAATGTGGCCTAATGCCCTTAGGCACTGATTTGCCATGTTGTGAATAGCAGAAACAAATGCAGTGGCCTATCCATTTTGAAATTTTAGCCTTTTCTTGCGATCCTGCAGCATATGCCACTAAGAGTTGCTCAGTCTTTCTGAAAGGTTTAGTTTTGTCCAAGTAGAAGCATAGCTGTCTGTGTATGTCCAAAGAATGCAGAAGTCTCTCCCCCTTATTCGGTGGGTTTGGATAAAAGGTAGGCAAATGAATGGTTTGGTTAAGAGCCACACTGGACACTACCTTAGGCATAAATGTTGGGTTTGTCCTCAGAGAAACCCTGTCCGGATGGAAAATTATAAAAGGTTCCACCGCCATTAGTGCCTGTAACTCTGAGACTCTTCGTGCTGAAGTTATTGAGAGGAGCAGAGCTGTTTTCCATGATAAGAATTTTATCTCAGCTGTATTGGCTGGCTCAAAAGGAGGCAGTGTGAGTTTTTCCAAGACAAAATTGAGGTCCCATGCAGGTATTGGCACTCTCCTTGGAGGTCGTATGTTTTTGGCCCCTCTGAGGTACTGCCTTAGCAGTGGATGTGAAAAAATAGGTGGGTGCGTATTGTAATGTGCTGAAATGGCAGAGGCATGGATCTTAATTGATGAAATGGATAGGCCTTTGTCCAGCATCTCAGTTAGGTATTGTAAAATCTGAGGGATATTTGGTACAAGCATGTAAATTCCTTGTGTCTGGTTCCAAGCACAGAATCTCTTCCATTTTTCTGCATAAGATTTTCTGGTGCTGGGCCTCCTGGCCTCCAAAATAATATCCATAAAGTACAGTTTTGTACCTACCATAAATGTAGATGTCTGATAGATATGCAACTGCAGTCATAACATATGGGTTGTCCTGCCTCAGGCAGCCCTCGGTCGGCCGGATTCCAAAGTCTGGGTCTGACGTCGGCTGGTGTCGCTTGTCTCTCCGACGTCAGAGCGGCTGGAGTATATAAGCATCAGCCGACGCCATCTTCTTCAGTGTTTCTTGCCCCAGATGCCAGGTGCCCTCCAAGGAAGGCTGTAATCAAATTGGAAGACAGAAATAGGTTTCCAGACAATAAATAAGCAATAAACAGATACACCATAACAGATATCCCCAGCTAAGGATAACAGGGAGAGGAGTGGACCCAAGGCATAGAGGGGAAGGAGGGAGGGAAAACCCGACTGCAGTTGCATATCTATCGGACATCTACATTTATGATAGGTACAAAACTGTACTATGTCCTTCAAGAATGCAACTGCAGTCATATGGGTTGAATACCATAGCTTAGCTGGGGGAGGTGGTATGCTCTAGGAAAAGGATGGTGTAGCTATCAATCCCTGCAGGACTGCCAAAGCAAAGCCTGCTCTGGATCTGGAATATAAAGGGAGGTTGTAGTGTTTGGAAAATGTATGCACGGAGCTCCATGTAGCAGCTTCCAGAATGTCTTTTGTAGGCACCCCTCTTAAAAAAGCTGTTGAGGTGGCTGTAGCTCTGGTGGAGTGTGGTCTGACATTGGCTGGCACACTCTTTCCATGGAAGGAATAACAGAATCTGATGCAATGTCCAATCCATTTTGAAATTGTCTGTTTGGAAATTGCTTTTCCTTGTACTCCAGGGGCGTAAGCTACAAAAAGCTGATCAGACTTCCTACTGGTCTTGGTTCTGTCCAGGTAGTAGTGAAGTTGTCTGTGTATGTCCAAGGTACGTAACAGTCTTTCCCCTTTGTTGTCAGGATTGGGGAAGAAAGTAGGCAGATGAATTGCTTGATTTAAAGAAACCCTAGACACCACTTTTGGCAGAAAGGTAGGGTTGGTTCGTAAGGAGACCCTGTCTCTGTGAAAAGTTATGAATGGTGGTATTGCCATTAATGCCTGTAACTCCGAAACCCTTCTTGCTGAGGTTATGGCCAGGAGGAAAGCTGTCTTCCAGGAAAGGAATTGCAAATCCACAGAAGCTGCTGGCTCGAAGGGAGGTAGAGTCAATTTTTCTAGGACAAAATTAAGGTCCCAAGCTGGTACTGGTGCCTTTCTTGGGGGCTTTATATTCTTGATTCCTCTAAGAAATTGCCTTAAAGGATGTGAAAACACAGGTGGATCAGTGTTGTATCTAGCTGAGATAGCTGAAGCATGTATTTTTATGGAAGAGTATGAGAGTCCGTTATGTAACATATCTGCCAAGTATTCCAGAATGAGTGGGATGCTCAAAAGCGATGCATCATGACCCTTGTTGGTATTCCAAATGCTGAATCTCTTCCATTTGGCTGAGTAAGCCTTTCTGGTGGATGGTCTGCGGGCTTCTGTTAGTATCCGCTGAACTTCCTTGGAGAGAGGTAAATTGAGGTTATTTATGGGATTTCCCAAGCTGTTAGCTGTAGAGTCTGGATGTTGGGATGAACAGTCCTGAAGTTGTGTTGAGTCAAAAGTTGGGGCCATTGTGGAAGGGCCCACGTTTTGTTGTGACATATACTCCGTAGTAGTGGGTACCAGTGTTGTCTTGGCCAGTCTGGAGCTATTAGGATCCCCTTCGGTTGCTCTGCCTTGATCTTTAATAACACTGTGGTCATCAGTGGCAGGGGTGGAAATGCATAGATTATTAGGGAGCTCCAGTTGAATGATAGGGCATCTACTTTCCATGCTTGTGGATGATATGTCCTTGAGCAGAACTTTTGTAAGTGATGATTGAGGTGGGAGGCAAATAGGTCCACGTCCGGCCTGCCCCATGTCGTGGTGAGTCGTATAAAGATGTCTGGATGTAGCCTCCATTCGTGGGGGTCTAGGAAATTCCTGCTTAGACTGTCCGCCAGAACATTGTCTTTGCCTGGAACAAACTGGGATTGTAACTGCATGTTTAGACCCAGTGCTTTTTCCCAAAGATTCATTGTCAGTCTGCAGAGAGGGTAAGAATGAGTGCCCCCCTGCTTGTTTATGTACCACATCACAGTGGTGTTGTCTGTCCGTATTAATAGGTGGCCTTGTTGAAGTTGTTGTCCAAAGGCCTCAATGGCATGCATTACTGCTAGCATTTCTTTTTGGTTGATATGCAGATGTGCTTCCTTTGGGAACCATTGCCCTTGAATACATCTGCCCTCCATGTGCGCCCCCCATCCAAGGTCTGAGGCATCTGTGGTCATGGTCTGTGTTATCTGAGGTTTTTTGAATGACATGCCTGTGTGTGACTGGCTTACTGTGGCCCACCATAGAAATTCCTTTTGAAGACATGGAATGAGTGGAATAGTTGCTTCTAGGTTGTTGCTGTGTTGAGACCAAAAGCTTTTTAAGTACCATTGAAGCTTTCTCATGTGTAGTCTTGCTAGTGGGACCAAGAGAATGCAGGATGCCATGTAACCCAGGGCCTGTAGGAAACTCCTTGCAGTCATCTGGGTGAGCTTTGCTAAACTTTTGAAGTAATGAGTTAACTTCTTTTGCTTGTCTTCTGTCAGGTAAGCCATTTGAGAGGCTGTGTCTAGTTTTGCTCCTAAGAAGGTTATTTGCTGGGATGACTGAAGTCCTGACTTTTGAAAGTTGACTGTGTATCCCAGAGCCTGTAGCAAGTGTATGACATAATTCAAGTTTTTTGTCAAGGTTAGTTTGTTGTCCGCTTGTATGAGGCAATCGTCCAGGTACGGGTAGATTTGAATCCCCTGGAGCCTGCAATGAGCAATTACTGATGCCAGGCATTTCGTGAATACTCTGGGCGCAGTAGATAAGCCAAATGGCAATGCTGAGAATTGATAATGCTCTGGCCCTGCAAGAAATCTGAGGTATCTTCTCCAGCTGTGTCTGATAGGGACATGCAGGTATGCCTCCTTGAGGTCCAGAGTAATCAGCCAAGACCCCTTGCCCAGCATGGGAAGGAGTTGCTGTAAAGTCAGCATTTTGAACTTTGGTACTATGAGAAAAGTGTTTAGAGCGGACAAGTCCAATATTGGTCTCCATTGAGTTTCTTTTCTTGGAACAAGGAACAGTCTTGAAAAAAACCCTGTCCTTGCTCTTGTTGTGGAACTTTTTCTATTGCTTTGATCTGAGCAAGCAGAGAAATTTGCTTGATAGCCTCTGCCCTCTGATTTTGTGGAAGATTTGGCATGCCTTGTTTTCTTGGCAAGGTATGAAAATGGAACCTGTAACCGTGGTCTATAATGTCCAAAATCCATTTGTCTTTGGTCAGTTTGTGCCAATTTTTTGAAAACAGAGATAACTTTCCGCCCAAAGGAGCTGCTGTTTGCTCCTTGGTCAGCGGAAGTAGAGGAAAGTCATTGAGATTGTCCCTGCGGGGCAGGAGAAACCCCTGTGTCACTTCTTTGGTTTGCTGGTTGCCATTGTCGTCACCTGTGGGATCCTCTGTATTGCCCTCTTCCTCGGGCACGCCTGTTTTTGCCCCTTTGAAATCTTTCAGGATTAGGAAAGGACCAGTTTTTTGAAGGCCAGTTCCTGCTGAATCTGGCCGGCTGAACCTGGAGGAAATCTTTGACTGTCTGAACTGACTTGGCTTTTTCCTCAATGGACTTTAACACATCTTTAGCATTAGCACCAAAAAGCTTGTTCTTTTCCAAGGGTGCGCCTTAACATGATCTGGTAAAGGTTGTTCTTTTAACCATGCATGTCTACGAATGACCGCCCCTGTCATAGCTGCCCTACATGAAGCCTCCAATGCATCATATCCACACTGTAAAAAATGATTGCTAACCTGCTGAGAAGTATGCACAGCCTCCTGCAAAGACTTCCTATCTAAAGGTTCAGGAGAGGCCAATCTTTTCTGTAAATCATCTAACAGGAAATCCTGATATTGAAACATGTGAAAGAGACAATTGAGAGCTCTCATAGATAATGTAGTAGAGGTATAAACCTTCTTCCCCCATCTCTCTAAGGACCTTGCTTCCCTGTCGGAAGGCAAAGGGTTTTTGGAGGTGGTAGCTGAAACCCCTTTAGGCCCCTGGGAAATTGTTTCTAAATCAATAGCATGGGCCCTAAATAAATGAGAATGGGTTTCTGGGACCCTATAGTATCTGTCAGGCTTGACAGGAGCAGGAGGAAGAGTATCAGGGGTAACACTGGAGTCAGAGTATAAGTCATCCAAAACATCAAGCACAGGAGGTATAGCTAAGGGTCTGTGTTGGGGCTTTTTGAGGAAGGTTCGAAGGCGTTTTCTGGAATCTGAAAATTCCTGGCCTTGCCACTTAAAATGCTCCCTCATGGAATGCAGAACTTCCCCAAAAGAAATATCCTCAGGAGGAGAGGCCGAGGGAATGGAGTCCTCTGCATCTGAATCCTCATAGGTCTGGAAGGGCTCTTCCAGGCCTTCGGTGTGAACAGAGTCCTCAGAATCTTCATCTGAAGGAAGAGGGTCAGAGGGTTCAACCCTGGGCCTCTTATCAGGAGGAGGCTGGGATGCTCTCTCAGGATGGGCCTGGGAACCTCTGATCAGGGAAATTAAATCTGCGGCCATGGACATGATTTGAGTTTCAGGAGTAGGCCGAGGTAAGGTTTTAGCAGTAAAATGCTTAGACTTGCTGGCTGCCTTGGCACGTGTGTAGGCCTTGATAGACATGGACATGGGAGGCCTAGCCGCTCCACGTGCAGGAGTGACCTTATCAACAGCAATGGTCTTGGGCATTTCCTCGGTTTCAGTATCCGAAGGAAAATCAATAACTGGCGTCGGAGTGGTCTCCGGTATCAGAGGTATCGGTAATGCGGTGTCTTCGGTTCGGAGCGGTGGAATAACCGCCTCAGAGGGAACCGGGGCACTCGCGGTTAGTTTTGGCGTGGTGACGGTGGAAGATGCGGGCCGAGGATGTCGGTCCCGGTCTTTTCGTTTCTTAGGAGTCTGCGTTGTCGGTTGTTCCGACGGCATTGTATAATCAAATTTTTCGCCGAAAAAGTCTTCAGCGAACTCCGCCCAGTGCCTGAGTGTGCGCTTGTTGAAGCGAGCACAGGCGGCACAGGCCGAGACGTCGTGGTCTGGGCCAAG
Source organism: Protopterus annectens (assembly GCF_019279795.1). Classification (NCBI taxonomy): domain Eukaryota; kingdom Metazoa; phylum Chordata; order Ceratodontiformes; family Protopteridae; genus Protopterus; species Protopterus annectens. The sequence continues at coordinate 192,382,365 of NC_056746.1, read as the reverse complement.
GCAAGGGAGGCAGTAAGAGTGGAAATCCTTATGAGGTATTTGTTTACCACAAGACAAACAATTATTTACTTTTTCAGTAATTTCTGACATCGGCTGAGGCAAGAAAAGGTCCCCAATGGGGTACTTAGTTTTTTTGATGACTTCGGTATCGAAGAATACAGGAGCTGACCGACCGGCACTTGTGAACTGCTTCTGCTTCGGGCACCGCAAGAAAGACTGAAGAAGATGGCGTCGGCTGATGCTTATATACTCCAGCCGCTCTGACGTCGGAGAGACAAGCAACACCAGCCGACGTCAGACCCAGACTTTGGAAACCGGCCGACCGAGGGCTGCCTGAGGCAGGACAACCCATATGTTATGACTGCAGTTGCATTCTTGAAGGACATCTGCTTTAGAGAGAGGTGTGTTCTTAATGGTTACATTATTCGCCATGCAGCCAGACTTAGGGTTCTGAGTTGGCTGTGCGGGATCTGATTGTTTTGTTGGGTCAGTAAATGAGGAATTTGAGGTAATGTCCAGGCTGGGCCTTGAGACAAGCTCTTTAGGATTGGGTACCACTGCTGGTGTGGCCAGTCTGGGGCAATCCTTATCATTTTTGGCTTCTCTTGTCTGACCTTTAGGAGTACCTTGGGAGGAGAGGCAGTGGAGGAAAGGCATATACTGTAAGGGTTTTCCAGCTGAATGATAGAGCATCCACTTTCCATGCTTGGTTGTGATAAGTCCTTGTGCAGAATCTCTGTAGTTGGCAGTTGTGAGGGGAGGCAAATAGATCTATGTCTGGACATCCCCATTTCCTTGTTATCATGCTGAAGATTTGTGGGTCTAGTTTCCACTTGTGAGGATCCATGAGGTTTCTGCTTAGTTCGTCTGCCAGAGTATTTGTCCTTCCTGGCAGGATTTGTGCTTGCAGGTGTACTTGATAAGTCAATGCTGTGTTCCACAAAGTCATGCCTTGTCTGCAGAGGGGGTAGGAATGTGTGCATCCCTGCTTGTTTATATACCACATGACTGTAGTATTGTCCATCTTTAGCAGCAGTTGTCCTGGATGAAGTAGATCCTTGAAGGCTGTCAGGGCATTCTGAACAGCTAGCATCTCTTTTTGATTGATATGAAGATGCATTTGGCTTGCGGGCCATGTGCTCTGAATACATTTTCCTGCCATGTGTGCCCCCCAGGCATAATCTGATGCATCTGTTGTTAGTGTCTGCCTGGCTGTGGGTAAAGTGAATGGCTGTCCCTTGTTGTGGTGACAGGCCTGTGCCCACCATCGAAACTCCTGTTGCAGGCAGGGAATAAGAGTAATTAATGTTTCCAGGCTGTGGCAATGTTGAGTCCAAACACTTTTTAGATACCATTGTAGTTTCCTCATATGCAGTCTTGCATATGGAATTAGCAGAATGCAGAATGCCATGAAGCCCAAAGCCTGCAGAATTTTTCTTGCAGATAACTGGGTCTTTGTTGCCAACATTTCAAAGTAAGAAGTTAGTTGCCTTTGTTTGTCTGGCATGAGATAAGCCATCTGGGCAGTTGTATTTAAGCTTGCACCCAGGAATATTATCTCTTGAGAGGGTACTAGTTTTGATTTATTTTCGTTTACTGTGTACCCTAGGCAAATTAGTAATCTTTTTACAAATGCCAGATGCTTTAGTAGAACGTCCTTGTTCTCTGCTTGAATAAGGCAGTCGTTCAAGTAAGGATATATCTGAATTCCTGTTTGTCTGCAAAAAGCAATTACTGGTGCCAGGCATTTTGTGAAGACCCTGGGTGCAGTAGATAAGCCAAAGGGCAGTGCAGGGAATTGGTAGTGCATTGAGCCAGCTATGAATCTGAGGCATCTTCTGCAAGATTGTCTGACTGGGACATGCAGGTATGCATTTTTTAGGTCCAAAATTACAAGCCAAGCCTTCTTGTCCAGCATGGGCAGAAGCTGCTGCAGAGTCAACATTTTGAATTTTGGAACGTCCAGAAAAGTGTTTAGAATAGACAGGTCCAGTATTGGTCTCCAGGCTTTGTCTTTTCTGGGTACCAAGAAAAGTCTTGAGTAAAATCCTTGTCCCTGCTCTTGCTGTGGTACTCGCTGAATGGCCCTCATGTCCATGAGGGATGAAACTTGCTTTTGTGCCTCTGCCCAGTGATTGTGTGGCAGGTTTGGCATACCTTTTGCCTTTGGCAGGGTGTGAAAGTGGAACCTGTAGCCCTGAGACACTATATTCAAGACCCATTTGTCCTGGGTGATCATGTGCCAATTTTGTGAAAAAAAGTGCTAGTTTTCCCCCTAAGGGGGCTGCCAAAAGATAAGTGCTTGGTATTGGCAGTAGAAAGTCATTGTGACTGTTTCCTATATGGCTGTGATTTGTCTTCTCCACTTTTGGAGGTAGAAGCACCCCATTGTTTAGGCCTGTATGAGCCTTGGGGCTGGGATCTGACTCTTTGTGGCCTGTCTGACACTGGAAAGGACCAATTCTTTGAAGGCCAGTTCCTGCTAAATCTGGGTGGCTGTACCTGTAAAACATCCTTAACTGTCTGCATAGATTTTGCTTTATCCTCCATTTTCATTAACACCAAAGTATCATGCTGTAATGGAGCATCCAATAATTTTGCTTTAACATGATCAGGCAGATTCTGTTCCTTTAACCAAGCATGCCTCCTAATGACAGAACCCGTAACAGCGGCCCTGCAAGAGGCCTCCAGTGAATCAAAACCACATTGCAAAGTATGCTTTCCTACTTGTTCAGCCGCATGCAATAAATCCTGCATTTCCTTGTATTCTGGACATTCAGAACTTGTCAACATTTTCTGTTTTAGCAGTGACATTAAGTATTGCTGATATTTAAGCATATGAAACTGACAATTTAAAGCCCTTACAGCCAAGATAGCGGAAGTGTAAACCTTTTTCCCCCATCTGTCCAGTGCCCCTGAATCCCTATTAGAGGGGACAGAGTTTTTTGCAGTGGAAGCCTTGACTCCTTTGGGACCCTGAGATATAGTTTCTGGGTCAGCAGCAGGGTTTTTTCATAGAAATTTATGAGAATCTGGAACCCTGTAGTATCTGTCTGGCTTTACAGGTACAGGGGGTAAAGAGTCAGGAGACAGGCCGGACTCTGAAAATACATCTACAATGTCTAGAACAGGTGGAATAGCAAGAGGTCTGTGCTGAGGTAGTAAAAGAAAGTCTATGAGCCTTTTCTTAGATTCTGAGTAATCTTGGCTCTCCCAGTGAAAGTGCTCCCTCATGGTATGCAGGGTTTCCCCCAAAAGAATAATCCTCAAGAGGAGAGGCTGAAGGGATAGATTCTTCAGCATCAGAATCCTCATAGGGAGGAAGAGAGTATTCTGTTCAGAAGAGGAGTCAGAGGAAATGGAAACCTGATCTGAAGATTCATATTCTGTCTCTTGCCTAGGCCTCTTATCAGGTGGGGGATGGGAACCCCTGATCAAAGTAATTAGGTCTTCGGCCATTTTAAGCATCTGTTTTTTAGGCATGGAAGTCTGTCCAGGGGAATGCTGTACTTGTTTCTTTGTCTTTAGAGGTGCTTTAGTCTTTGAAGCTGAGGTTGGCTTTACATATAACTGTGTAGATCTGAAAACACCCTCAGAAGCTGATGCCTGCTCAGCGGCTTCGGACCCATCTGAGGGAATAGTTTCCAAGTGTCCAATACCTTGATTTTCCAGAGGCCTAGATGGCTCCACGTGGGAGTCGGAAGTGGCCTATGGCTCTGAGGTAGCGGGCATCAGGGGCTGCGAAAGTGCCTCGCTGAGAACCGGCGACTGGCCTACCGGAAGCCTCATCATCGGTTTTGGACCTTGGATGCCTGTCCTTCTCCTTTTCCTTGCACTTTTTATAAACTCCGGTCATCGGCTGTTCCGACGGCATTATATAATTAAATCTACGGCCAAAGTAATGAAAGGCAAAATCGTACCGACGCTTAATAGTCCGTTGGTTAAATCTAGCACAAAACCGACAGCAACGTCGTGGTCAGGGACTAGGCAAGAAATACAGTAAGAATGAAAATTCTTATGAGGTATTTGCTTCCCACAAGAAATACAATTGTTAACTTTTTCTGACATCGGTCTGGAGCAAGAAAAAGTTTCCCCAATGGGGTACTTAGCTTTAATGAAGGCTTCGGATCTGAAATTAGATTTTGAAAATCTCAGAAGTTGGCCGACTGGCACTTGTGAACTGCTTTTGCTTCGGGCACCACGCGGCAAGAAAGACTGAAGAAAATGGCGTCGGCTGCATCTTTTATACCCCTGGTGCACTGACGTCAGGAAAGAGGCGACAGCAACCGACACCGGACCAAGACTTTGGAATTCAGGCCGACTGAAGGTAGCCTGCCAGCAGGATAACCCAAGTGTAATGACTGCAACAGTGAAACACGATGAATATCTTCAGCAAGGATAGTAATTTGGAGTGTTGCTCTTTGCACTCCATACACAGAAACAAAAGCTGAAAATACTTGTTCTGCCCCGTAAATTGTCTGTTTATTTTTCAGTTTGCCTGCCGAATGTTTCTCAAAATGCTGAATAGCTGGGATGATATAGCCCACAAAACAACATCCAGACCAGTTTGTAGGTAGGCACAATCATCACAAATATAATTACGATCCTCGATCATGCCCCCAGTCATAGCTTTTCATGTGTAAAGAGTTCAACAGACTTTCATGTTTAGTGCAATTACAAATGCTGATTCCCACTTGTTCAGTTCTCCATCTTGCATAACATGTCTCCATGATTTGTTTTTGCAATCTGAAGAGAGACAACTTTTGAAAAGTCAGTCACATTATGCCAAGTTAAGTTAGAGTCGCTAAATTCCTTTTCAAATGTCATGTGTGATGCAGGGATCAGAATTATGGGAATCCCTGGCTTAGAATGATGAGGTATATGTGAACACACACAACAGTTTGTCACATTTAAGTCCACGGCATATTGTCAAAGAACCAACAAGAAACTATTTTCACTTGACAAGTTTGTAAGAGGAAACAGCAACAAAAACAAGACACAAGTACTTGCTGCCACTGGATTCATCATGGTTCGCAGTCTGAGTTGATTTTCTCTAATACTCCACTTGGGTAGATGGTTTGCCGTTTGCCTTTTAAGCTGCCTTCACTGACATGGATGATTTGTCAGGGGTCTCTGCATAACAGGTCTTTTTACAATGCGATGAATGAGTTCAGGTTGGTAAACCTGCACAGCATACGTTAGTAAAAGTAATGAGCATAGGGTGGAAAGGACCTTTCCCCTTCGAACTCAAACAGTTCTTTCTTTGGAAGTTTTTCTCAAACAAAATCACCAGGCCACAGTTGGTGACAGGGCTGTTCAGGAAGAGCTTCTTGTACAGTTCTGTGGTACTGCTGCAAGAAATTAATAATTTTTGTGCAGTAAGACAATATAACATCACCAGTTAGAGTTGATGTCTTCATTTGATACAGAGGGAGTAGCTGGAAGGGCCATGGGTCTTCCCATTAATATCTCACAGGGACTCTATCTCTTTGTAGTATTTAATGTACTCATACTTATTAATGCTAAGAGTGTTTCTGGCCATTTAAGATTTGTTTCTGCACACATTTTTGTCTTAAGGGTCCTGTTGACCCTCTTTTACCAATCCAGATGACTGCAAATGGTTGGGGCAGTGAGGACTTAATCTAGTGTTTAAAATCGTACAAATTGTTTTGTCAAAACATTATTAAAATGTGTTCCCTGGTCATTATTGATAGTGCAGGGCACACCAAACCTAGGAATAAATTAAAAAATAAGTTTCTTAACTGTTACATAATCTGCTTTGTGGCATGGGTAAACTTCCACCCATGCAGAGAACATACAAAACACCACCAATATATACTGTAAATTACGCACCTTGGGCATCTGGACAAAGTCCATTTGAAGATTAACAAAAGGTCCCCAAGATGGTGGTAAACATGCAGCTTTAATATTGTGTTCTAAATATACTGCACAATAATTAACATACTGAAGAATCAAAGAGGAGACATAAGGGGCATAACGACTTCAGGTAATTTAGTTAATTAATGCTGTCTTACCTGCATGGGCTGGTAAATGATATGCCCTTACCAGGTAAGGTAGCAAGGAGGCAGGTGCCATTAGTCAGCATCTGGATGTCACCATAGCCCCTCAACAGATTTACTGTATCCATCCTTAAGCCAGCTCTGAACTTCTCCCTGTGATGCTTCGGCTTGGAAAGCTGATACTTTCTTAAAATCAAACATATCATCACTTTTAGATCCTTATAACAACATCACATGTAGTTTTGCAAAAAGTCCTTCTAAACATGCTTAGTAACTTGATCTGCCAAATTATTTCCCTTTGAAACAGTATCTTTGATGGGCACTACATTTAACTATCACTAATTCCTTAGGTAACAAAAGAGCATCTAAAAGAGCATTGACATAGAAAGAATTTTTAATCTGAGTCCTTGCGAAGGTTAAGAACCCCCTCTGTTTCCAAAGTTCCCCAAAATCTTGCACAACACCAAAAGCATAATGACTCTCGATGTACACATTGGTGGTGATATATTTGGCTAGCTCACAAGCCCCTTTACAACCACTAACTCAGCTACCTGGGCATAATATACACCCTATAGTCTTTGTTGGAGCAAAACATCATTACTGGTGCAAATATTCCTGCGAACAAATTTCCATTTAAAACTCTTCCACGGGAACCATCTACAAATAGATCTAATTCAGAGTTGGGTACAGGAGTGTCCTTTAAATCATCCCTAGGAGAAAGCAGATAATTAGTCCTACACAATCATACACTTCACCATCTTCAGCAGTAGGTAACCAAGATACAGGATTTAGAACAGGTCAGCGTATGAGAGAAATAGAGGAAAGTAAGTTCATATTTAGTTAGATGTGCATTTGAGAGGGGCTGAATTTTCGTTTTAAGTAAGAAAGCTGATACAGAATGGGGGACAGCACCCGTAAGATCGTGCCTGAGCACCAATGAGTCTGCATGATCAACTAGAATGGTGGCAGCAGCCACCACCCATAAACACGGGGGAAATCCATTTGCAAAAGAGTTAAGTGCTGTACTATAATGAGCTAATGGATGATAGTTGTCTCCATGTTTCTGTGCAAGCACTCCCTGAGCAAAACCATTTCTTTCAGGACAAAATAAAATGAAAGTCTTTCCATAATCTGGCAACCCTAAAGCTGAGGCAGTAGCTAAAGCTTGCTTTAAATTCTGAAATGAATTTTCCTCCTCACTATTCCAAGGGAGGAGCTCTGGTGTGTAGTGTTTTAAGAGATTTGTCAGGGGGTTTGCTGCGGTAGCATTGTCACCTCACAGTAAGACGTTGTCCTGTTCGATTCTCAGCTAGAGCGTCTTCTGTGTGGAGACATGCGTGAATGGGCGTACCTTCGTTGAAGGTTGTGTGTCAGGGCCGGCAACTCGGCATGTAAAAATCTACTGCCAATCATTAGCGGACCGGAGTTCCACTGTGACGATGCCTAACCGGGAAAAGCAGAAAGACACAGGTCAGGGGGTTAGAAATCCATTGTCTGCAATATCCTATCATACCTAAGAAGGATCTAAGCTGACTCTAAGTAGATAGTCACAAGGCTTTAACTATTGTGAGATGACAGCATCTGCCTACTACCCTGAGATATCAGATAACCAAGAAAACGTACCTGAGATGACCATAGCTGCAACTTTTCTCTTGACACCTTATGCTCCTTTTCTGCAAGAATAGTTAAAAGGTGTATTGTATCCTGCTGAAAAGAATCAGATGCTATAAGTCATCTATGTATTGCACTAACACAGACCAACCTGGAAATGTCACATCTTCCAAATCCTTTTTTAGAATTTGAGAAAATAATGGAGGAGATTCAGTATTTCCCCTGTGGTAACTGTGTCCATGTATATTGTTGTCCCTTACAAGTGAAGGCAAACAGAAACTGACTTTCATGGTGGCTAGATATAGAAAAGAATGCTGACTACAGATCTATCTCAGAAAAATATTTTGCTGGAGGCAGTATGCAACTCAGTATGGTTGCTGAATTTGGAACCACAGGAAATTTGGTAATACTGCATTGTTTACAGCTCTCCTATCTTGCACCAATATATAAGGGTTCTTTCCTGGCTTCTTTACAGGGAGAACAGGAGTATTACAAGGGCTTTTAGTTGACATTATTATGCCTTGTTGCATTAAAGACTGAATTACAGGGTTAATTCCCGGCTCTGCTTCTGGTTTCGCCGGATACTGCAGAACTCTAGGGAGTGATTTAGATGGATCCAATTTGATTTTTACTGGCTCTGCAGATTTTTAATATACCAACTTCATTTGCATGTTTAGCCCATAATTTAGCAGATATCTGCTGCAACAGTTCTTCAGCCATCCGAATATGTTAAACAGGCTGTTCCCTCAGCATGTGCTACGACTGCTAACACTTTCCTCTCTGATTCTGTTGGAATGTGCAAATACATCCCTCCTGGTGTACAGTAAATAGTGCAGCCTAGTCTACATAACAGGTCCCTTCCTGGTAAGTTCACTGGTGCAGTAGTATTCTGAAGGAAATAATGTCTTTCCTCAATAGGCCATAAAGAAAAGAGTATAAGCTCTCAGGATATGCAACAGCAGCATTTGTTACCCCAACTGCTTTTACTTTATGTTTTCATATCGGTATCTGACTATCCAAACTTTTAATACAGACCTAGTGGCTCCAGTGTCCACCAGGAAAACAATTTCCTTTGAATTTATTTCTGTCATAACAGAGGGTTCTGTCTGATCTATTTGCAGCAGAGGATCAAGATTTATATCTGTTCCATTACCCTGGCATAGTCAGTATGGCGATTTTCTGACTCCTTCCAATTTGAGGAGGTGATAGAGGAACTGCAGAATTCCTATAATCTGGCTGTCATTAGTCCAGGTATCATGGACTCTGCATTCGCTTGTGTGGACAATATCCTCTCCAATGTCCTGCTTCACCACAATTGAAGTAAGATCCATTAGGAGGGGCACTGCCAGTTCATTGTTGCCAACCAGATGTACCTCGTTCCTGTTGGCCAGCACTTTAAGCAACTTCTGTCTGCCTTCCCCTCCCTCACCCCCTTGGAGCTTCTGGCTGCCTTATTTGCAAATTTAACAGCTTATCCTCAGTATCCTTCCTCTGTTTTTCCTGAAACTCAGTACAGTTATTAGCAGCACTCAGTAAGGCCTCCAAGTCCTTTCCCCGGTCTATAAGCACTTGCTTTATTTGATTTTGTACAGTGGCTTGCAGACCTTGCACAAAAGTAGCTGCAATAGCTGGCTTAGCTTGTTCTTCTGGATCTGGTATTCCTGAATGTCTAGTAAACATAGCTTAGATACAACTCAAATAATCTGCAAGGGCTTACCCTTTATTTTGTTTACATGCTTGTATCTTAGACCAATCTGCCTTAACTTGACACAGTTCTGTAATTTTAGCATTGTAGAGTAGAACGCCCCTTTTGGTATGTACCTCACAAGACATCTACAACAACTGGAAAGGCCACAGAAATACCTCACAAAGAGGATTACTGGCCTCAAACAGATGCCTTATACAGACTGTCTCAAACGACTCCAGCTTTACTCTGTCGCATATCGCCTACTCAGAGGTGATCTCTGCCTAACAAACAAAGCTATGTAAAACCCAGAGCTGTTGGACATGCTCCACTTAAAGAAATCCCAATCCCTCCGAGCTACACACTGTAGGGACCTAAACCTTGTCACCACAATAAACAGAACATGCCGGAGGGATAGATTCCTATCCCAGAGACTTCCCATACTCTGGAACAGACTACCTGCCTCTGTCAATCAGAGCTCCTCATTAGCACTCCAAGAAAAATCTTGATGATTGGATGAGAAATAGGAAATTCACCCCGGGGATCACTTCTGTGGCTCTGCTCGACAGGGGCACAGGAAAATAATTTTCTTGGGTGGTGAAAGCCAGGGTACCTTTTTGGCTAGGCTTATATAGGCTAGGAGGGATTGGGATTCCTTTAAGTGGAGCATGTCCAACAGCTCTGGGTTTGACATAGCTTTGTATGTTAGGCAAAGATCGCCCCTGAGTAGGCAATATGCGACGGAGTAAAGCTGGAGTTTTTTGAGACGGTCTGAGTAGGGCATCTGTTTGAGGCCAGTAATCCTCTTTGTGAGGTATTTCTGTGGCCTTTGCAGTTGTTGTAGATGTCTTGTGAGGTACATACCAAAAGGAGCGTTGTACTCTATAATGGGTCTAATGAGTGATGAGTAGAGGGCAACAATGACCTCTTTTTTTCTGGATGAGAAACCTTTTGTGATGAGGTGAGCCACGTAGAAGGATTTCCTGACCACTGTGGTGATGTGATTATCAAAGGAGAGACTACTGTCCACCTGTGTCCCAAGGTCTCATCACATTTTCAGCATTAAGTAGACTACCAGCTATGTGGTAGTTCATAGACAGAGTTTTTACCAAAGGGGATGACAATACACTTTTTGGCATTGAGCTTCAGGCCATGTCTTTGACACCATGCATCTGTCTCAGTGAGGCCCTTTTGTAGTATGTCCACATCGTTAGGAATTTCGATTATGGCTCCTAGTTTGCAGTCATCTGCAAACTTTGTTAGCCAAAGACCTTCTGTGTTAGCCTGTACTTCAGAGAAGTAGATACCAAACAGGAGAGGACCCAGGACTGAACCCTGTGGTACTCCACTTGTCACTGGTCTGAAGTCAGATTTGGGGTCTGCTACTTTCACAGTGTGGGTTCTGTCCATGAGCCAGTTGGCAAACCATCTTGTGACATAGGGATTTATACCTAGTTTAGTGAGCTTATCTATAATTCCAGAGTGGGGGATGGTGTTGAAAGCCTTGGCAAGATCTAGATAAGCTGTGTGAACCACCTTACCCTCATCTATGGCTTTGGTGACTGCTTCAAAGAAGTCAATCAGGTTTAGGAGACATGATCTGCCTTTTACAAATCCGAACTGGGTAGAGTCCAGAGTTTGGAGATTACCAATGTCTTTGTTTATGAGTTCCATGATGATACGTTCCATGGCCTTGCAGACCAGGCTCATCAGGCTAATGGAGTGGTAGTTCCCGGGGTCCATCATGGCTCCCCCTTTGTGGAGTGGGATAACCGTCAGGTGCACCATTCAGTGGGCACAAAGCCTGAGGTGAGGCTATGACTGTACATGGTACTTGGGTAGGGTGCCAGTTCATTCTGTACTTCGTGTAGAACGCAGCCTGCGATATTGTCAGGTCCCATGGATGCTGTGTTCTTGGCTTTGGAGAGTGTGTCTTTTACCTGTGCAGCCGTGATTACAGGAACGTTGCATTCTTCCAGTATAGAGATGGGCCCTTTAGGGGGTGAGGGGGGGTAAAGTTAGCACTGAACCGATCTGCCAGGGTGTTGGCAATATCAGTTGGTTCTGTAATTTAGTGCCATTGTGCTGTAACTCAGAGCAGATCTGAGTGTTGCCATTGAGATTCTTGACATAGCTATAGAATGCTTTGTGGTTGTCTTTAGAGTCAGTGGCAATTTTGTTTTTGTAACTAGCTTTGGAGGATTTTATGAGGGATCAATCTTTTTACTGAGGTTGACCAGGGCGTTCCTCCAGTCATGGGATTTTACTCTTTTTTGCAACAGTTTCTTTCTTCTGTTGTAGGGTTTGTTTATGGCAGAGGACCACCAGATCGGCTTCCTTTTTTTGGAGGATAGCAGCTTGGTTCTATTAGGGATAGCATAATCCATACACTCATGTAAGTGTTTATAAAGTGCCTTTGTGTAGGATTCAGCAGTCGTAACTCTTGTCCGTCTGCATGGGTGTCATGAAGTTTGCCACTTCTGTCTTAAGAAGTGTGAAGTTGGCTTTGGAGAAGTTTTTTACGGTGGTTTCCCTAATTGGGGGTGGGGGCGGGATGTGGATGTCCAGGGTGATGTGCTTGTGGTCGGATCTGGTGTGGAACACCAGTCTCCCGTGTTGGTAATGACCAGGTCTAGGATATTACTGCCCCTGCTGGGGGTGTGAATAAGTTGATCCAAGGCGTTGGAATTTATAAAATCAGAAAATGTTGAGCAACAGAGTTGGTACAAGTAGTTTTCCCAGTTAATGGTAGGGTAGTCGAAATCGCCCATTATTAGGGTGTTAGGTTGTACCCTAATACTTTCCAGTGCATCAAGAAATGAGGAGTGGGAATCCTGGGGCATGGTGGGGGGGTCTGTAGCAAGCTACAATTTGGATTGCGGTCTTGCCCAGAGTTAGTTGCACTTGGATAATCTCCGATGCATTATGCTGTTCAACTAGCCTGGAGGTGTGGATATCCTTAATGAATATGGACACGCCTCCACCTTTAGTGCTTCGTTCTGGGTTAGGTGGCCAAAAAGTGTGGTATGAATTACAGCCTGGTAATGCAGGGGTGCTCTCTCGAGCTTTGAACCAGGTCGCTGTCACTGCACAGATGTCGATGTTCTCCATTTTAAGAAGTGCCTTGAGTGAGTGAGTGCATTTTGAGGTTTAGACTTCTGGCATTGAGTAGCATTACCCTCAGATTCTGCTTGCTTGTAGCTGTTACTGTGGTGAATTTGTCATTTGAACCTTGCCTGAGTCAAGGATAACTCATTAACAACACTGGACATAAAAAGGATTAGTATGAAGGAACATCCTGTCTCTGTCTAAAACCAAAACTAAAGGAGGAATGGCCATAATAGCCTGAAGCTCAGAAGCCCTCTAAGCAGAAGTAAGAGCAAGCAATGAGACTGTCTTCCAAGTACTGTGTTGCAGAGAAGCTGAAATTGCAGGCTCAAAATGAGTCTAGGTCAATTATTTGAAAACAGAATTAAGGTCCCAAGGAGGTAGAGGAATAGACTTCCTTGGGGGACTAAGATGCAGGATTTTTTTAAGGAACTGTTTGACTTCAAAATAAGTCAAAGGAGGATTCAAGGGCAAACAGGCATAAATAGTTGACCAATGGGCCTTTACAGAACAATAGGCCAAGCCAGACAGGATCAACTCACACAAATAGGAAATAACCAAAGGGACCCCCACTGAAAAAGGGTCCTGGCTATGAGCATGGCACCAGACAGAAAATATTTTCTATTTGGACATACATGACTTTCTGGTTGCATGTTGTCTTGCCTCCTGTAAAATCCTGAGCACATCATCAGAAAAAAGTGCCTAAAAGGGATCAAAACCCTATCACCCACAGTATCAGTTGAAGAGTAGACAAGTGTGGATGGATGTGATCCCTTGTCATATGTGAGGATGTCCAGCCGGTGAGGTAATTTATGATGATTGCCCCTGGCCAGATGCATTAAGAGGGTGAACCGGTGCTGTCTTGGCCAAAAGGGTGTCACTAGCAAGATTTCTGGGGAGACGAGCTGAATCTTCTGCAGGACTCTTGGAAGTAGAGGAAAGGCATAGAGAAACATCCTCTTCCAAGGAAAAGAGCATCATTATTCCACACCAAATGACATGGCACTCTGTAACAGAAGTGATGGAGCTGTCTTGTAAAGAGGGAGGTAAAAAGGTCTACCTGAGGAATACCCCACCAATGGACTATGCTCAGAAACACGTCCCTGTGAAGCCATCCATTCGTGATTCTGTGTTTTGGACCTGCTCAAAGCGTCAGCCACTAGAATGCGCTCTGAAGGAATGTACACTGCCTGAAGTGTTAGCTGGTAACTGATAGCCAGATCCTAGGCTGGAAGAGCCAACCTGCAGAGAATGTAAGACTTTTTGCCCTCCTATTTACATACTACATCACTGTGGTGTTGTCAGTGTAAACCTTCAGGTGGCCTAGAGAAAACATGGGGTGAAAAGCCTGAAGAACCAGAATCAAAGCTCACATTTCTTTGAAGCTGACATGGCTTGATATCTGATGGAGAGGCCAGAGATCTTGAACTTTCAGGTGACCACAGGAATCCTAACACCCCATGTCTGAGATATCAGTGAACAGTTCTAGGGAAGGAACCAGAGGCTCAAAGGGCAGGCCTGAGTTGAGGGTAAGTTGTTGAACCTACCACTCAAATTTTCTCGAGACAAGGAAGGAAAGGCACCCTAAAATCCAGAGGGTGGTCATACTGAAGCCAGACTAACTTGAGATAGCATTGAAGCTTCTGCATATGCAGTCTGGCAAGACAGAGCATTGTAACAGAAGAGGCCATGAATCCTGGGGCCTGAAGAAATCATCTGGCAGGAATCCCAGGCAGAGGAAGAAGAAACTGAAAGAAAGCTGTCAAGGACAGAACCTTTGGAGGTGGAAGAGAGGCCAACATTGGCAATGTCTGAATCCTGCAGCCCAGATACACATGATCCTGAGGGAGTCACGACACACTTTTAGAAGCTGATAATGACCTCCAGACTTTGAAGGAGAGATGTGGTGAACAGAGCTTGCAACGGGCAGCTGAGAGAAGGTGTTGGAATCAACAAGTCATCTAAAATAAGGAAAAATCTGAATGCCCTGGAGCCTGCAAAAGGCAATCAGTGGAGACAGGGCATTTTGTGAATACCCTTGAGGCAGTAGAGAGGCCAAAGGGTAAAGCAGAGAGCTGAAAATAAGAGGAAGAAACAGTGAATTGTAAAAACATCCTGAAAAGAGGGTGAATATGAATATGAAGGCAAGTATCCTTCAGATCCAAGGACACCAGAAAAGCCTGGGGTAGCAACAGAGGAAACAAGGTCTGAAGAGAAAGCATCCAAAAAGGAGGAACCTTGAGAAAGGTGTTGAGCAAGGACAGATCCAGAATAGGTCTCCAAGTGTCCTCCTTTCAAGGAACCAGGAATATTCTGGACTAAAATCCCTTTCCCACTTGGGAAGGAGGGACAGTTTGAATAGTTCCCAGGTCCACCAGGGCCCCAAGAACTGCATAGAAATGGAGAAGCTGCTCTAGAAGAGGTTAAGGAATACTTGATAGAGGAGGGAGAGACTTCCACACCATGAAGTAACCAGTAACCCTGATGGATGATGGACAGAACCCAAGAATCTGAGGAGATTAGTTGCTATTTCAGAAAACAGAGGGAGAGCCAAAGGAACAAGGGAACCTAGCCTAGGGTGAGGGGTCAAAATGTTAAAGAGAAGCAGGTTTGCCAGAAAAACGATTCTGAACCACAGGGGCCTAAGACTTAGCAGGAGGAGCTCACCTACCACCCTTCCTGCCTTTAGTGGCCTGACGAGGCTGCCTGTGAACAAAAGCAAACCTAGTAGAGTAGTTCCTCTGGAACTTAAGGCTAGGGGACACAAAAATGTGTTTATGGTCGTGCAAAGCTGTACCTTTTTCTTGAACAGACAAACAGAGCAGCAGTCCCAGGGAGATTATTATTATCCAAAGGAGCATCCAGCAACTTGGCCTTAATATCTTCAGGTAATGACTGCAGACAAAGCCAAGAGTAACACCTCATGACAGAACCAAAAACAGCAACTCTGGAAGAGGCATCAGCAGCATCATAACTGCACTTGATAGTGGCGAGCCACCTGAGAGGTAGAACCCAACACAGATAAAGCAGAAGACTTACCTTAAGAATGAGGGAGGTCAGAAATAACCTGACAAGCCTGGGCAATCAAGACTAGAGCTTATCTGGTCATGCTGGTCTGGTAATTGATGGCCCTAAAGTCCAAAATAGAAGCAGTGTAGACCTTCTTTCCAATCCCTCCATATCCTTATTCAAAGGCAGAAACTTGGAAGAGGGCAAAAGCTTAGAAGGCTTGGCAGAGGCAGCTGACACCACGGCAGGGTCAGCAGAAGGACACTTGAATAGGAACTGACAATCTTCAGAAACATTATAAAACCTGTTAAGTTTCTTTGGAGCAGGGGGCCGAGAGTCAGGAGTCTTAGAGGCCACTACAAAGGTGTTTAACAAGGCAGCCGACACAAGAGATACTGCAGAAGGTTTAGGAGTATCCACCTGAACTTTCCATAATACCTTCCACACAACGAAAAGAAGAAAATAACCAGTGAACAGCAGCTAAGGGGGGAGACAATTATTCATCTACGTTTGCAGAATATCTTAATGCTAAAAAATATTAGATTAAATTTGATGGAATTCACATAGGTTCAGAAATTAATTTTTTAGATATAACATTAAAAGGAATAACAAAAGCAAAAATTCATACTACAATACATAGGAAATTTGATCAAATTAATTGGATGTTGCATGCTACTAGCTGCCATCCCAGTCACACATTGGAGTCTATCCCTTTTGGAGAAATGTTAAGAATAAAAAGATTATGTAGTGATGGTAATGAGGCACGGTATGAGGCCAGAAAAGTTGCAGCTTCATTCATAAAGTGTATAAAAGTTACTCTAAAATCTATGAAAGTAGAGAAGCCAGGGTTTCAGAATTGGGTATAAAGCAAATCAAAGTAAAAAAAAAAACAATAAAGAAGTTATTACTAATAATTCAATGTTTTTTGCCTCCAAATATACTCTCTTTTCAGATAAATTCAATGAATTAGTTAAAGGGTACTGGAAACAGGTAAAAAGAGAGGTCCCCTCATTGTCTAAAATTGAATTAAAAATTTCTTATCAGAGGGGACGAAATTTAAAAGATTTCTTGGTTCACAGTAAATATTTCAAACCTAGAGACAAAATTTTAAGTAATCTGATAGAAAAAGGAACTTTCCCGTGTGGAAAGTGTTCCATTTGTCAGTATATTACAACTAGAGTGGATGAAATAAAAGGGAGGAAATTTGACACTTTAGGCACATATACCTGTTTAAGTAAGGGGGTAATTTATGCCATAAGTTGTTAATGTAATAAATATTATATAGGGGAAACTAAAAGAAGTCTAGGAGAAAAAGTAAAGGAACATGTCAGAGATGTAAGAAACAGTAAGGTCATTAGTCCTGTAGCAGAACATTTCAATAGGGTACATAAAGGGGAAGTGGAAAGCATGAAAGTAACTGTTTTGGAACAAGTATTAAATCAATATGGAAATGTAGAGATGTTGAAATATGCATTAAGGAGAAAGGAATCCATTTTTATAATAAAATATAATACTTTAAAACCCAATGGGTTGAATAAGGAGTGCAGTTGGCAGAGTTTTATATAGTGGTGTTTTTACTTTAAATACAAAGTGTATTGGATTTTAACAATCAGTATATAATTGGTTAATTGAAAATGATGGTACTAAGCTGAGGTATAAAATGAGTGATTGTTAGTATGAAAAGATTTTACTCTGTAAAGGCTGTTTGTGGCCGAGGCGCTAAGAGAATTTTCTTGAAGTATTAAAAGTGCGTATGGTGAAAGCTGTTATTCACTGGTTATTTTCTTCTCCTTTTCGTTGTGTGGATTTTGGAACTGTCAAAAGTTGTTGTACAAAGTCCTCATAATACCTTCTCTGGATATCAAACACCTGAGAAGAATCCCACTTAAAATATTCCATTATTCTAGCTACTGTGTCTCCAAAAGACAACTCCACCAAAGGTGGCTCAGGGCTAACGGACTCCTCTTCATCAGAGCCATAAGTTTAAAAAAGCAGCTGGGAAGAACAATACAAGGACCTTTCATCAGACACTGAATCCTCATCCAAGGAATCAGGTTCTGTAGACCTTTCAGAAGGAGTTAAGTTCAAGGGGGAGTAAGGAGAAACCCCTTGGAGAGTTTTCATGGCAATTAAAGCATTAAACAGGTCATGAATAAACTCCTGGCATTTCCTTTGATGGTTCTTTGGATATACAGAAGAATGTTTAGTCTTCTGTTTTTTTCTTAGTAGGGATGTCAGCCCTAACAAAATGGAAAAAAACAATACCAATGCTCTGGTAAAGGATAGGCTCATATAAACCAAACAATCCCAAGAACAAATAATGAATGAGCCACTCCACCACATCTGTAATTCTGTAGAAATCACTTTTATTCTTCAACAAACAGTAAGCGCTTTCACGGTCTCTTGAACCTCTTCATCAGACTGAATAAAACAACAAATTGACTCCTATTTAAATATAAAAGCATGTATAACAATTAATCAATCTATAAACCTATAATACAATAAACATATAATTAAGAATTTTCTTTAAAAAACTGTACCAAATAGGTAAAAAAAAATATATATATAATACAGCATCACAATGTAATCAATGTTTATGAGCTCTATTCTTTAAAAATGGATTCAAGGAAACTGCTTCATTCATTATTTGGTACAGTTTTTTAAAGAAAATTTTTAATTATATATTTATTGTGTTATAGGTTTATTGAATAATTGTTATACATGCTTTTATATTTAAATAGGAGTCAGTTTGTTGTTTTATTCAGTCTGATGAAGTGGTTCAAGAGACCGTGGAAGCGCTTACTGTTTGTTGAAGAATAAAAGTGATTTCTACAGAATTACAGACTTGGTGGAGTGGCTCATTCATTTGTTGTTCTCAGCCCTAACAAACACCAGAGGTTCCAAACCTTGATGGGATTCAGTAAGGGTACCTGGAGCCTGTTCCCAGACCAGAATCTGTGGAATCCTTCAAGGGCCGTCCGAGATAGTCAACTGCAGTTCTCCCTTGATGTCCACAGCAGATGCCTGCAAAGACACACAAGATGTGAAAAGAAGGATCCATGCCGGCCTCTGACAGGGCCATGGCAGAGGAATATGAAGTTGACATTAGACGGCCTACAGTGTATCACCTGCTTTGAGAGATGTCTGGTGGAGGCTGAACAGCCAAAAAGTTTGGCTGACATTTCTTTGTTTTCTTCTTACTTAACAGAGGTATATCGGGGTTAATCAATTCTGACATGATACCCTGGGCTAACTGTTTAAGCCTCTGGTTCTTGAGATAGATGGTCAGGGAAGACAACCGGCTTCTAGGAGTCTTAGCTACTATGGTTGTGGGAAGCACCCAAACAAAAAAAGACACTGTGACAATCCTTATGGGAATCTGCTTCCCACGCTGACATTTTTCCCTCCTTGGATGATATAAACTCCAAGTAATCAAAGGAAAACAAGACCAATAGCAAAAAGAAAAAAGACCCCAACAGGGCATTTATCTGACAGCTAGGTATTCAGCACAGCAAAGAACATTCAGATCAACAAGGTATGATGGCATTTGGCAAAAAAGTTCTAGGTAATTGTGTCCATACATCACCTTTATGACCTATGTCCTGTATGGGAAGCATACATGTGATGTACAGCACATACAGGATCTAAAGGCTTCAGTATACTGTCTAGATGTTGGGGGCTATCCTTGACAGGATATCCCTAAGGTGAAGAACACTGCAACAGTGATATAAAAAGGCATCTTTTGAGTATACTTTTATGTAAAGGGACATATCTATCAAGGAATAAATAACCCCCTACTGGCTGTCTGATACATTGGTGTTAACCACTGAGGTACAAAACTACCCATCCACATTTTGGGTAGAGAAATGCACTTAGATACTTCAGCCATAGGTTGGTACTAGGCTATCGGCCATAGGGCCTATACAAGCCTAGCCATAACAATTCCCTGGCTATTTCTTTCCACACTATTTACTTCCCTGGATCCGTGTCTAGCAGGGGAACTGACATGATCCCAGGGGTGAATTTCCTTTCTCCCATCCAATCGTTAAGGTTCCTTTTGAAGAGGGGCAAAGAGGCACTCTGCTTGACATGTATGGGCAGTCTGTTCCAGAGTCTGTGGAGTCTCTGGGTCAGGAACCTATCCCTCCAGCATGTTTTGTTTATTGTGATGACAAGGTTTAGATCCCTGGAGCGTGTGGCTCTGAGGGATTGGGATTTCTTTAAGTGCAGCATGTCCAACAGCTCTGGGTTTGACATGGCCTTGTATGTTAAGTAGAGATCACCTCTGAGTAGACGATATGTGTATAGCTGGAGTTTTTTTAAGGCGGTCAGCGTAGGGCACTGCTTTAGGCCTGTGATTCTTTTAGTGAGGTATTTCTGTGGCCTTTCCAGTTGTTACAGATGTCTTGAGAGGTACATACCAAATGGGGCATTGTATTCTATAATGGGTCTAATGAGGGATGAGTACAGTGGGAAAATGACCTCCTTTTTTCTGGATGAAAAACCCTTAGTGATGAGGTGTGCCACACAGAAGGATTTCCTGACTGTTGTGGCGATGTGGTTATCAAAGGTGAGACCACTGTCCACCTGTGTCCCTAAGTCTCATCACATTTTCGGTGTTTAGTGTACTGCCACCTATGTGGTAATTCACAGGTAGATGTTTTTCCCAAAGGGGATAACTATACATTTCTTGGCATTGAGCTTGAGCCCGTGGTGCTGGCACCAAGCATGTGTTTCTGTAAGGCCCTTTTGTAGAGTATCCACATCATTTGGGGATTCAATAATGGCTCCCAGTTTGCAGTCATTTGCGAACTTTGTTAGCCAGAGTCCCTTACTGTTGGCCTGTACTTCAGAGAAGTAGATGCCAAACAAGAGTAGTCCCAGGACTGAACCCTGAGGTACTCCACTTGTATGGAGCTGGATTTGGAGTCGGCTACTTTTACAGTCTGGGTTCTCTCAGTAAGCCAGTTGGCAACCCATCGAGTGACGTAGGGATTAATGTCCAGCTTAGTAAGTCTATCTATGATTCCAGAGTGGGGGATGGTGTCAAAGGCCTTGGCGAGGTTCAGATAGGCTGTGTGGACTGCCTTACTCTCGTCCATGGCACTGGAGACTGATTCAAAGAAGTCAATCAGGTTCAGGAGACAAGATCGGCCCTTCAAAAACCCAAACTGGTTGGGGTCCAGTATTTGAAGGTTGCCAATGTCTTTGTTCATAAGTTCCATGATAATATGTTTCATGGCCTTGCAGATCAGGCTCGTCAGACTGATGGGGCAGTAGTTCCAGGGATTCAAGGTGGATCCCTCCTTGTGGAGTGGGATAACTGTAGCTGTGCACCACTCAGTGGGCACGAAGCCTGAGGTGAGGCTATGATTAAACATGACACTTAGGTGAGGTGCCAGTTCATGTAGTACACAGCCCGGGATGTCATCTGGTCCCATGGATGCTGTATTCTTAGCTTTGGAGAGTGCGTTTTTTTACCTGTGTGGCCGTTATTACCAGAATTTGGCAATCCTCCGGTATTGAAATGGGCCATTTAGGGGGTGACGTTGGCACTGAATTGATCTGCCAGGATATTGTCAATATCCTTGGGATCAGTATATTTAATGCCATTATGTTGTAGCTCAGAGCAGATCTGAGCATTGCCATTTAGATTTTGACATGGTTATAGAATGCTTTGTGGTAGTCTTTGGAATCTTTGGCAATTTTATTTTCGTAACTACCTTTGGAGGATTTTATGAGGGATCTCAGCTTCTTACTGAGGCTGGTAGAGCTTTTTGTATCCTGGGATTTTCCTCTTTTCTGCAAAAGTTTCTTCCTTTTGTTGTAAAGTTTGTTTATGGTAGGGGACCACCAGATTGGCTTCCTTTTTTTGGAGGAGAGCATCTTGGTTCTATGTGGGATGGCAGCTCAGTGCCCCCGAGAGTTATCCTTATCCTAATTCTGAGTACTTGAGCAGTGGATAAGTAGAAACCACATTAGTTATATTTAGTAACTGTTTTGGCAGAGAAGGGTGTGGTTAAAGCAGTATGCCTTTCTATTTGGCTTAAGGCATGACATTGTGAAATGTGCAGAATATCTGTAATGGTTGTTCATGTAGCACAAGGTATTTATTTGGACTATTTCTGCCTTAGAGTACTGCTTATACACAAGTATGCATTTTATTTTGTTAATTAGAGTATTGCTTATACACAAGTATGCATTTTATTTTGTTAATTAGGCATCTGTGCTGCGGTAGCGTTGTCACTTCACAGTAAGATGCTGTCCGGTTCGACTCTCAGCTAGAGCTTCTTCTGCATGGAGACATGCGTGAATGGGCGTTCCTTCATTGAAGGTTGTGCGTCAGGGCTGGCAACTCGGTACGTAAAAATCAACTGCCAATCATTAGCGGACTGGAGTTCCGCTGTGGCAACCCCTAACCAGGAAAAGCCGAAAGACACAACAAGGTATGTTTTTCATTCTGCAATTTGTAGATTGAATTGTGAAATATGGGCCAACTTATGAAATAAATTCTGAGCCTAATGGTGTCCATCTTAGTTATCCTGTGTTTTTCACGTTTGTAGTTTTGTTTTGTTAGAATGGAAACATCGCTTGTAGATGTTATTGCAGCCTAGATCTGGTAGATCATTTGGTTTCAAAAGCCCCAGCAAACTTGATGTTTGTCATCCTTTTCTAGTGTCAATAACAAGTGCATTGCCCATAGGTTATTTAGGGTCACACGGAGCCCTGACCAGAGTGAAGACCTTGGTCTACTTCTAATATGACGATGCATATCAATCTAAAAGACATTCTCACAATACAACTTGCTATGACAGCATTCAGAGATTGCCTAAAATCAGGTTTCTGCTAGTGGTCATTGACTACAAGGTCATGCAGTACATAATCAAGAAGAGATTTACTCTTACCATGTAAAAAGAATGTCCATAGAATTACGAGAGATAGCTCTAGCTCTTAATATCTTCAGGGGAATGCAGTGATGTCCTTCAAGGATGCATCTGCAGTCATAACAAATGGGGTTGTCCTGTCGTCAGGCAGCCCTTCGGTCGGCCGGATTCCAAAGTCTGGGTCCGGCTTCGGCTGATGTCGCACTTCACCCGACGTCATCTCTGCTGGTCTTCGGGTATAAAGGCATCAGCCGACGCCATTTTCCTCAGTCTTTCTTGCCGCGTGGCGCCCGAAGCAGAAGCTGTTCGCAAGTGCCGGTCGGTCAGATCCAGAGATTACTACTACCGAATACTACTTCGAAGACTTCTAAAAAGCTAAGTACCCCGTTGGGGACTCTTTCTTGCCTCAGCCGATGTCAGAAAAAGTCAATAACTGTTTAACTTGTGGGAAACAAATACCTCATAAAGATTTCCACTCTTACTGCCTGCCTTGCTTAGGCCCAGACCACGACGTAGCAGCCTGTTCGGCCTGTGCTTCCTTCAACCGACGAATGCTTAGGCGTCGGTCGGAGTTTGCTGAACAGTTTTTCGGCTCAGATTTTGCGTACATTATGCCGTCGGATCCTCCGACTACCCAAATTGTTAAAAAACGCAAAGAAAAAGACCGACACTCGCGGTCCGCGGTTTCGGCCGAAACCACGGTTAAGCAAGCCGCGAGTGTCTCGGTTTTGGCCAAAAACGAGAAAACCCGTCAATCTTCAGCCGAATCCATGACTACTACTGAGGCTCCTGCTACCTTAGTTGAATTGGCCTCAGAAGTTTTGCCTACTACTGTGGTTCCTAGTGATTTATCAGACACCATCCCTTTGGATGTCTCTACCCCAGCACGTGGTGCTGCTAGGCCTCCTGCAGCCATGTCTATTAAGGCTTTTGCCAGGGCTAAAGCAGCCAAAACTGTTAAATCAGTGCCTGTTAAGCCCCCCTCACACAGGCCCACTTCTAGTTCACAAATGCTTACTCTGGCAGAGGATTTAATATCCTTAATTAGGGGATCCCAATCTCACCCAGACAGGGCCTCTCAGCCCACAGAAAAGAGACCTAGAGCAGAGCCCCGAGCCAGTGTCCTCTGATGATTCTTGGATGACTCAGACATTACAGATCAGCCAGAGGCTCCTTTTTCTACTTATGAAGATTCCGATGCTGAAGAATCCATTCCATCTGCCTCTCCACCAGAGGAATTTTCCTTTGGGGAAACCTTACATGCCATGAGAGAACAATTCCAATGGCAGGGACAAGATTTCTCAGATTCAAGAAAAAGGCTTAGGACATTTCTGCACTTACCACAACAGAGGCCCTTAGCTATACCTCCAGTACTGCCTGTTGTGGATGATGCATTTAATGATGTTTGCACTGCTCCTGATACTTTACCTCCAGCCCCTGCCAAACCAGATAGATTTTACAGGGTACCAGACACTCATCACCACCTATACAAGGCCCCACTTGCAGATCCTGAGACTATATCCCAGGGGCCTAAGGCAGTAGCCTCGACCTCAGCAAAAAACCCTATTCCTTCTGAAAGGGAATCCAGGTCCTTAGAGAGATGGGGGAAAAAGGTTTACACCTCTGCTACTCTCTCAGCTAGAGCTTTAAACTGTCAGTTTCATATGATCCAATACCAAGAGTTTATGCTTGATCAGTTAACTAAGAAGCTGTCCTCTGATGACTCCTTAGATAAGAAATATGTTTTAGAAATGGTGAATAACATTCAGCAGGTTAGTAACCATTCTTTAAAATGTGGCTATGATACACTGGAGGCTTCATTTAGATCAGCCATGACTGGCACAGTGATAAGAAGGCATGCATGGTTGAAAGAACAGGTCTTGCCGGATCATGTTAAAGCAAAGCTGTTAGATGCTCCTATGGATAAGGCCAGTCTATTTGGTACACCTGCTCAGCAAGTAATGAAGAAAATGGAAGAGAAGGCAAAATCTGTACAAACAGTTAAGGATTTCTTACAGGTTCAGCCCCCAAGGTTTAGCAGGAACTGGCCTGCCAAAAATTGGTCCTTTCCAGACTCCTCAAAATCTCAAAGAGGCAGGAATGGACGCTCTAGAGGCAGAAATCAATCCAGAGGAGGTGCCTACAGAGGACGACAGTGGCAAGGCAATAACCGAGGCACAGACACAACCACTGCCACTGCAACAGGACAATCACAGAGACTTGGCTCTGACACCGCCTACCAGGGAGCAAATAGCAGCACCTTTAGGCGGAAAGTTAGCCTTATTTTCGAAAAATTGGCACTATATCACAAAAGACAAGTGGATTTTGCAAACCATAGACCAAGGCTACAGGTTCCACTTCCACACCTTATCAGTAAAAAGAGGAATGCCAAACCTACCTCCAAATCAAAAAACAGAAGCTCTAAAGATGAGAGCTGTGGAAAGAGTACCAATAACAGAACAGGGCAAAGGATTCTACTCCAGACTCTTCCTAGTACCAAGAAAAGAGAAAAGTTGGAGACCTATTCTCGACCTGTCCGTCTTAAACACATACATCATTGTCCCAAAAT
The DNA here is from genome assembly GCF_019279795.1 of Protopterus annectens. Taxonomy (NCBI): domain Eukaryota; kingdom Metazoa; phylum Chordata; order Ceratodontiformes; family Protopteridae; genus Protopterus; species Protopterus annectens. The sequence goes on along the minus strand of NC_056746.1, from coordinate 192,357,480 downwards.
TCAAAATGCTGACCCTACAGCAACTTCTTCCCATGCTGGGCAAGGAGTGTTGGCTGGTAACTCTAGATCTCAAGAAGGCATACCTGCACGTCCCCATATGACCAAATTGCAGAAGATACCTCAGATTTCTTGCAGGATCAGAGCATTATCAATTCTCAGCATTGCCCTTTGGCTTATCTACTGCGCCCAGAGTATTCACAAAATGCCTGGCATCAGTAATCGCTCACTGCAGGCTACAGGGAATCCAAATTTATCCATACCTGGACGACTGCCTGTTACAAGCGGACAACAAAAGCAAGCTGACAACAGATTTACAAAGAGTCATTTGCTTACTACAAGCCCTGGGATACACAGTCAATTTACAAAAGTCAAGACTGATACCATCCCAAACAAGAACATTCTTGGGTGCGGAATTGGACACAGTAAAACAAATGGCATTCCTAACTGCAGAAAAACAAAAACAACTCCCTCTTTACTTCTTGGCATTAACAAAGCAGAACAAACTAACTGCAAGAAAAGTACTGCAGGCCTTGGGCTTTATGGCATCATGCATAATCTTGGTCCCACATGCCAGACTGCATATGAGAAAGCTACAGTGGTACCTAAAGAATTTATGGTCTCAACACAGGCACAGCTTAGAAACCGAAATCCCACTAATCCCATGCCTGAAACAGGAGTTCCTATGGTGGGCTCAAGCATGCCAGTCAAACCCAGGCTTGCCCTTCCACAACTTTCAAGCAAGCCAAACCATCACAACGGACGCCTCAGACCTAGGCTGGGGGGCGCACATGTTGGACAAATGCATACAAGGATTGTGGACTCCAGACCAGCTGCACCTGCACATAAACCAAAAAGAAATGCTGGCAGTAAAACTAGCAATCCAGAAATTCAGACCATTCCTCGAAGAAGGCCATTTAATGATAAGGACAGACAACACCACAGTCATGTGGTACATCAACAAACAGGGAGGCACTCATTCGTACCCCCTATGCAGAATGACTCTGGACCTTTGGAATATGGCTCTGAGCTACAACATCCAGTTACAGGCAATATTTGTGCCGGGAAAAGAAAACACCATAGCAGACATGTTAAGCAGAACCACCTTGGATGCTCACAAATGGATGCTACACCCGGACATCTTCAAGGCCATCACAAAGAAATGGGGAATGCCACAAATAGACCTATTCGCATCCCCACTCAATCACCAGCTCAAAAAATTCTGCACAAGGACATACCACCCACTTGCATGGAAGGTGGACTCTCTATCCTTCAGTTGGAAAGGCCTGACAGCATATGCATTTCCACCTCTTCCTTTGATGCACAAGGTACTACTGAAAATCAAAGAGGAACGTCCAAGGATAATCCTGATAGCTGAATTGGCCAAGACAACACTGGTATCCATTGCTGAGGAGCATGTCTCAGGGGAGAATGTGGTCAATACCCCTGATGCCTTTGATGTTAACTCAGAACAACTACAACATCATGCACCCAAACCTAAAAACCTTGCAACTGACTGCCTGGAACATCACATAGCAGCAACTAACCCAGACCTATCCCAAAGGGTTAAAGACATTATCCTTGAAGCCCGCAGACCTTCAACAAGAAGGAACTATGCAGGAAAATGGAAAAGGTTTGTCATTTGGAGTACTGAAAGAGGAAAAGATGTGTCGAACATAGATATTGCTAACATCCTGGAGTACTTGGCAGAGCTTCTACATACAGGCCTGTCCTATTCCTCCATCAAGATACATGCATCAGCTATTTCAGCAGAATACAGCTTCGATCCTCTACTCAGGCAGTTCCTCAGAGGGATCAAGAATGTAAAACCTCCTAGGAAACCACCATTACCAGCATGGGACTTGAACTTTGTGCTAGAAAAATTGACACTCCCTCCATTTGAACCAGCAGCAACAGCAGATCTTCAACACCTATCATGAAAAACTGCTTTCCTACTGGCAATCACTTCAGCAAGGAGGGTTTCGGAACTACAGGCCTTAATGGCAGTACAACCCTTCTTAATCTTCCATCAAGATAGGGTGTCCATGAGAACTAATCCTACATTTATGCCTAAGGTGGTATCCAGAGTGTCTTTAAACCAGGCAATCCACCTACCTACCTTCTTTCCCAATCCACAGAACAGGGGGGAAAGACTGCTGCATACCTTGGATGTACATAGACAGTTACGCTACTACCTGGACAGAACCAAAGGTGACAGAAAAACTGACCAGCTTTTAGTAGCCTATGCAACAGGAAGGGAAGGAAAAGCAATTTCCAAACAGACAATCTCCAAATGGATAGGAAATTGCATAAGATTCTGTTACTCCTACCATGGAAAACCAATTCCACAGAACATAAGACCTCATTCTACAAGGGCTACAGCCACTACCACAGCTTTCTTACGAGGAGTGGCAACCAAGGACATTACTGAGGCGGCTACTTGGACCTCCGTGCATACATTTGCCAAGCATTATAATTTACCTCTATACTCTAGATCCCGAGCAGGGTTTGCCACTGTTGTACTGCAAGGGATCCTAACTACACCATAATTCTTCTTCCTCCTCCCCTAGTTTAGCTATGGTATTCTACCCATTTGTTATGACTGCAGATGCATCCTTGAAGGACATAGTACAGTTTTGTACCTACCATAAATGTAGATGTCCGAACAGGATAGCATCTGCAGTCAGGATTACCCACCCTCCTTCCCCTCTGTGGTACTCCTAGGGTATTTACCCTCCTAATAGCTAGCTGGGGGGAGTCTCTTATGGTGTATTTGTTTGTATATATGCACATACATGCTTATTTTTTGTGTTTGCCTTCTACTATTTTGGAAACATTGGCATTTATCCAAAATTTAGCTTTCCAAGAGGGCAACTGGCATCTGGGGCAAGAAACACTGAGGAAAATGGCGTCGGCTGATGTCTTTATACCCGAAGACCAGCAGAGATGACGTCGGGTGAAGTGCGACATCAGCCGAAGCCGGATCCAGACTTTGGAATCCGGCCGACCGAAGGGCTGCCTGACGACAGGACAACCCCATTTGTTATGACTGCAGATGCTATCCTGTTCGGACATCTACATTTATGGTAGGTACAAAACTGTACTTTTTAGTGAGGTGTACAATGCATATGGAGCATGAGTGGCAACTTTCTCTCAAGATTTAGTTTTTCAGCTCCTGACTTTAGTGTTGGGCAGTTGAGATATTGGACCTGTTCACTTCACAGTGCAGTGCAAAGCTCTGCATTTGTTGACTAGGATACAGGATGTTCTTTCTTGAAGGTTAGGAATGAATACCTCCAGGGATTTCACTGAAACGAGCACAGGGGCCATAAATGAGGGTCATATGGCATTGCAAGGTGCTTTAATAATGTTAGTTTTTTAATTATAAAATAAATGTACTTCAGACTGTTAGTTAAATCATTTTGGCCTTCAGACTGTAGCGTTTTGCGTCAGAACATATGCCAGTATTACATCTGATTTCCTTAGACAAAGGCAAATACAATGTTGCTTGTGTGATCTAATGTTTATACTGTTTTTAGACAAAGACAAGTTTGTCCCATGCTAATTTTTTTTTCAATGCATTGTTTCAGTGCTTGGTATACATAATGCCCCCTAGGGGTGCTTTTCAGTGATCCTGTAGGCAACCATGTTAAAAGATTATCTTACTCCAACGTACCTCTCAACTTCTTAGCAAAAGAATTCTGGACAAAGCAAAAAATAATGGTGGCATAAAGGGCCAAAACTTGAGCCAGATTTTAAATATTAATCATAAACTTAGAAGGTTGCTAGAATAAAAGGCTTTGCATTAGTATGCATTTTTGAGGGATATTAAGTCTGAAATTCAAATGTATGTCATTATTTGCTGGCTTTAAACCTCAATAATGTGACAGAAAACTACAAATTGTATGTGAAACAGACCAAAATTGCAAAACAAAAATCTGGACAGTCTGCAGAATTCTGGACAGTTGAGAGGCATACCTCCTCAAAAGCTTTTCCTTATCAGGGCATACAATGTCATACCTTTACATGACATTCTTTTACTCAAAGTTCATCTGTAATTGCTGTGATGCATTAGCTCTCGTTTCACTTTAACACATAGCTAACTTAACTAACCTGAACCTTCATTAGATTTATAGAAAAAAAAGAAGTTATGTACTTACCATAACGTTCCATGTTGGTAGTCCATCTCACCCTTCATTTTTACATATGAGTTCGGAGCTGACTTGGCCAATTTTCAAGCTCGAAGACTTCTGGTTGGCTCGTGGCTAAGCAGGTATCCCATGGTGCACCAGTGCAATCCCCAGATCTTGTTTGCTACTCACTAGCGATAGAAAGAGATAGAAAGAAACCCTTAACCAACAAACGAATACTAAAGGGTCGCCAACCAAGAAATTTATAATATTGCCTCCAGATCTTCCAGGATGGGGGCAGGAGGGAGGGTTGGTAAAAATGAAGGGTGAGATGGACTACCAACATGGAAGGTTATGGTGAGTACATAACTTCTTTATGTTAGGTAGTCCAATCTCCCCTTCATTTTTACATATGGGACAGCGTCCCTAGCGCCTAATTCTTGGGTGGCTCATTGGAAGATACTCCTGAGCACAGTGGAGCCAGAGGATGCTCTACCCCTAGAAGCCAAATCCAACTTATAATGAGTAATAAAGGTGTGAGGGGTAGCCCACATAGCTGCTGTACAGATATGATCAATTGGTACCCTGGCTTGGAAGGCTGCAGAGGTAGACAGAGACCTGGTAGAGTGAGCTTTGATCCTGTGGGGGTAAGGGTCTGCCCTCCGAGCTGTAGATGAAAGCTATGCAACTTGAAATCCAGTTAGACAATGCCACCTTACAAATGGCAAACCCAATCTGGAATCAGAAAAAGAAACGAACAACTGGTCTGACTTCCGAAATTCTTTGGTCCGTTGCAAATAGAAACGCAGCTGTCTGTGAACATCCAACTGGTGAAACCAGTATTCTGCTGCATTGCTATGATTGGAAAAGAGGACTGGGAGTTCAATGTGGCAGAAGAACAAACTTTGGGGACCAACGAAGGATTGGTACATAAAGAAACCCTGTCTTTATGAAAAACTAAATAAGGTGGTTTAATAGACAGGGCATGTAGCTCAGAAATACGTCTGGCTGATGTAATAGCTACCAAAAACACAGTCTTCCAAGACAAGTACTTTAAGGAAGCTGAATGAGACGGTTTAAAAGGAGGGGATGTTAGTTTGGACAACACAGAATTTAAGTCCCAAGAAGCCACAGGTTCCTGTAAAAGTGGTCTCAGCAAGGTGTCTCTTTCTCAAGAAGGTTTTACATAACTTATGCGACATAAGGTTAACATTTGGAGATCTCAAATAAAAATGTGAAATAGCCGCCAATTGTACTTTGATGACGGCTGCGGCAGATCCCTGCTTAAAAAGCTCTGAAAGGAATTCCAGAATTACGGGAAATGGAGCAGTGTAAGGATCCACATTCATTTTCTGTGCCCAAATAGAAAACCTTTTCACTTACTGTCATACAGCCTTCTGGTTGATGGTTTCTGTGAGGATAAAATAATATAGAACACTGACGATGAAACATCATGAGGCCTGACTAGAGATGGAACTGGATCAGCCAAGCTGTCAATTTGAGGGTGTAGCGAACCCGACATGTGGGTCAGTAGATCTGGAACAGGGTCCAGGATCCAAGGATCATCCAGGAGAAGAGGCTCGAGGAAGGGAAACCAGACCTGATGAGGCCAGTAAGGAGCAATGAGGCTCAACTTGCTTCCCAGTCGGTTGGCTTTCTGTATCACTTTGGGGATTAGGGGAAAAGGAGGAAAGGCATAGAGAAGTCCCGTGGGCCAATCGTGTACCAGAGCGTCTCTGGGTGCTTCCCATGGAGGGGGAATTAGGCAAAAATAACTGCTGCACTTGCCATTGACTGGACTGGAAAAAAGGTTGCAGCAAAGTTTCCCCATTTTAGGAAAATCTCTTCCACTATTTCCCATTTCAGAGACCATTCGTGGGGCAGCAGGACTGCCCGGCTCAGCTTGCCGGCTATCACATTGGTTGTCCCCGGAATGTGCGTTGCCACCAGAAAGCACTGGGAAGAAATCACCCATTCCCAAACTCGCATGACCTCTCGACAGAGTGGGTAAGATCTGGTACTGCCCTGTTTGTTGATATACCACACAACCGACATGTCCGATTGTATCGCAATCGTCCCTAGAGGAAGAAGGTCCTGAAGTGCTTGCAAAGCCAGAAGCACCACTCATCTCCAGAACATTGATATGCAGATGAGCCTCGTGTTCTTGCCATGTGCCGTGGACCGTCCTGCCCAGATAATGCCCCCCCCACCCGACCTGGAAGGCATCCGTGGTCATAGTGGCAATGGGTTGGGCAGGCACAAAGGGGGCTCCAGTGACCAAATTGTTGAGGGCTATCCACCAACGAAGGTCCTTTTTACATGATTCTGTCAGCAGAATAGAGTGATTCAGTGGTAGGTATTGGAACGACCACTGGGAGAACAGGAGCCATTGAAGGATTCTCATATGCAACCTGGCTAGAGGTATTAACAGAATGGTTGAGGCCATCATTCCAAGAAGTTGAAGAATCCACTTTGCTTTGACCTTCTAAAGTGGTAGAAGTCGCTGAACTTGTGAGATGAGGTTTTGTGCACTTTCGGTGGGAAGATGAACTGTCATATCCACTGTGTCTAGCTCTGCGCCTATAAAAATCACAGATTGCGAGGGCAGTAATGCAGATTTTTCCCAATTTATGGAGATCCCTAGTTGAGCACAAAGCTGGATGGTGATGTCCCTGTTTTGGAGAAGTAGATGCCTGGTGGGGGCGGTCAGGAGCCAGTCGTCCAAATACGGAAACACCTGGAATCCCTGATGTCTCAGGTGAGCTGTCACTACTACCATGCATTTGGTGAACACTCTGGGGGCTGTGGTGAGACCAAAGGGCAGAGCAAGAAACTGATAATGGCTGGCTCCCAGTTAGAAGCGCAGATACCCCCTTGATCCCTTGTCCATTTGTATATGGTAGTAGGCGTCTTGGAAAGCTAAAGAGCACATCCAATAGTCTTTCCCTAACAACGGGAGTATCGACTGCAGTGTTACCATCCGAAACTTGTCCTTTTTCACAGATTCGTTTAATCTGCTGAGGTCCAATATTGGCCTCCAGTCTCCAGTTCATTTTGGGACTAAAAAGAACCTGGAATAAGTTCCAGATTCTGTCTGGTCTGCTGGCATGGGCTGGATGACTCTTTCTGAGAGCAACTTGTTGATCTCCACAGTTGCCTGATCCCTGTGATTGGGTGGAACATCTGGAATCTTCTTGGGAACAAAAGGTGAAAGGGAAAAGGGTATGATATATCCTCTGGTAACAACTCTTTGTACCCACTTGTCTTGGGTTAAATTTAGCCAGGCTTCTGGATACAAAGAGATGTGACCCCCGACTGGCCCCAGAGAAACACAGTCAGGCCCCACATCAGGAGCGCTGATAAGGCCGCTCTCTAAAGGAACCACGGCCTTGCTGATGTTGCGGACCACCCCTGCCTCTAGGGTGACATCTACCATTTCCTCCTCGTCTGCCTCTGAAGGAGGATTCACTGTGTGTGTCTGGAAAGGCCCTCTGGGACTTTCTGAACCACATCTTACCTCCCCTTTGACCTTTGGGGTATGATCGAGAGGGGATGGTAAAACGGATTCCCAAGGCAGAGAGAGTCTTTCCTTCCTGTTCACACTGAGTGAGTGTATCTTTCCCCTTGAAACCAAACAAGGAGGAACCATCAAATGGGGCGTTGGTGAAGGTGGACTTGAACGGCTCCACAAAATTACACAAGTGCATCCAGGAGTGGCGCCTAAGGGCAACTCCTGAACCCACTGCTCTGCTCGCTCCATCAGCCGCATGAGATATGAGGTGCATGGAGGAGTTAACTACGGAATTTAGGGTGGACAACTGAGCAGAGATCCTATCCAGGACTCCCTCAGGACAAGCACCCTGTATGGAATCCTCAAATGAATAAATAACTCCCAAACGCTAAAGGTGGTCTGTCACAAAAACAGTCAATATTAGCAGAAAAAAGACAGAAAATCCACCCAAGGATAGTCAATCAACAAAATCCACAAGTGTTCCAATTAAAATATAGTCCTATAATACGAATAAAACTTTGACTTGAAAATAAAATGAAAAATAAAAAAGCTCAAAACTGTCCCTTGAAGATATCTGATAAGGGCTTTCGACTGTTGTCTTCCTCAGATCATATGGAATCTCCTAACTCCTTGAGGAGTTCCTACTGCAAGCTCGTGAAATGGATAAGGTAGTTCAGGGATCGAAGTGTAAAGGCTGCTGAACTAAATATGCGCTTCCCAAATCTATCCATCTGTCGAGTCTCCTTGTTCGGTGGATGTACAGAGGAAGAAATCTCTGCCAACTCCTTCTTTGTGGCTGCCGCCACATCATGGCATCTACGGGAATGCCCTTAGTCAAGAATTATTTTCCAGGAGGGGCAGACAGAAATTTATTTGATCTTCTAGGTACTGGCTCCATGGCATCGGGAGTATCCCACACCTTCTGACTAACCAGATCCATTAGCTCGTTGAAAGGTGGAGACACCCAAGAGGCAGAGGGGTGAGACCCGAAAGCCTTCAGGTACACTGACGCATCAGAAGGGTTGACAGTGGGCCAGTTGCACCTCTGTTTAAGGATCTCTAGAATGTCCACAAAGGAGATATCATCAGAGGATGACTTAGGGGACCCCTCCGACTCATTGAGGTCAGTGTCCGATGTCAGAGACTCATCCTGGGAGTCAATATGCTTCCTCTTGCATACTCTCTTCCATGAGGGCTCCTCAAAAGGACCTTCTGGGGATGCCCCGGAAGAGTGGGGGCCACCAGCTGGTGGCTCCTGAGGCTGTGGGTCTCTGCTGTCTCCAGAGAGAGTAGGTACTGAGACCGAAGTGGGAGCCCTGGTGGTAAGAGTGCTTGTACCACTGGCAGGGGCTGTAGATTATGACAGCACACTCCTCTTCACCTCAAAAGCAGATCTCTCCAGCTCTGAAGACCGTCCCCATTCCGAAGAGACAAATGACGGTGCCAGAGCCAGAGCTATTGGCTCCGAGATAGATGCAGGGTCCGAGCTCACCCTGGCGGATGCACCGAGAGGAAGGCTCTGAACCGATGAAGATCGATTCAAAACCTCTCCCTTGGTGCTGACAGAAGAGCTTCGGTCCCTGGACATGATGGATGGAGCCGAACGTGTCGGAGCCGAACTCGGCTCCAATGCAACAGCAAGGGGAGCCTGAACCGAGGGTTCCTCCATTAGTAACAAGCTCTCTGGCTCCGAAAAACCAACATGGCTCGGAGGAGGAATCACGGATGGAGACAAGAGTGGCTCCGAAGCCGATTGGGTCAGAGCCAACAAAAATTTAGGCAGGGCAGACGACTTGAGGAGTCTCAGTTCTACTCTCTCCACATCTTCTTCTAAAAGACTCCTGGAAGACCTGGATGATAAGGTTGGGGATCTCAACCTAGCAGGCACTGGAGATTTGACCATCAGAGACAGACCGGTCGGGACTCTACAGATTGGCACAGAGAAGCAGAGTCAACTATCTGCAAGGATTCAGCAGTCATCACCAAAGTATCTGTGACCGACTCCAAAACCACAGTGCTCTCCTTCAGCTCCGAAGACTGAGGAGTCAAGGAGGCAGGTTTTATTAATTTGACAGGTGGCTCCAAACCACTAGATGGTGTCAGAGAAGGCCTTTTTGAAACTTTAGATTTTGAGTCAGATCTTGACTTAGAAGACTTAGATGAAGAAGCCGAAGAACCAGACAAAGCTTCCTCGAAGGTTGGCTTCAAAAGACCCCTGAGTATCAGTTTGTTCTTTCTCTCCTGCAACACTCTAGGAAAGAAAGCATGACAGAACAAACATGATTCTTGCAAATGGATGGCTCCCAAACAGTAGATACAGCTACTGTGGCCATCGGTCAAAGACATTTTCTGGGAGCACTCCATACATTTTTTAAACCTAGAGGGTTTGTGCTCCTTGCTATCCTTAGACATTGCAACCCACAAGCAATCAGATGGAAAAAGGAAGAGAAAGAAAATGACTGAGGACTAGGTCTTCTAACTAAAATGTGCCTAGCCCTACAGACAAAATACACGTGGACTAGGTCCTCTAAGTTAAACAGGCCTAGCCAGGTGTAAGATATAAACCTAGATTTTCCACTAAACACTAGACAGATTCAGTCACACAGGAGAATATTTTAAATAAAATACAGTGGAAGCAACACAAGGACTAGGTCCTCTAAGTTAAACGGGCCTAGCCCTGTGAAGAACCGGGTCTTCTAATTCAAACAGACCAAGAAGGCACAACACACACACACACACACACGCTCAAGGGTAGCAAATTAACAAATGTAAGAAATTAAGACTTTAACAGGGACCACCAGTCAACAATAATCGCTTGACAGGAAATAATCAATAGGAGCCCCTATTGATTAAAAATGGCAAACTCGCCAAACTAATTCTCTAGACAAGAAAAAAGCCAGTGCGTCTAACTACTGAATACAGGAGACTACTATACTAGTCACACAAGGCAATTTAGGTAAATCCTAACTGTAAATAACAGGAAAAAAAGTGAAACTGCCAAAACTAACAGTTTAGGTAAAGTGCAATTGCGCCTAACTACTGGTACACAGGATACCACTAATAAGGTCACACAACAACCACAAGACAATAAAGATAAAGTCCTATAATGTATATATATCAATAACTATGCAAAGATACTAGAATAATGAAAAGTTGCAAAAACTTAGCCAGAACCAAGAGAAGCACATCCAAACTCGTCGACGCAGCAAACGAGATCTGGGGATTGCACTGGTGCACCATGGGATACCTGCTTAGCCACGAGCCAACCAGAAGTCTTTGAGCTTGAAAATCGGCCGAGTCGGAGCCGAGGATCGGCTCCAAACCCATATGCAAAAAAGAAGGTGAGATTGGACTACCTAACATATACTGTTTTACGGTTGCTGCTTTTCTTTCTCTTAATATTTCCACATCATATTTTTCATCCATAGGGTCATAGTAAGCTCTCACCTATGTAAAAATATAAATTCTCCCACCTCTCATTAAACAGTCTCCTTTTTTTGGCTCCTATGTAAGCCTTTATAAGGGTGTTTTGAATTTTGGTAATGAGCAACACTGATTTTGTAGCACACTCCAGTATTGGTAGTGTGAAGGTAACTCAGAAAAGCAAAGTTCTTCCTTCCTTTGTAGACAGCTGCCATAGCTGAACTATGAGGCTGAAATGTTCATACATTTAATGGTAAATTTACTCCGATTTACATTTTTAATATTTGAACTTTTTACAGTTTAGAATTTCTAGCTAACAGTTTAATGCACAATAAAGACTGCTAACTGTTAATGATCTTAATTTTGCTTCCTCAGTTTGTTCTTTCAGCAAGTCACTTAATGCTTGCCATACTACTGACACAAGTTTTTTTTTTTCTGGGGGGGGGGTACAACATATATGAGACAGTATTTATAAGACTAATTAGGTGATATGTATGCAAGTATGAAACTGCTGAGATAGAAGTGTTTGCTTTATGATCAATGTACAAATAAATGGAGTATTGCTGAATGTGTGTCTATTTATGTGTGTGTATACATGCTTTAATACATAAGCAAGCAAAGCATTAATGAATGAATGTTAGCTGCACATTTTTTTTGTAAGACAATGAGTGGTAGTCTCACTTTTAAACCTCCTAACCTAGTCATTTCTCCAAAATCCTAGTTGAGACCAACAGAACTATACCTAAGTCATTTGGCACTCTTGTAACTGTAGCAAGCTGCTTCCTGTAGCTAGGTCCTCTAGTACTTCTGTAACTGCTGCAAGCTGTTTCCCTTAGCTAGGTTAATTAGTATTCCTGTAGCAAGCTGCTTCCTGTAGCTAAGTCATCTGATACAGAGCAAGCTGCTTCCTGAAGTTACTACCACTCACCGAATGCTTCAGTGCTTTAACCATGACTAGACCAGTAATGTAGTATTGACATTTATTTGAGAATGCTGTATCATCTCTGTAGTTTAAATCAATGCCAGTACTACCCTCCTGTACCAGTCAATTCGGCTAACATGTTGCACTGGGGGGAGAAGTCACTTTGTTTATTTTTATTTTATTTAACATTTGTTTACCAGGAAAGTCCAACTTGGAACAAAGCCAATTTTCAGTGGAGGCTTCAGCAACTTTTAGGATGCAACACCACAGGCATAGGACCATTCAGATAATAAAACTTTTATAGGCTGTCAGGCACATTCCCTTCCCCATCATGTATTCAGCAATCCCTCTGTCTCTCTAGTGCTTTCTTGCCATGCAAGAGGTACTAAACAGGTGAAATGGCCTAAGGCTGAGGTCAATACTTTGAGATGTTTTCCAGTGTGTGGAACAGCAAGCATACAGTTTTTCTTCTTCATAGGTTCATAGGTTTATACTTGGCTATCTGCCCTAAGGCATTTATAAGCCTAGCCCAAATTTTTGTGGCTTACGCCACCCCTTATATGAAAAAATACTGTGCCCATTAGTTTGTTGTGCCTCTGTCCAGCAGTGACACAGAGATGATTCCCGGGGTAAACCTACGCTCTCCCATCCACAGGTCTAGATTTCTCTTGAACAGAGTCAGCGAGGTGCTCTGCCTCACATGGACCGGGATTTTATTCCACAGCATAGGGAGTCTCTGAGTGATAAATCTATCCCTCCAGCATGTCCTATTTATATCCGTGCTAAGGTTTAAGTCGCTTGCTCTAGTGGTTTTGGTGGATTTGGATTTTTGAGGTGGAGCATGTCCATTAATTCGGGTTGGACATGGCCTTGTATGTCAGGCACATGTCACCTCTGAGCAGGCGGTATGCGACTGAATAGAGCTGGAGTTTCTTCAATCTGGCAGCATATGACAGATTTTGGAGTCCTTTATCCTTTTGGTGAGGAACTTTTGGGGTCTCTCCAATTGCTGCAGATGTCGGGTGAGATACATCCCGAATGGGGCATTGTACTCGATCATTGGTCTGATAAGTGAAGAGTACAGGGGAACAATGACCTCACTAGATCTGGATGTGAATCCTTCATGATCAGGTGGGCAATGTAGAAGGTCTTTCTAACCACTTTAGCAATGTGAGTGTCAAAGAAAGGCCATTGTCAACCTGGGTCCCCAGGTCCCTGATAACCTCTTCTGTGCTTAGTGGATTGCCACCTATATGGTAGCTTGGGGTTACCTTGTTTTTCCCGAAGGGTATGACTATACATTTTTTGCGTTTAACTTCAGGCCATGGCTCTGGCACCAGCTATCTGTTTCCGTGAGTCCCTTCTGAAGGATATCCGTGTCCGATGCACTTTCCACTATGGCCCAGTTTGCAGTCGTCTGCAAACTTTGTCAGCCAAAATCCTCCCATGTTGGCCTGTACTTCTGAGAAGTAGATGCCCAACAATAGGGGTCCAAGGACCGACCCCTGTGGGACACCACTTGTGACCGGCTTGGAGTCTGACACAGCGCCAGCAACTCTAACCCTGTGGGTTCTGTCCTTAAGCCAGTTTGCAACCCATCTTGTGACATATGGGTTTACATTTAAGCTGGTAAGTTTTTCTACAATACCCGAGTGGGGTATTGTGTCGAAAGCCTTTGCAAGGTCAAGGTAGGCTGTATGGACTGCCTTTCCCTCATCAATGGCCTTGGTGACTGTTTTGAAGAAGTCGACCAAGTTCAAAAGGCATGATCTTACCTTGACAAAGCCAAACTGGGTCGGGTCCAATGTCTGCAAGTCCCCTATATCTTTGTTTATGAGCTCCATTATGATCCTCTCCATAGCTTTGCAGACTAGACTTGTTAAGCTTATGGGGCGGTAATTACCAGGGTCCGTAGAGGTGCCGCCTTTGTGGAGTGGGACCACAGTTGCCGTCGCCACTCCTTGGGCACGTATCCTGTGGTAAGGCTGAGATTAAACAGCTGCCTTATGTGCGGGTTTAATTCCTCATTTAGCTCGTGTAGCACACAGCCGGGGACACCATCCGGTCCCATTGATGCTGTGTTTTTAGCTTTAGAGAGCAGCTTTCACCTGCGCATTTGAGATGTCCGGGAGGCTACACTCGGCTGGGATAGTTATCTCTCCTTTAGGGGAGAGGGGTGAAGTTTGCACTGAACCTGTCTGCCAGTATGTTGGCAATGTCTGTGGGTTCAGTGATTTTTGTATCATTTTGGACTAATTCTGAGCATATCTGGGAGTTTCCACCCAGGTTCCTAACATAGCTGAAAAAGGCCTTATGATTGTCCTTTGAATCCATGGCAATTTTTCTCTCAAAATCGGCCTTAGTTGATTTTATGAGTGCTCGTATTTTTTTACTAATACTGATCAGGGGTGACTTCCCTTTTATGGATTTTGTTCTATCATGTAATAGCTTTCTCCTCTTATTGTAAAGTTTGTTAATGGCTGGGGTCCACCAGACTGGACGTTTGCCCTTTGTGGAAAGAGTCTTGGTTTTATTTGGGATTGCCTGATCCATGCAGTCCTGGAGGTGTTCATAGAAGGCATTTGTAAGGGCTTCCGCAGCTTGGGTTGTGGTTTCCACTGGCTCAGGGGCCTTGAAGGATACCACACCAGTCTTGAGTAGTGTGAAGTTTGCTTTAGAGAAGTTCTTCACTATGGTCTTTTGTTTGGGGTGGGGCGGGATGTGGATTTCCAGTGAGATTAGTTTATGATCAGATCTCACCAATGAGGGATATACTTCGGTGTGGAGCATTTTGTCCCCATGTTTGTGACAATGAGATCTAGTATATTTTCTCCTCTCGTGGGAACAGTGACTAGCTGTTCCATGGCATTTGAATTTATGAACTCCAGGAACCGTTGGGCTAGAAAGTTAGGGCTTGAGTAATGTTCCCAGTCTATATTCGGGTAGTTGAAGTCACCCAATATGAAGGTGTTTGGAGATACATTTATACCCTCCAGTGTCTTCAGGAAGGCTGTGTGGGGTTCCTGAGTTTGAGAGGGTGGCCTGTAGCATGCTACAATTTGTAGAGCAGTTTTGCCTATGGTTAGTTGCACCTGGATGGTTTCCGAAGCTTCGTGAGTTGCCACCAACCTGGAGGTGTGGGTATCCTTTATGAATATGGATACACCCCCTCCTTTTGTGGTGTGGTCCAGGTTTTGGGGCTTTATCTGTCATTTCTATGGTGACCTGCCATTAATTCTGAATTCTGTAAGAAACTGAGTTTCAGTTCCCCCTCAGTTCTGGACCAAGGCCTGTTATTAGCTTTATTCATTCTTGATCTGCTTTTCTCTAAATGTGCCCAGTGCAGGGCAATCTCACCTGCTGACAAGCATATAGGTGTTTGTACTGTTTTGGAAAGCAGCATGACTGTCTGTGTTCTGTCTGCCTTTATTTTAATGATGCTACTAAGAGAATGCACAAAAGTGTTTTGGAGAACTGTTTGCTGTCTCAGAAGCAAACTGTTCTGGAAGAAGAACATCAGTCATCCATCTAGTTTTCTTCTGTTTATGTTTCTCACCCTTTGGACAAACAGTCCTTTAAGAAAAAAAGTTTTAAAAATTTCAGTTCCTTTTCAGGAAATTCAAAGGCCTATTTAAAAGTAGCATGCACCAGTCATCCAGACTGAGCAATGTCCAAAGCTGTTTTTTTTTAATCTGTTTTTCCCTTGCGGTGGTGGTGCTGTGGTAGCGTTGTCGCCTCACAGTTAGACTTTGTCCTGTTCGATTCTCAGCTAGAGCGTCTTCTGTGTGGAGACATGCGTGAATGGGAGTACCTTCGTTGACGGTTGTCCATCAGAGCCGGCAACTCGGCACGTAAAAGTCTACTGCCAATCATTAGTGGACCGGAGTTCCACTGTGGCGAACCCGGGAAAAGACGAAAGACACAACATTAGTATGAAAACACACCCTGTTTCTGTGGAAAACTAAGAAAGGAGAAACAGCCATGAGAGTCTGAAGTTTAGATACTCTCTTGGCTGAAGTGAGAGCTAAAAGAACAGTCTTTAGTACAATGCTGCAAGGAAGCTGAAGAAGCAGGCTCAAAAAGGAGCCCAAGTAAATTTTTTAAGTACAAAACTGAGGTCCCAGGAAGGCAGAATAGGTTTCCAGGGAGGCCTGATATGAAGGACGCCTTTAAGAAATTACATGACCTTGAATTTAGAGGCCAGAGTCATCATCTGGGGCAGACAATCAGAAATTGCTAACAGGTGAGCTTTAACTGAAGAATACACTAACCCAGCATGGAGCAGGTCACACAAATAAGAGAGAAGCAAAGGAACTCCACAGATAGGAGATCCTGATGGTGAGAGAAGCACCAGACAGAAAATCTTTTCCACTTGGGTATATATAATTTCCTCTCTTCCTGCAGGACTGGAAGCATGTCCTCAGACAAGAGGTGCTTGAAAAGAGTCAAAACCCTATAATCCACAGCGTCACTTGAAGAGTGGACAAGTGAGAATGGATAAAAGACCCCTTGCCTTGTGTGGGAAGATTCACCTAGTTGAGGTAACTTGTGGTGATTGTCCCTGGCCAAGTGAGAAAGGAGGGAACCAATGGTGTCTGGGCCAAAAGAGAGTCACTAGCAAGATTTTGGGAAAGTCCTGCCTGATCTTTGTGCAAGAGTCATCATAACAAAGGAAGGGGAGGGAAAGCATACAGGAAAAGACAGAGCATCCACTTTCCAAGCCAGGGGACTTGGGATTATGGAATGAATAGAGGAAGTTGTCTATTCATCTGTTCAGAGGGGAGGCAAAAGCATCTACAATACCCCACTGATGGACAATGTCCAGGAACACATCTCTGTGAAGCATCTTTTTTTGAGCTTGTGTGCTGGATCTGCTTAAAGAGTCTGCCACTAGACTGTGCTCCGAGGGAATGTAAACTACCTGAAGAGTCACTTGATATTAGACAGCTAGATCCCAGACCTTACGAGCTAGTCTACAAAGAAGATAGGACCTTGCACCCCGTTGTTTGTTGACATACCACATATCAGTGTGGTAATGTGTGAAAATTTTGAGGGGCCCAGGATGAAAGAGGGAATGAAAAGCCTGAACAGCTAGAAGGAGGGCCTTCATCTCCTTTAAAATGATGAGGTCCGATCTCTGATGAAGATGCCAGAGATCTTGAACCTTGAGAGAGATGAAGGAGAACCTCCATCCCGTCTGAGGCATTCGTAAAGAGCTCAAGACGGGACTGGAGCCTGGAAAGGAAGCCCTGGGTTGTGAGAAATGTGATAAATCAACCAATAAAGCTCAAACTTGAGACAGGGTAGGAAAGGTATCAGGAAACTCCAGAGGGTGGCAATGTAGGAACCATACTGACTTAAGGTACCACTGAAGCTTTTTTTTTTTAAGAAAATTTTTATTAACATATTTACAATATATACACAGAAAGGAAGAAATTCACCATCATGTACTGTTATACAATGTTAGAAATACATTGAATCATCAAGGCAGTCTTATACAAATAAACTTATTAAGAGCCTTACTATTTCAATAACAACATTTCAAGGCTATCCCAACCATTAAAAGTCTTAGTATGATTTATAGATCTTATTTTGATCACTTTTTTTTCAGTTTTACATAGTATTGCTGTTAAACTTAAAAATTCTTTCAATGTAGGAAATGAGTTCTATTTCCATTTTTTTGGAATAAATTTTCTAGCTACTGACAGTAAACTCCAGAAGAGTTTTTGTTGTTTGGTTTTTACAGATAAAGGAAGTGAAACATTCGTTAGTATTATTGATCTAGCTAAAAAACAATTAACAGACCCTAACTCCTTAAAACACCCATCTTGTCCCAATATTATCATCATCTTCTTTCGGCTGTTCCCGTTAGGGGTCGCCACAGTGGATCATCTGTTTCCATTTCTTCCTGTCCTCTGCATCATGCTCTTTCACACCAACCACCTGCATGTCCTCTCTCACCACATCCATAAACCTTACCTTAGGCCTTCCTCTTTTCCTCTTACCTGGCAGCTCCATCCTTAGCATCCTTTTCCCAATATACCCAGCATCCCTCCTCAGCACATATCCAAACCAACGCAATCTCGCCTCTCTTGCTTTGTCTCAAAACTGTCCAACCTGAGCTGACCCTCTAATATACTGATTCCTAATCCTGTCCATCCTAGTCACACCCAGTGCAAATCTTAACATCTTTAACTCTGCCACATCCAGCTCTGACTCCTGCCTTTTCATCAATGCCACCGTCTCCAACCCATATAACATAGCTTGTCTCACTACCCTCTTGTAGACCTTCCCTTTCACTCTTACTGGTACATGTCTGTCACAAATCACTCCTGACACTCCCCCACCCATTCCACCCTGCCTGTACTTTCTTCTTCACCTCTCTTCCACACTCACCATTACTCTGAACTGTTGAGCCCAAGTACTTAAACTCATCCACCCTTTACCAACTCATCTCCCTGCATCCTCACCTTTCCTCTACCCTCCCTCACATTTACACACACATATTCTGTTTTAGCCCTGCTGACCTTCATTCCTCTCCTCTCTAAAGCATATTTCCACCTCTCCAGGGTCTCCTCAACCTGGTCCCTACTCTCACTACATATCACAATGTCATCTGCAAACATCATAGTCCTGATCTCATCTATCAACCTGTCCATCACCACTGCAAATAAGAAAGGGCTCAGAGCTGATCCTTGATGTAATCCCACCTCCACCTTAAACGCATCTGTCACTCCCACCGCAGTCCTCACCAATGTCACACTACCCTCGTACATATCCTGTACCACTCTTACATACTTCTCTACCACTCCCGACTTCCTCATAGAATACCACAACTCCTCTCTAGGCACCCTGTCATATGCTTTCTCTAAGTCCACAAAGACACAATGCAACCCCTGACCTTCTCTGTATTTCTCCAACAGCACACTCAGAGCAAATATTGCATCTGTAGTGCTCTTTCCTGGCATGAAACCATACTGATGATCACTAATCATCACCTTCCTTCTTAACCTAGCTTCCACTACTCTTTCCCATAACTTCAGGCTGTGACTGATCAGTTTTATCCCTCTGTAGTTACTGCAGCTCTGCACATCACCCTTATTCTTAAAGTTAGGTACCAAAACACTTTTTCTCCACTCCTCAGGCATCCTCTGACTTTCCAAAATTTCATTAAACAATCTGGTTAAAAATTCCACTGCCATTTCACCTAAACACCTCCATGCTTCCACTGGTATGTCATCTGGGCCAACAGCCTTTCCATTCTTCATCCTCTTCATAGCTGTCCTTACTTCCTCCTTGCTAATCTGTTTCACTTCCTGATTCACTATCCCCGCATCATCCACCCTTCTCTCTCTCTCATTCTCTTCATTCATCAGCCCTTCAAAGTACTCTTTCCATCTACTCAACACACTCTCTTCACTTGTGAGTAGGTTTCCCTCACTATCCTTTATCACCCTTACCTGCTGCACATCTTTCCCAGCTCTGTCCCTCTGTCTAGCCAATTGGTACAGGTCAATTTCTCCCCCTTTAGTGTCCAATCTCTCATACAACTCTCCATATGCTTTATCCTTAGCCTTCGCCACCTCTCTCTTTGCCATGCGTCTCATCTCCTTATACTCATGTCTGCTTTCTTCATCTCTTTGACAATCCCACTTCTTCTTCCCCAGCCTCTTCCTCTGTATACTCTCCTGTACTTCCTCATTCCGCCACCAGGTCTCCTTGTCTTCCTTCTCTGTCCAGATGTCACACCAAGCACCTTTCTAGCAGTCTCCCTTACTAGCTTTGCTGTAGTTACCCAGCTATTCGGAAACTCTTCACTGCCTCCCGGTGCCTGTCTTAACTCTTCCCTGAACTCCACCTCACAAGCACCCTTTTTTAACTTCCACCATTTAATCCTTGGCACTGCTTTCACACTCCTCCTCCTCCTCTTGATCACCGTCATCCTACAGACCACCATTCTATGCTGCTTAACTACACTTTCCCCGTCACCACTTTACAGTCTCCAATCTCCTTCAGACTGGCCCTCCTACACAGGATATAATCTCCTGTGTGCATCTTCCTCCACTCTTGTACGTTACCCTATGCACCTCCCTCTTCTTAAAATATGTATTCACCACAGCCATGTCCATCCTTTTCACAAAATCCACAATCATCTGACCTTCTGCATTCCTCTCCTTAACATCATACCTACCCATCACTTCCTCATCCCCTCTGTTCACTTCACCAACATGCCCATTGAACTCCGCTCCAATGACTAGTCTCTCACCCTTGGGTACACTCACCACCACTTCATCCAACTCACTCCAAAATATTTCTTTCTCATCCATCGCACATCCAACTTGTGGAGCATATGCACTAACAACATTCAACATTACACCATCAGTTTCAAGCTTCGTAAACATCACTCTATCAGACACTCTCTTCACCTCCAAAACACTCTTGGCATACTGTTCCTTTAGGATAAGCCCTACCCCATTTCTCCTGCCATCCACACCATGATAGAACAATTTGAACCCGCCTCCTATACACCTGGCCTTACTTCCCTTCCATCTGGTCTCTTGCACGCACAATATATCAACCTTCCTTCTCTCCATCATATCAGCTAGCTCTCTCCCTATACCAGTCATACTGCCAAGAGTCAAAGGTTCCTACCCTCACAACTACATTCCTAACCTTCCTCCTCTCTTTCTGCCTTCGGGCATGCCTTCCCCCTCCTCTTCTCCTTCGGCCAACAGTAGCCCAATTTCTGCCAGCACCCTGTTGGCTAACAGTACTGGTGGTGGTCGGTGTTAACCCGGGCCTCGACCGAGCCGGTATGGAAATATGAAATGTTCTACGCATAAGT
This sequence comes from Protopterus annectens, assembly GCF_019279795.1. NCBI lineage: Eukaryota > Metazoa > Chordata > Ceratodontiformes > Protopteridae > Protopterus > Protopterus annectens. The sequence continues at coordinate 192,336,652 of NC_056746.1, read as the reverse complement.
AATTTGGCAGAGGTTATATGCCACATGCCTTTCCTGGTGCAACCCTCCCCATTTATCTGGGCTTGGGACTGGCACAAAGAAATGCACTGGCTTGTGCATCCCCAGTGGCTGGGTTGATCTCATCCCAATATACATTTCAGTTTTCACAAAACATACTTACCTCTTCCAATATACATTTAAGTTTTCACAATTCATAAACATCTGTGTCCAATCACCTTTTACAACTTTACTACAGTTCCAACAAACAAAAGTTATTTTACTAAACTTAGAGATTTTACAGGGAGTAAGAAACCTTCTGTGTATGTATTTACACACAACTTTCCAGAATTAACGAATTCTAACTGATTTAAATAAAGTTTTATTCTATCTATTGAGTCACTCAGTCTATTACTATCTAAAAAGTTCCAGAATTTTGCATGAAAATTATTTATAATTAATGTATATAACTTGAACAGGCTTCCTTTGTAGGTCAATTTACATTCAATGATAGCATTCGTATAATAATCTAGTGGGGGAATTGCTTTCTGTTCCTCTTCACTATCTACAAATTAATTTAATTTCTTACTGATCAACAAATTCATCCACCTTATAATCTTTCATTAAACATTCTGGTGACTTAGCATTTCCTTTTTCAAAGCAATCAGTCAACAATACTATTCTATTTCTTTCTAATAATTTCATTTTAACATTGTTCTGAGTTTAAGAAGATCGATCTGAGACCTCCCTCTCGGTTCCAACTGGTGAACCAAGAATCCTGGACCCCGTGGATGGCGCTGATGGGGCCGGAGCAGAGATCGGAGCCAAGAGGCCAGAGGGGGCTACTGGAACCGACCTCACGGCATCTGACAGAACCGACAGCTCTGGCTCTGAAAGCCAAGAAAGGCTCAGAGGTGGAACAGCCAAAGAGGAGGGGAGGATGGGCTCTGGGGCCGACTGGGCTGGAACCGAAAACAATTTAGCCAGCACCAATGACTGGAGAAGTTTCCTCACCACTCTATCGACATCATCATCAGAGAGGGTCTGAGAAGAACTAGAGGATAAGGTTGGAGATCTTAATCTCCCTACATAAGGAGACCTATGAGAAGGAGAAACCGGTCGAGGAAATGGAGACCGGCTCCGAACTAGAATTTCTGTCACCGGCTCCGAGATGCTGGGAGACGATGTCAACATAGTCAGTGTACTGCCTTCTGTTGGCACAGAAGCCAATGGAGCCGAAGTAACAGTAGTTTTAGAGATTTTCTCTGGCAGCTCCGAGGAAACTGATGGTGCCGGAGAGCACTTTTTTGAAGATTTTTTCTCTAATTTCTTGTCCGGTTTGGAAGGAGAGGATCTGGAACTAGAAGACCTTTCCAAGTCTTCTTCAAAGGAAGGTTTCAGTAGTCCTTTTAAGATAAGCTTGTTCTTCCTCTCTTGCAGTACACAGGAACTGAAAGCATGGCAGAACAAGCAGGATTCTTGGAGATGAATAGCACCCAAGCAGTACATGCGTACTGAGAGCCCATCAGTTAATGTCATATTGTAACTACATTTTACACACTTTTTAAAGCCCGAAGTACTGTGTTCTTTGGGATCTTCAGATATGCTTACAAGAAAACTCCACACACCACACAGGGGAAAACAGTAACACCTTTGCACCAAAAAACAAACACAGAAGGCAGGAAACTAAAGCCTCTAATTGAAACGGTCTAGACCACAGACAACCGCAAGGAGGACTAGGTCCTCTAATTTAAATGGGCCTAGCCCAGGAAACAAGAGACTAACACCACAGAAAACAACAAAACTCCAACAAATAGGAAAAGTACCACTGACAGAAGGGAAAACAAGGTCCTCTGACTAGAAAAACGGGCCTAGCCTGAGGAGACAAGTGAATGGGATACCAAAAAGGCCAATGGAACTGGCCACACAACCAACAGAACAACAAACACAAGGTAACTATGAAAATAGCTTTTTGGTCAACAATTTATTTGAATTTAAAAGAAAAATTATACTTGGCCACGGCCAAGAGCGAGACCACATCTGAGAGTAATGAGCGGCAAACGAGATCTGGGATGGGCGTGTTGCAGTATGGAATACCTCTTAACCACAAGCCAATTGAATACTTCGAGCTAAAGTATGGCCGAGTCGGAGCCAAGGTTCGGCTCCGAACCCAAGGGTAAGAACGTAGGCGAGATTGGACTACATAACATCACTACTTTCTACGCTATCAGTATTCTAACAGTTAGCACACTAGTTACAGTAATGTTTATCACAATCAAGTCACAGATGAAGGGGAACACACATCACTTCTATAGCTTAAAAATTAATATATGAGGAAACTTAGTATCCTTTCCTTGTTTACAGAAAATTTCCATGAGGGAGGAATTATTTTGTCACTCTGAATTGTCCTGAAAACATCACTCAGTAATTCTTGAATATTTAATGGAAGCAGACTATAGAATTCCATACTTAAAACATCTAACCCTGGACCTTTACCATCCTTTTTTTTTTTAAGTTTCTTTAAATTCTATTAAGGTAATAGGCTTATTTAACAGATATTTGTTGGTCGTTGAGTTTGTTAGTGACTTTTTCTTTAAATAGTTGTCAATTTTGTAATCATCAGGATGACTATTTTTATCTTTATTAAGATCCTCATGGATTTTTTTTGATTATTAAACATTTTCTCTATGTCGGACATAAACTTAATAGTGTGAGGATTGCGGATATTGATTTGTGTCTTTTTGCTTAGGTTCTTACTTCTATTAGCTAATCTATATAGATTTGTTTTAAGTCAGCTTTAGAAAAAATAAAATTGCATAATTATACAATATTTCCACTATATGTGTTAAACCTGTTTGATATATTGCCATTAATTTTTAGTGACTTCTGTATTATCTAATTTATTTGCTGTTCAAACCTTGCTTTGTGTATTTCATCTTGTATTTCTAAACTCTATATCCCACTCTTTCATTTTATTAGTAGCTCATCTTTCCATTCTATATTTAACATTCATTTTTGAGTCCCATAGTATGACTGCACTAACCTGACCATTATCATTCAGAGATAAATTTTCAATTTATTCCTTAAGGTAACTCTTAAATTCTTTTAATTTCATCATATATAACCTGATATTTCCTTATATACATTAATATCTTAATGCTTAGTGCATTATGATCAGATAAAGGACAATGAATAGTTTTAAAATAATTCACTTTATTACATAAATCTATAGAAGCATAAATCCTATCAGTTCTAGTTTGTGTCCTATGCCTGTATGAATGAGTGAATAACAATGACTTATCTTCTGCTTTTATTATTAAATTAAATAATTATTACTAACCCATCTGTTTAGTGCTTTAGCTGATGCCAGTATTTTAGTTTTCTTCTGTTCATTTGCATCCTCTATACTAAATATGGAGTTAAAATCCCTTGCGTAAACTACCCTTCCAATAACTTTATAGTATGTTTTTAAGTGATCTTTAGCCATTCTTGTACCTATTCTGGGGATCCAGTAAAAAAAATAGCTAGTATAAGAGTTTGACAATATATTTTATTACAAATGTATACAATACTTTTGGATTATTAATGGATTCCATGACCTTGGGCAGTATAGTAGATTTTCTCCAAAGTTTAACAGTTCTTCTCCTCTTTCTTTATTAAACGCAACAGATAACATTTCATAACCCAAGTTATTTAAATGTTGTATATCTATCAAATAAGTCTTTTGCAAGAATATGTCTCTAATTTTAGATATTTCATTAATGATTTCCTTTTGTTGCAATTATTCATTACATTTACATTAATAGATAACAGATTAAAACTATTTTTAAAATGACACATTTATCTACCATACTAATTTAATTATAAGACTCTAATGTACTCCTTCAATACTATCTTAACAGTCTACTTTTTTTAATTCTTCCTTTCTACAAACTAAATTACTAAAACCTGTAAATAACAAAAAAGACAAGTCTTCAACTGTATATATTGCTAATAAAGCACAACCTACCATGGATAAAGTTCACAGTTTGCCTACTGAAAAGACAAATTACAATATTTCTGTACCAAACAATACCTAAAAAGTCATAAAAAAATAGACAAAAGATACAGTGACTTACAAATAATTAATAGAAATCAAAAATGAGACTGTTAATTTAGTTATATAGTTTGCAATTTAAAACCATTCCCACATTACTACATAAACGTTTAATAATCCTCTTCTATTAATCACAAATCTTAAATAATCCAAATACTGTACTATATACCTATTTATGTAGTAGTATAAATTACCCATTAAATATTCCTTAATGATTTACTCATTCAACATTAATATAACTACATTTCAAAATAAATAAGCAAAACAGTGGGACCTGAAGAGAAATGTATCTGTAAACTTTCAGGTGAAGGGTAATCATACTAAATTATACAAAAGGTAAATCAGTCCACATGTTTATTTATTATGCTAAAATATAATAGATCTAACAAAAGCTCTAAATTAAGTTTTAAAGTACAAGTGTCTATCTCAAAAAGTGTGCAACACTCAACATGACAAATATCAAAATATTTAAAAATCCTTTAGCTTATTAAACTACTTCATAAAAATATGTACATTACTGAGATAGATCAAATGGAATGTCTTATTTCTATGAAGTATTTTTTTCAGTCTATTTTGTATTCAAAAGTTACTGTATAAGTAATTCAAATCCCACTCTCCTTTTTGGGTTCAAAAATATCAATAAGTCTACTTTACGTTCTATCAAAATGGATGTATTGATTCAGCAGTATAACACTCAAATTTCAATTCTGACTTATGAAATTAGTTATTTAGGGTAGTCTTGGCGAATCTAACAAAATATACAAAAAGCTTCAAAGTTTACATGACCAAGCTTCAAATTTCAGTTTTCAGATTTTCAAATATTTTAATATAATTTTCTATGTGAATTACACAAGATCTTGTACATTATCATTTCTGCCATGTGTAATACATGTACTTAAACTGCTTATAAGAAAGATATTTGTTCCGTCTTATTTTCCCCACTAATAATCTACCTTACTCAATATAACTTGTATTTCTAAAATCTCCCATTAAAACAATATTAAATCAGCTATCCATTACAGATTATAATGTGTACATTTTTTTTAACTTACTGATACTGTTCTTATTAATCTTACATATCAGATACTTCATTTCTTGCACATTTTCATATTATTCATGAGAGGTTTACTTTTCTTAATTTTAGTATTACAAGCAATCAACTATATATAAAATAATTCCTGCTTGTTTAATTTTGAATGCATTTTTAGCCATTGTGAACTGATGTTATGCTCTAAGCTTCACAGCCTGACATTAAAATTTGACTACAGCATGTAAACATGACAACTCACAGTAGCTGCTAATTTTTTCTAAGTTTCTTATTCTTAATTCTATCAAACTGTTCTAGTCAGTAACAAATATCTAACTTTACTTTTTTCCATTAATATGTACAGTTAGAGTGAACACTACAATATAAGCTATTAACATTCAGCAAAATGTAAGCAAATTATGTTAGCAATAACAATATAAAACATTACTATAGTTTTTTTTTTTTTTTACCAATTCATCATGTGTAAGAAAAGAAAATTAAAATTATTTTTAGTAGATTTCTCATGTATATACTTGGGAAAAAAAGCTCCTTTTTGTTTTCTCGGACATCAGTAATTAACTTTGACCTAGATTTTCTTCAGAACAGCTTCAGGTAGGAAGCAAGGCAAGCAAGAATCCAGCATTCTGGCACAACTGGAAAAGTATTGTTCTTAAGCTTTAAGTGTTACTTGCTTCATAAATGAACTGTTGAATTAATGTGTTACACAGGAACAAAGAAAACAAAATCACCATCACTCTAACACTTCTAATTAGCATATTAATTAGATCTGAAATTCAGAAAACCCAGCAATGCACATACTAAGCAAAGAAACAAATACAATTAAATTAACTTATATAGTCTTAAAGTTTCCAATTCTAATGCTTATAACTGAATATTCTCTTACATGAAATATTTAACATTTAGAAATACTCTTATATTCAGTTAAATGAAACATATGGTCTTTTACTGTAAATGTAGTAAAAAAGAAGTTATGTACTCACCATAATGTTCCATGTGAGTTGTCCATCTCGCCTTCATTCTGTACTTTCAGTACAGAACCGATCCTCGGTTCTGACTCGGCTGTTTACAAAAGCTCGAGGACTCCAACTAGCTCATGGCTTACACCCTATCCCATGATGCTCTAGTGCATTCCAGAGATCTTGTTTGTTGGTGTACTAATATGCGTACATAACAATTCCTTATTATTTTTTAAAGCAAGAAGAGGATCAGAGAATATTAGATGCCAATAATAACCTCTCGAAACTCCAGGAGCTAAAACAAACGCTGGGGGTAAAGAAGGCGATATGGACAACTCACATGGAACACTATGGCGAGTACATAACTTCTTTATGTGAAGTTGTCCTATCTTGCCTTCATTCTGTACTTGTGGGACAGCATCCCTAGCACCATTTTTCTTGGGTGGCTCACGGGAGAACATTCTTCAAAACAGTGGACCCAAAAGAGGCCCTGTCCCTGGAGATCAAATCAACTTTGTAATGAGTGATAAATGTATGAGGTCTTGCCCACACTGCTGCTGCACAAACTGTATCAATTGGCAATTTTGCATGAAAAGCAGAAGAGGTCAAAATAGCCCTGTAGAGCAAGCTCTTATTTTGTCTGGCAGTTGTTTACTGACTGATAGGTGAATGAGATGCAATATGACAACCATCTGGATAGAGTGGTTTTTGCTACTGAAGCACCTTTCTTGCAGTCTGAAAAGGATACAAACAATTGGGTCAGTCTTTCTAAATTGCTTTGTTCTGTGTAAATAGAAACAGTCTATGTACATCAAGTTGGTGTAACATATTCTGCCTTATTGCCATACTTGGGGAAAAAAACTGCTAAGTCTAAGGACTGCTTTAAGTTAGATTCTGAACATACTTTTGGTAAAAATGACAGGTTTGTGCGAAGTGAGACTCTGTCATTGTGAAAAGGCATATATGGGGATTTGATAGACAATGCTTGTAACTCCGAAACCCTCCTAGCTGAAGTGGTATCCACTAAGAAAACAGTCTTCTGGGTTAAGAACTTCAAGTCACAAGATGACGCAGGTTCAAAGGGGGGAGAATTAAATGGGATAACACAAAATTTAGGTTCCATGGAGGTAGAAGTGGTTTAACGGGTGGTCTCAGCAGATTAGTACCTCTCAAGAAAGCTTTAGAAAGTCTGTGGGACATAATGTTTGGTCCTCTTCCAAAATGAAAATTTGAGATTCTTGCCAACTGAACTTTAATAGTAGCTGCAGCTGCTCCTTCATTAAAAAGCTTTAAGAATTCCAGAATGGAAGATAGAGGTGCAGAAAAAAAGTCAATATGATTTTTAAGGCCAAGGAGGAAAATCTTTTCTATTTGCAGAGCTATAATCTGCTCAAAGTTTTGTGAGAAGAAATCTGGTATGTTGCACTGCAGGTGAAAGGTTAGGTAGCCTGGCTATGTTTGGAATTTGAGCAGCCAAGTTGTCAACTTGGTCTGAAGAGATGGATGGAGCATTCCCGATAGATGGGTCAGAAGATCCGGCACTGGGGCCAGGATCCAAGGCTTCTTCTGAAGATGAGGACGCAAGAAGGGGAACCAATTTTGAAGAGGCCAGTAAGGGGCTGCAAGTATTAAGGTCCTTCCTATTGCACTGGCTTTCTGAAGAACTTTGGGAATCAATGGAAATGGAGGGAAGGCATAGAAGAGACCTGGAGGCCAATCGTGTACAAGTGGATCCATTGGGGGTTCCCCCAGAGGGGGATTAGGGCAAAGTAGCTGCTGCATTTGGTGTTCATGGACGTGGCAAAAAGATCACAGCAAGGCTGGCCCCATTTTCGGAAAATCATTTACACTACATCTTGTTTCAGGGACTACTCGTGAGGCTTTAGTATTGATTTGCTGAGTTTGTCTGCTATCACATTGGATTTCCCTGGGATATGTGTTGCTACCAGAAAATGTTGGGAGGAGGTTGCTCACTGCCATACTGTCAGGGCCTCTCGACAAAGGGGGTAAGATCCGGTTCCTCCTCGTTTGTTTATATACCATACCACTGACGTACTGTCTGTTTGGATCGCAATTGTTCCTAGTGGAAGAGCATCTTGGAATGCCTGCAACGCAAGAAGCACCTCTCTGATCTCTAGGACATTGATGTGCAAGTGGGCCTCATGATCCTGTCAAGTGCCTTGGATTGTTCTTCCCGGAAAATGCCCCCCATCTGGGAAGCATCAGTGGTCACCGTGGCCTGTGGTGATGGGAGAACAAAAGATCAACCTAATGTCACTTGATGGGAGTGAAGTCACCAACAAAGGTCTCTCCTGCAAGATTCTGTTAACATAATCTGGTGCAACATTGGAAGTTCCTGCATGGACCACAGAGTGAACACTAGCCACTGTAGAATTCTCATGTGCAGCCGCGCTAAGGGAATTATGTTTATAGCTGCTTCCATGTTGCCTAGTACTTGTAGAACTGTCCTTGCTCGAGTCTTTCTTTTGAAAAGGTCTAGAACCTGTACCAGAAGTACTTGCACTCTGTCTGGTGGAAGCTTCACCAGCAATTTTATAGTGTCTAAATCTGCACCTATAAAAACGATATGTTGAGATGGCAATAAGACAGATTTTTTGTAGTTTATTGTGATCCCTAAATGAGAACGTTTCAAAGTGGTGTCTCTTGCTTCTGTTAGTAGATAGATATGGAAACACATGGAATCCTAAATGTCTCAGGTGAGCCGTAACTACTGCTATAACATTTGAACACTCTGGGGGCTGTAGTGTGACCAAAGGGCAAAACTTGAAACTGGTAGTGACTGGCTCCCAGCTGAAAGTGTAGATGACTCCTGGATGGCCTGTCCATTTTTATGTGTTAGTATGCATCCTGGAGGTCTATACAGCACATCCAATTGTCTTTTCTCAGAAGTATCGACTACAGTGTTGCCATTTGGAACTTTGTCTTTTTTACAGAGTTGTTCAATCTGCTGAGATACAGTATGGGGTCCCCAGTCCCATTTTCTTTAGAACTAAAAAGAACTTTGAGTAAGTCCAGGATCCTATCTGGTCTGCAGGGACCTGTTGGATGACTCTTTTCTAGCAACTTCTGTATTTCTAGGGTTGCTCGTTTCTTGCATCTGGGTGGAATATCCAAAATGTTTTTTATGCATGGCGTGGGAGTAGAAAAGGGTATGGAATATGATGCTTAGTACCCACTTGTCTTTTATTTTTAGCCAGGCATCTGGGTACAAAGATAACTGACCCCCAACTGCCTCCAGAGATAGACAGATAGGCCTTTTTTCAGGATCGCTGAAAGGTCTTATCAAAGGAGAATTCTCTGTCACAGTGGTTGTGCAGACCCCCCTGCCACGTGGCCGGCGTCTTCCATTATTGCTTCCCCCTCTGCCCCTGGGGGAAGGCTCACTACGTGTCTTGAGAAACTCTCAGGGATTTTTGAAACCACATTTTTCCTTCCTTCTGACATTTAGGATAAGGTCTAGGTGTGTAAAATGGACTCCGATGGCAGTGTTTTCCCTTTCTGTTCACCTGGTTAGTGTGTCTTTGACTTTAGGCCTGAACAAGGATGAGCAGTCGAAGGGAGCATTAACAAAGGATGACTTGAGGTTCTGCAAAGTTACACAAATGCATCCAGGAATGTCTCCTAAGGGCAACTCCTGAACCTGTTGCTCTACTCACTCCATCGGTTGCATAAGAAACGAGCCTCATGGATGAGTTCACTACTGAATTTAAGGCAGAGAGCTGGGAGGACAATATCTGATACCCCGCAGCTATTGAACCCTGGAGAGCATCTCCAAGCTCCTTCAGGGGATCTCTCTGTAACCTGGTGAAGTGTGTAAGATAATTCAGGGACCTGAGTGTAAAGGTCGGTGAAGAAAACATGCAGTTTCCATATCTATCTATTGTACGTGACTCTTTGTTCAGGGGATGGATGAAGTGGACGTCTGTGACAACTACTCCTTGGTAGCCACCACTGCCACCACCATAGCATCTACTGGGACACCTTTTGTAAGGAATGTTTTATCTTCGGTGGATGTAATAAATTTATTTGGCCTCCGGGGAACAGGCTCCACCAAGTCTGAAGACTCCCATGCCTTTCAACAGACTAAATCCATAAGCTCATTGAAAGGTGGAGGCACCCAAGTGGGAGAAGAACGAGACCCAAAAGCCTTCAGGTAGACAGACTCCCCCGTCAGAAGGGGTGATGGGCTTCCAGCCACTTCTCTGCTTAAGGATTTCTAGGATGTCTGCAAAGGAGACATCCTCAGAGGGCGACTGTGGGGACCCTTGTGGGTCATCGAGGTCTGTGTCAAATGTGACCGACTCCTCTGGGGAGTCCAAATGCTTCCTATTACATAATCTCCTGCAAGGGACCTCTTCAGAAGGGCATTCTGGAGAGGTTTTGGAAGAGAAGGGTTCACCCACTGGGAAATCCTAAGGCCTTGGGTGTCCACGTCTGTGTGGAATCAGTTGTGCTGAGACAGACCAGTGCCTTTGGGGAGGAATGACGAGATCTGAGAGTGGGGCCGCCCATGGGGACAGCACACATATCGCCTCGAAAACCCCTGCCCATGATCCAAGGAAGCTTATGGTTCCAAAGAACTAGAAGGTTTCCCCATCACCAAGGGAGTTGGATTGGAGGCCGATGTAGGAGCTGAACTCTCACGCGCTGAGGACCTGAGATGCAAGTTTGGATCCAAAGAAAACTTGATCAGACTGTCCTCTCTGAATCCGACTGGAGAATGTCAGTTCCTAAACTCCCTGGATGGCACCAAGGAAGTCTGAGCGGTCAGGGCTATAGATCCTGGAGCAGGTTTTGGAGGCAATGGTTCCACTATCAGCTCCATACATTCCTACTTAGGCCCCAAGTCAGGTTGGAGGAATCGATGATGAAAGGGGAGGTCTGGTTGGTTTTGAAGCCCTCTGGGTCAGTTCCGACAAAGGTTTGACTAGTGCCGGTGTCCTCAAAAGTCTCTGCACCAAGCGATCCACAATGTCAGAAAGGCTCCTGGAGGATAGAGAGGAGGGAGCTGGAGATCTTATAATCTGCAAAATAAGTGACCTTAGTGTCGGAAAAAACAGCTCCAGTTCTGGGGACCCGCTCCAAACTTGGAACACCAATGGCTCCGATGTAGAAGGAGCTGAGGTGGAGGGTCTTTCAGACCCAACAGATTTCGGTTCCATTGAAGATATTTTGGGCAATTTCTTTGATGGCTCCGATTGCTCCAAATATTCTCTTTTTTGAAGTCTTATCAGATTTTTGAGAGGGAGAAGACTTTTTTACAGGACTCTGACCTTCTAATGCCTCTGCAAAAGAAATTTTCAGTAACCCCTTTAAGATCAGCTTGTTCCTTCTCTTCTGAAGAACCCTTGAACTAAAGGGGTGACAGATTGAGCAAGATTCCTACAAATGTACTGCCCCCAGGCAGTATACACACACAACATGGCCATCTGTGAGTGACATTTCTTTGAGTGTATTTTGAGCACTTTTTAAACCTTGAAGGTTTTGCCTCTTTTGCTTGCTTAGATATGGTACTAACAAGAAAACCAAAAACCCAACACCACGATTACAGTTCAATATGAAAAACCACCCTCTAAATATACGTGGGCTCAGCAGTTCTCTAAATAAAACAAGCTAGCGCAAAGGAAAAAATATTCTAATCTAGATAGTATGAAAAGAGACACACAATTCCAAATTTTAACTACTGGTAAAAGTCAACTAGTCACACTGCTATAATATAGGGTTAGACAAAAAATGCAACCCTAAATATTCCAAATCTAGGTAAGACACACATCTTTGCTATACTATATAAGAAGCTATGTGCATACACACACACTATTCAAATTTTAACTATAGGCAAAAAGTTAACTAGTCACACTGCCATACTATAGGGTTAGAAAAAAGGACTACCCTGTAACTAACTACTTGCATCAATCAAAGAAAAAATACCTAACTGCTCAACAAAAGAGCCTAGTAAGATAAAACTACACATTCTAATAGGCTAGGGGAAATAATTTAGGCCTAGATATAATGGCCCAGATACAACACACTTAAAAAGAACAAAAGCAGAAAAAAACACTTTCTAAACAGAGGTTAATTAATGAAAAAGAAGTTATGTACTCACCATAACGTTCCATGTTGGTAGTCCATCTCACCCTTCATTTTTATGTATGGGTTCGGAGCTGATCCTCGGCTCCGACTCGGCCGATTTATAAGCTCAAACACTTCTGGTTGGCTCGTGGCTAAGTAGGTATCCCACAGTGCACCAGTACAAACCTCAGATCTTGTTTGCTGCTCACTAGAAGAAATAACCGTAACAGACAAACCAATACTAAAGGGTCTCCAACCAAAGATAACCAAAATATTAGTACCTCCAGATTCTTCCAGGATGGGGGCAGGAGGGCGGGTTGGTAAAAATGAAGGGTGAGATGGACTACCAACATGGAACATTATGGTGAGTATATAACTTCTTTATGTTGTGTAGTCCAATCTCACCTTCATTTGTAGGTATGGGACAGTGTCCCCAGTGCCTTATTCTTGGGTGACTCACTGGAAAATACTCCTGAGCACCGTGGAGCCAAAGGATGCTCTAGCCCTGGAAGCTAAATCCAATTTGTAATGTGTAATAAAAGTGTGAGGGGTAGCCCACATAGCTGCTGCACAAATATTATCAAGTGGGACCCTGGCTTGAAAGGCTGTAGAGGTATACAGAGACCTGGTAGAATGAGCCTTGATCTTGAAGGGTACAGGTCTGCCCTCCAAACTGTAGACAAAGGCTATGCAACTGGAAATCCAATTAGTGTCACTTTAGACACTGGTAAGCCCAATCTGGATTCAGAAAAGGAAATGAATAGTTGATCTAATTTCCTAAACTCCTTGGTCCGATGCAAATAAAAACGTAGCTGTCTATGAATGTCTAAGCTGATGAAACTGATATTCAGTTGCATTACAGTGATTAGGGAAGAAAACTGTGAGTTCTATGGATTGATTTAAGGTGGTGTGGGGACAAAAGAGGGGTTAGTATGCAGTGAGACCCTGTCTTTATGAAAGATCAAATAAGGTAGCTTAACAGATAAGGCTTGTAACTCCGATACCTGTCTAGCTGATGTGATAGCCACCAAAAACAAAGTCTTCCAAGACAAAAATTTCAATGAGGATGAGTGAGAATGTTCAAACGGGGAAGATATCAGTTTGGACAGCACAAAATTTAAATCCCAAGAAGTCACAGGTTCTTGGAGAGGTGGCCTCAACAGAGTGGCTCCTTTCAAAAAAGTATTGCATAGCTTATGAGACATTAAATTGGTGTCTGGAAATCCTAAATAGAAATGAGAAATAGCTGCCAACTGAACTCTGATAGTGGCAGCGGCAGATCCTTGCTGAAAAAGCTCGGAAAGAAATTCCAAAATTACAGGGATAGCAGTGTAGGGATCTACATTCATTTTTTGTGCCAAAATAGAAAAAAAGTTTCCATTTACTGCCATATAGTCTCCTAGTTGAAAGTTTATGGGAGGACATAAGGATATGTGACACTGAAGAAGATACATCGTGAAGCCTGACTAGGGATGGAACTGGAGCAGCCACGCTGTCAGTTTGAGGGTGTGGTTCAAGGGATGCAGTGAACCTGACATGTGAGTCAACAGATCTGGAGCTGGGTCCAGAATCCAAGGATTGTCCAGGAGAAGAGGCTCGAGGAAGGGGAACGAAACCTGATGAGGCCAGTAAGGAGCAATGAGGATTAACTTGCACCCCACCTGTCTGGCTTTCTGACTCACTTTGGAAATGAGAGGAAATGGAGGAAAAGCATACAGAAGACCCAGGGGCCAATAGTGAGCTATAGAGCGTCTCTGGGTGTCTCCACCAGAGGGGGTATGAAGGAAAAATAGCTGCTGCATTTGGCATTGACTAGACTGGCAAAAAGGTCGCAGCAAGGCTGTCCCCATTTGCGAAAAATCTGTTCCGCAGTTTCGTGTTTCAGAGACCACTCATGAGGCAGTAGGATTGTCCAGCTGAGCTTGTCAGCTATCACGTTGGTCATCCCTGGGATGTGCATTGCTACCGGAAAGCGCTGGGAAGAAATCGCCCATTTCCAAACTCGCATGGCCTCTCGACAGAGTGGGTAAGATCTGGTACCGTCCTGTTTGTTGATGTACCAAACTACCGACATATTGTCTGTTTGTACCGCAATAGTCCCTAGAAGAAGAAGGTCTTCAAGTGCTTGCAACACCAGGAGCACCACCCTCATCTCCAGAACACTGATATGCAGGTGAACCTCATGTTCTCGCCATGTGCCTTGGACAGTCCTGCCGAGATAATGCCCCCCCATCAGATCTGGGAGGCATCCATGGTCACAGTGGCAACAGGTTGGACAGGAATAAAGGGGGCGCCTGTCATCAACTGGTTGGGTGCTATCCACCAAAGGAGGTCCTCCTTGCATGATTCTGTCAGCAGAATAGGGTGATTCAGCGGAAGATATTGGAAGGACTATTGGGAAAACAGAAGCCACTGGAGAACTCTCATGTGCAACCTGGCTAATGGTACTAATAGGATGGTGGATGTCATAGTCCCAAGGAGCTGAAGAACCCACTTTGCTTTGACCTTCTGCAATGGGAGAAAACGTTGAATTTGAAAGATTGAACTTTGTGCCCTTTCAGCGGGAAGATGAGCTGTCATGTTCACTGTGTCTACCTCAGCGCCTATAAAATTCACATATTGAGTGGGCAATAATGCAGATTTTTCCCAATTTATGGAGATCCCTAATTGAGCACAAAGTTGAATAGTGGCATCCCTGTTTTGGAGAAGTAGATGCCTGGTGGGGGGTGGTGATCAGGAGCCAGTCGTCCAAGTACGGAAACACCTGGAATCCCTGATTTCTCACGTGAGCTGTCACTACTGCCATACATTTGGTGAACACCCTGGGGGCTGTGGTGAGACCAAAGGGCAGAGCACTAAACTGATAGTGACTGGCTCCCAGCCAGAAGCGTAGATGGCTCCTGGATGCCTTGTCCATTTTTATATGGTAGTAGGCATCCTGGAGATCTATTGAGCACATCCAATAGTCTTTCCCTAACAAAGGGAGTATCGACTGCAGTGTTACCATCCAAAACTTGTCCTTCCTCACGGATTCGTTTAATCTGCTGAGGTCCAATAGTGGCCTCCAGTCTCCTGCTCATTTTGGGACTAAAAAGAACCTGGAGTAAGATCCGGATCCTATCTGGTCTGCTGGGACGGACTAGAGGGCTCATTTTAAGAGCAACTTGTTGATCTCCACAGTTGCCTGATCCCTGGGACTGGGTGGTACATCTGGAATCTTCTTGGGAACAAATGGTGGAAGGGAAAAGGGTATGATATAGCCTCTGGTAACAACTCTTTGTACCCACTTGTCTTGGGTTATACTTGGCCAGGCTTCTGGATACAAAGAAATGCAACCCCCGACCAGCCCCAGAGAAATGCAGTCGGGCCCCATATCAGGAATGCTGATAAGGCCGTCCCCGAAAGGAATCATGACCTTGTTTGTATTGCGGACCACCGCTGCTTCTACGGCAACATCTCCCATTTCCTCCTCCTCCTCTGCCTGTGACGGAGGGTTCAACCTGTGTGTCCAAAAATACCCTCTGGGACTTCTTGAACCACATTTTTACTGCCCCTTTGACCTGTAGGGTATGGTCTAGAGGGAACAGTAAAATGTACTCCCATGGCAGACAGCATCTTTCCTTCTTGCTCACACCGAGTGAGTGTGTCCTTCACCTTAGATCCAAACAATGAGGAACCATCAAAAGAAGCGTTAGTGAAAGTGGACTTAACAGTTCTGCAAAATAACACAAGAGCATCCAGGAGTGACACCTTAGGGCAACTCCTTAACCCGCTGCTCTACTCGCTCCATCAGCTTCATAAGAAATAAGCCGCATGGAGGAGTTAACTATAGAATTTAGGGTGGACAACAGAGCAAAAATCTTGTCAGGGACTCCCTCAGTACATGTACCCTGTATAGAATCTCACAACTCCTTAAGGAGATCCCTCTGCAATCTCGTGAAGTGAGTGAGATAGTTCAACGATCAAAGAGTAAAAGCCACTGAACTGCAGACACGCTTCCCATAGCTGTCCATCTGTCGAGACTCCTTATTCGGCAGATGGACAGAAGTCGTCTCAGCAAGCTCCTTCTTAGTGGCTGCCGCCACCACCAAGGCATCTACGGGGACACCTTTGGACAAAAATTCTTTACCTGGAGGGGCAGAAAAAACATGTTGGGTCTCCTAGGGGCTGGCTCCATGGCATCGGGAGTATCCCACACCTTTTGACTAACTAAATCCATCAGTTCTTCAAAAGGTGGAGACACCCAAGAGACAGAAGGTTGAGACCCAAAAGCCTTCAGGTACACAGACTCCTTATCAGAAGGGTTAACAGTGGGCCAAGCCACACCTCTGCTTAAGGATCTCCAGGATGCCCATGAAGGAGACATCAGAGGACAACTTGGGGGACCCTTCTGACTCCTCGAGGTCAGTGTCAGATGTCAAAAGACTCATCCTGGGAGTCAACATGCTTCCTCTTGCATGTCTTCTTCCTGGGGGGCTCCTCAGAAGAGCATTCTGGGGAGGTCAAGGAAGAGTGGAGGCCACCAGCTAGTGGCTCCTGAGGTGGAGGGTCTCTGTCATCTCTGGAGAAAGTAGGGGCTGACACCGAAGTGGGTGCTGTAGGGGGGAGAGTGCTGGTACCCTTGGTGGCAACTGGTGACTTGGACAGTATGCTCCACATCATCTGGAATGCCGACCTCTCCAGCTCTGAGGACCTCTCCCACTCCTAAGAGACAGAGGATGCCATCGGCGCCAGAGCTATTGGCTCAGAGATAGACACAGTATCCAAACTCACCCTAGCCGAAGCGCCGAGAGGGAGACTCGGAACCAAAGAAGACCGATTCCAACCTTCCCTGTCGGCACCGACCGGAGAGCTTCGGCCCCTGGACACAACGGACGACACCAAAAATGTTGGAGCAGAGCTCGGCTCCGAAGCAACCACAAGTGAAGCTGGAGCAGAAGGTTCCACCAATGGCACCAAGCTCTCCAACTCGGACAAACCAGCTTGGCTCAGAGGAGAATAACAATCGAGGGTATAACAGGTTTTATAGGTTCTGGAACCGACTGGGTCAGAGCCAACAATTTAGATAGAGCAGACAACTTCAGCAGTCTCAGGACCACCCTCTTCACATCTTCATCCGAAAGGCTCCTGGAGGACATAGCCGGGATTTTGATCTTGGAGGAATAGCAGGTTCCATAAATTCAGTGGTCTGCTCCGACAAACTAGATCAGACCCTGCTCTCAATCGGCTCTGAAGGCAGTGGAGCCGATGAAGCCAATTTTGCCACTTTAGGATGCGACTCTGAGCCACCAGCCGGTGCCCAAGAAGGTCTTTTCGAAGACTTAGATTTAGTGGACTTGGAAAAAGAGGAAGAGCTAGATAAGGCTTCCTCAAAGGAAGGCTTTCAAATACCCTTTAGAATTAGCTTGTTACTTCTCTCCTGTAACACTCTAAGGGAGAAGCCATGACAAAACAAGCAAGTCTCTTGCAAATGGATGGTCCCTGAGCAACAGACAAAGGCCATGGCCATCAGTCAATGACATTTTTGGGAGCACTTCATGCATTTCTTGAAGCCCAAAGGCTTGTGCTCCTTAACCTCTTTAGACATACACACAGACAAAAGGAGAAGAGCAGTAAAAGGGAGGACTAGGTCCTCTAGCTTAAAAGGGCCTAGCCCTGAAGGAGGAAGAAACACCACGAGGACTAGAGGTCCTCTAACTAAAATGGCCTAGTCCAGAAAGGAACAGCTAGGCCTTCCAACTTAAACAGATCAGCGAAAATTCACACACACACACAGAAAACCTGAATCTGCTAAAGATTAACAGAGGAAGCTGAAATTAGAAGTTATGTACTTACCATAACGTTCCATCTGAGTAGGTGGATTCATTTGTCTGCAACCTGTGGGTATGGATCCGATATCGGATCCGAACCGGCATGGTTTATCCAGCTATGGATCCGAGCTCCTAGCTCCTCCCCTCACCCATAATGCCCTGCTCTCCCTACATGACCTCAGATCGAGTTTGCCCTGCACCAACTACCCTAACTAAAGGGTAACACACCCTATGCAGGAAACTGACAAGGCCAGGGGGATAGGAGGGCGGGATGGTTGCAGACAAATGAATCCACCTACTCAGATGGAATGTTATGGTAAGTACATAACTTCTAAATCTGAAGTAGGAGAATTCATTTCTCAGCAACCTGTGAAACAGAGTCCCCAGCTACCTGAATCTTGGGTGGCCATCATGGAAGGATATTCCGGAGCACCGCGGAGCCAAAGGATGCTCTACCTCTAGACGTGACGTCCAGCTTGTAATGAGTAATAAAGGTATGAGATGAAGCCCAAGTGGCTGCTGAACAAATGTCATCCAGAGGAACCCTAGACTTAAAGGCCGCTGAAGTAGAGACAGACCGGGTCAAATGAGCATGGACTCCCTCCGGTGCAAACCTCCCAGAGGCTTGGTACGCCAACAGAATACACTGAGAAATCCAGCATGACAAAAAAACTTTGGAAATTGGTTTACCCAGATTGAATTTGGCAAAAGAAATGAACAACTGGTCTGATTGCCTATGACCAGCTGTCCTATGAAGGTAAAAACGAAGCTGCCTGTGAACATCCAAGGAATGCAGCTTGTATTCGCCTTTGTTTTGATACTTAGGGAAGAAAACAGGGAGGTTGATGGACTGATTAATGTTAGCTTCCGAAGCTACTTTAGGAAGAAAGGAGGGATTGATCCTGAGGCACACCCGGTCCGGATGAAAGATCAAATAAGGCGGTTTCATGGACAGGGCCTGAAGCTCAGAAACTCTCTTAGCCGAAGTAATGGCTACCAAAAAAGCAGTCTTAAAGGACAAGAATTTAAGATCAACTGTGGCCGCATGTTCGAAGGGAGGAGCGGTCAAGGCCTGAAGTACCAAGGAAAGATCCCACGGGGGAACCGTTTCTTTGACAGGGGGTCTGAGCAAAAAGGTGCCTTTTAGGAAGGTTTTGCATAACTTAGCTGACATAAGAGACCCTGAGTCATGACCAACATGGTAATGAGATATGGCCGCCAGCTGAACTTTGACCATGGAACTACTGGCGCCATCATTAAAGAGAGTAGTAAGGAAATCTAGAACCAAAGGAAGGGGAACCGTGAAAGGATCTAGGCCTTGCCGCTCTGCCCAAATGGAGAAACGCTTCCATTTACTGCGGTAAATTTTTCTGGTAGAGGGCTTGTGGGCCGCCACCAGAATGGCCTTAACTGGGGACGAGATACTGGGAGTCCTGATTAGGAGTGGAACTGGAGCAGCCAAGCAGTCAACTTCAGGTTGTCCAGGTTCGGAGTTGGTAGGTTCGATGGGTGTGATATCAGATCCGGAATGGGATCTAGATCCAAGGTGGATTCACTGAATGAGACCTTAGGTAAGGGAACCAGATCTGTCGAGGCCAGAACGGGGCAATGAGGATCATTCTGCACCCCAACCGACAGGCTTTCTGAATTACTTGAAGCAACAGAGGTAGAGGGGGGTATGCGTAAAGAAGACCGGGAGGCTAAGCATGCACCAGAGCGTCTCTCGGAGAATCCCATGGAGGGGGGATTAGAGCGAAAAAACTGTCGCACTTGGCATTTAAGGGAGAAGCAAAGAGATCACAACAGGGAGTCCCCCACTGTGCGAAGATACGTTTCGCTACTTGAGAATTGAGAGACCACTCGTACGGAGAGAGAATGGTGCGACTGGGCTTGTCCACTAGGATGTTGGTCCGACCCGGAATATGCGTTGCGATGAGAAAGCGGTTGGTGGAGATTGCCCATTCCCACACTCTCATGGCTTCTCGACATAAAGGGTAAGACCTGGTTCCCCTTGTTTGTTGATGTACCAGACCACCGACATGTTGTCTGATTGAATCGCAATTGTTCCCAGGGGAAGGAGGGCTTGAAGTGCTTGCAACGCCAAGAGTACCGCCCTCATTTCCAGAACATTGATATGCAGGGAGGTCTCTGAATCGCTCCACGTGCCTTGGACCGTCCGGCCCGCAAAATGCCCCCCCCACCCGAGGCGGGAAGCGTCCATGGTCACTGTGGTGAGAGGGGGAGATGTACAAAAGGGGCGGCCCCTGTGGAGGTCCGGGGAATGGAGCCACCACAAGAGAGACCGCTTGCAAGCCTTGCTGATTGCAATGGGACGATACAGGGGGAGAGAGAGAAATGACCATTGCACCTGAGGTGTCCATTGAAGTACCCGCATGTTCAAGCGGGCGAGCGGAAGAAGAGTAATCACTGCCGCCATAGACCCTAGTGCCCTCAGGATCAATTCCGCAGGTGTTGAGCTGGAGTGAAGGATGGCCCGCACCTGGAGTCGTAGATTCCGAACTCTGTCGGTTGTGAGAAAGGCTCTTAAATTTCTCGTGTCTAACCTGGCTCCTATAAAATCTATTATCTGAGTAGGGACCAGGTTGGACTTTTCTATGTTTACCGTGGTGCCTAGCCAGGGAGCTAGACGAAGAAAGGAGTCTCTTGCCAAAGAGAGTACATGCCTTGTTGGGGCGGTGAGAAGCCAGTCGTCTAGGTACGGAAAGACCTGCACTCCCTGAAGCCTCAGGTGGGCCGCAAGCACTGCTAATACTTTGGTGAACACCCTGGGGGCTGTGGTGAGACCAAAGGGAAGGACCCTGAACTGGTAGTGACTGGCTCCCAGCCGGAAGCGAAGAAACCTTCTGGATCGTCTGTCCATCAGAATGTGGTAGTACGCATCCTTGAGGTCTATAGAGCACATCCAGTGATTCTCCCCTAGAAGGGGGAGGATGGATTGCAAAGTGACCATCTGGAACTTCTCTTTGGGAACTGCCAGGTTC
This sequence comes from Protopterus annectens, assembly GCF_019279795.1. NCBI lineage: Eukaryota > Metazoa > Chordata > Ceratodontiformes > Protopteridae > Protopterus > Protopterus annectens. Next base: position 192,315,674 of record NC_056746.1, on the reverse strand, counting down.
AATAGGGACAGGTCCAGTATGGGTCTTAGGTCCCCCGTCTTTTTTGGCACTAAAAAGAACCTGGAGTAGAACCCTGATCCGATCTGGTCTGGGGGGACGGGCTGGATGGTTCTTTCTCAGCAGATGGCCAATTTCTGCTGAAAAGGCCTCCCTCTGATCGGGTAGAACATTGGGGAGGGTTTTTAACTTTGGGACATGAAGAAAGGGGATCTTGTAACCTCTGGATATAATCTGGAGTACCCAGCGGTCCGATGTAATGGACTCCCATGCCACTAGGTGCTCCGAGAAACGTCCCCCGACTGCCTCCAGAGTGGAGCAGTCGGGCAACCCCTCAGGGTTGCTGCGTGGCCATTCAGAGAAAGGTTCCCTGATCCAAAGTTCCTGGTAGCCCCTCTGCCTCTAGGGCGGCGTCCTCCCTGTCCTCCTCTGCTGCGGAAGGACTGGTGTCCGGAGCGGGTTGGGAGTGCTGTGACTTCCGGAACCACATCTTCTTCTGGCCCTTTTGGTTCCTAGAGTAGGACCTCTGGGGCACAGAGAAGCGGACTCCGACGGCAGACAGTGTCTTCCAGTCCTTCTCGCTCTGAACCAAGGTGTCGCAAACCGCCTTGCCAAAAAGGGCAGAACCGTCAAAGGGGGCGTTCGCGAATGACGCCTTGAAGGGCTCCGTAAAATCACAGTGGCGTAGCCAGGCCTGCCGTCGTGTGACTAGGCCCGCTCCTGCAGCTCTAGCGGCTCCCTCGGTAGCGTGGGAAAGTAACCGCATAGAGGTGTTGGTCACAGAACGAAGAGTGGCCATACGGGTGGAGTGCATAAGTTTGTCCTCCTCCGACATGGACTCTGGGGGGGTGCAGCGTATTCCTTGATGAGATCGCGCTGCATCCTAATGACATGTGCCAAATAGTTGAGCGCCCTCACTGAGAAGGTCGCTGAACTAAATATTCGCTTCCCCAAACGGTCCATCATCCGAGACTCCTTGCTCGGGGGATGGACTGAGGGACTCTCCTGGGCGAGTTCCCTCTTAGTGGCTGCTGCCGACAACATGGCATCTACCGGGGGTCCATTGCTCCAGTGGGCACGGTCAGCAGGGGGGCTAAGGATCCTATCGGGCCTCTTGGGGACTGGCTCCACGGTGTCCGGTTCCTTCCACACCCTGGTGGTAATAAGGTCCACCAGGGGGTCGGCAGGAGTGGACACCCAAGAGGTAGACGGGCCAGCTTCAAATGCCTCCAAGAACACAAACTCGTCCAAGGAAGACTTTGGGGCAGACCACCCACCTCTGATCCGTAACATTTCCATGATGTCTCCAAAGGAGACATCCTCAGGGGGTGATCTTGGGGAGCCTTCCCCATCCTCCAAGTCAGTGTCTTCAGTTAAAGACTCGGGGGAGTCTATGTGCCTCCTCTTACACGTATGCTTGCGAGGTGCTTCCTCGGGGGGGCTGTCCGAGGAGCCCTCACCAGCAATGTCCAGATCCAAGGGGACTGCTTGGGGCAGTGAAGCGGGCTGTCCCAGTGGCCGGGTGATGGAAGCCTGGCCCAGAGCAGATGGAGTGCGGGACGGAGCCGAAGCAAGGGCCGGGGGTCCAGATGCCCTCAACAGAGCCCTCTCCACCACATCAAAAGCCGAGGGGGAGCCAGCCTCGACAATAGGATCTGAAAGTCGGCTCCCCCTCACCAGCCTCGACAATAGGATCCGAAAGTCGGCTCCCCCTCGGATCCGATGAGTGGATCGGCGCCGAGCCCCTCGGATCCGAGGGAACAGTGGGCTCCGACAGGGACGGCGCCGAAGGCACACTGAGTCCCTCGGATCCGAAGCTCGGGCCAAAGCTTCGAGAGGTCGGATCCGACAAACTCGAGGGCAGGGTCGGATCTGAAGTACCCAGTACTTTCGGTGCCGACCCACCCCCGGGCTCCGAGGCTGCCCGGCTCTGAGCGCTCCGAACCCGGGTAGCGGGTCGGAGAAGGAGCTATGGGCTTGAAAAATGGGGTCGAGCTCCCCCCCAGAGGGGGGGAGGCAGGAGCACTCCCATCTGCATCTGGGCCTGGATGAACCTTCGCATCATCCGGTCCAGATCAGCATCGGAGAGGCTGTAGGTAGACCTCGACGAGGCCACCGAGGTAGGCCTTGAGTGCCGCCTCGAAGGAGGTCGGGTCTCCTCATCCTCAGGCTCCAGTGAAAAACAAGGAGACCGGAGCCGAGGAGGAGGAGAGCCAGCAGCCAGAGAGGCCAGAGGAGAAGCCCGCTTAGCCGGTGGGGCCGAGACGGAGGTCTCGGCCCGCCGCTTGTGGTGCTTCACTCTCCGGTCCTTTTTCCTGGCTTCCCTCTCCTCTGAACCCTTAGAGGGAGTTTGAATCCTGGGAGGGGGAGCAGGCAAGGCAGGAACTGCCGGAGCAGTAACCACCAATGGGGCGGGGGCCGAAGCCGAGTCCGGGGGCAAGAGTCCCGCCAAGACCAGCTTCGACCTCCTTCAATGCCCTGGGGTTGAACCCTGCACAGATTGAACACCCAGAGGTGAGGTGTTCAACCCCAAGGCATTGAACGCACCGAGTGTGGCCATCAGCAGGGGATAGCTTATGGCCACACTCGGAGCATTTAGAGAAAATAGGCTTTGGGGCTTCCGACATACTGCTGTTTGTTTTTTTTTTTTTAAAACAAAACAAAAAGTAAAGCAAAGTACAAAAAAACTACACACTCACACAAGGCCCCAAAGACAACTCACACACACTACTATGCACCAGCGAGGGGAGGGTAAAAAAAGTAAAGTAAATTAAGCCCAAAAAGATAAAATATATAGGAAACCTAAAACTTTCACACAGATATTAAATTTAAACTAACAAAAATCTATTTTTCACAAGAAAAATCACTTAGCTCAGGAAAATCCAGCTGTCACCATGCGCGGCAAACTAGATCTGAGGTCATGTAGGGAAAGCACGGCATTATGGGTGAGGGGAGGAGCTAGGAGCTTGGATCCATAGCTGGATAAACCATGCCGGTTCGGATCCGATATCGGATCCATACCCACAGGTTGCTGACAAATGAATTCTCCTACTTCAGATCTGAAGTTTCGAACAACGAACTCCACCACCGTAATAATCAACACCAGTGGATAACCGCCAAAAACCAAACTGCTCTACAAAACTGTAGACTGGAAAAAATGCTAGCGTTATCAATCTGTCCGCACTAACAATAAGTATGAAACTGGTACACAGGATAACACAAAACACATTAACAGGCCCAAGGCCAACACTTGCACCAAAGGGTGCAAAGGAGCTAATTACCTAAGAATTAGTAACCTAAACTAACGAATACTAATGCAACAATTGTACTACACTAATATAACTTTGAACAGGATTTAAAAGAATGTAAGCAAGAAAAAAGTTAACACTTAGCCAGAGCCAAGAGAAGCATAACCGAACTCGACACGGCAAATGAGATCTGGGGTTTGTACTGGTGCACTATGGGATACCTGCTTAGCCACGAGCCAACCAGAAGTCTTCGAGCTTATAAATCGGCATTGTCGGCTCTGAACCCATACGTAAAAAAATGAAGTTGAGATTGGACTACACAACATCTACTGTATCTATCAAAAAAAAGGTAAATATTATAACAATTTAAGGATTATAAGAAGAAACACTTAGATCTAGATGAAGCACCCGATCTGTTTCAGTGGCAAATGAGATCTGGGGAATGCACTAGAGCATCATGGGATAGGGAGGTAAGCCATGAGCTAGTTGGAGTCTTTGAGCTTTTGTAAACGGCAGAGTCGGAACAGAGGATCAATTCCGAACCCACGAGTACAGAATGAAGGCAAGTTAGGATAACTTCACATCTAATCATTTATATTCCTCATCATGAAAAATGTTTAGCTTAAAGTCCAATACAGACTTCTTGCTTAAAGGGCAAATAATATTGTTTCAGAAAATAAACGTTCTGTAATCAGAGAATAAGTCACTTGTTTTAAGGTTTTTAATTTTAGAAGCAGTTTTCCAGGAATTCTGCTCACTCACAGTCTTGAGGGATATACTGTTTCACTCCTTTTCTTCAGTATTAAGGCTTTTATTCTTAAAACTGGATGCCTCCTCCAGTATAGCAAATATTTTATTTCCTTCAGAAAGAAATATGATCTTTGCAGGAAACACCAAAGCAGCTTTAATATTGTTTTTTTAAGTCCCTTGATCAGTGGTAAACAGGATTTACATTTACTTATTACTTTATTGGAAAAGTTATGTACTCACCATAATGTTCCATCTGAGTAGTTATACTTCATTTTCTGCAACCTGTTGGTATTCGGATCCATATCAGATCCGAGATGGCAACATTTTATCAAGGATCTGCTCCAAGCTCCTCCCCTTACCCATAATCACTCACATCTCCTACCTTCCCTCAGATAGAGTTTGCCACTAATCAAACTATTAGTAACTCAATTACACTAACCTAGAACAGGTTCGGGGGAAGGAGGGAGGGATGGTTACAGAAAATGGATTATAACTACTCAGATGGAACGTAATGGTGAGTGCATAACTTCTTTATCTGAGGCAGTTAACTTCATTTATCTGCAACCTGTGGGACAGAGTCCCCAGCTACCAAAACTCCTGGGATGCCCTCATGGAAGGATATTCCTGAGCACTGCAGAACCAAAGGATGCTCTCCCGCTAGAGACCAAATCCAACTTATGAGAAATAAATGTATGTGACCTTGCCCAGGTCGCTGCTGCACAGACATCATCCAGTGAAACCCTAGACCAAAAAGCAGCAGAAGTTGCCATAGATCTGGTAGAATGAGCTTTAACAGGACCAGGTGGGGACAAACCTTTATCTTTATAAACTTGCAGTATACATTGTGTAATCCATCTAGCTAAGGAGACCTTGGAAATGGCTTTGCCCAAAAAGGATCTGGTAAAGGACACGAATAACTAGTCAGACTTGTGAAATTGTTTTGTCCTATGTAAAAAAAAAATGAAGCTGTCTATGAACATCTAGCAAATGCAGCTTATATTCACCCTAGTTCTAAAAATTTGGAAAGAAAACAAGCAGATTAATCATCTGGTTAATATTTGATTCAGAAGCAACTTTTGGTAAGAAAGAAGGGTTCGTGCAGAGCGAAACCCTGCCTTTATGAAAGATCAAGTAAGGGGGCATGGCAGACAAAGCTTGGATCTCAGAAACCCTTCTGGTCGAAGTAATGGCCACTAGAAAAGCTGTCTTCCAGGACAAGAATTTCAAATCTACTGATGCTGCTGGTTCGAAAGGGGGAGCCACCTATGCTTGCAGAACTAGGGTAAGGTCCCAAGGAGGGTCGGAATCCTTAACCGGGGGATGTAAAAAAAAAAAAAAAAAGCAACTTTCAGAAAAGCTTTACACAATCTAAAAGAGACCAGAGCATTCATATTTTCACCAAACATGAAAATTAGATATGGCTGCCAGTTGTACTTTCACTGTAGAGGAACTAGCCCCTTGTTGGAAAATATTGGACAAAAACTCCAACACTGCAGGAACCGGGGCCGTAAAGAGATCTAGGTTCCTCTGAGAAGCCCAAATAGTGAAGTGTTTGCATTTGCTGCAATAAACCTTCCTAGTGGAAGCTTTGTGGGATGCCACCAAAATATTCTTTACTGAATATGACAGACCGGGAGTCCTAGCAATCAAGGTAACTGGTGCAACCAAGCCGTCAGCTTGAGGCTGCCCAGATCGGGCGGACTGATGGTTGAGGGATGAGAGATGCGATCCGAGCAGGGATCCAGAATCCAAGGAGGAGTTAGAACATGCGACCAGAGGAAGGGGAACCACACCTGATGAGGCCAGAATGGGGTAATGAGGATCACTTTGCACCCCAGTTGGCAAGCTTTCTGAAGAAACTTCGGAATGAGAGGTAACGGGGGATAAGCATACAGTAACCTGGGATGCCAAGCATGGATGAGGGCATCTCTGGGGGAGTCCCCTGGTGAGGGGGATCAGAGCGAAGAACTCGCTGCACTTCGTGTTGGAAGGAGATGTGAAAAGATCGTAGCAAGGCTAACCCCACACAAGGAAGATCTCCTTTGCTACTGACTGTTTCAGAGACCACTCGTATGGCATTAGAATGACTGACCCAGTCTGTCTGCTAAAATGTTGGAGCATCTCGGGATGTGCATTGCAATCAGAAACAGACTGGTGGAGATCGCCCACTCCCGCACTCTCATGGCCTTGCGACAGAGAGGGTAAGATCTGGTTCTTCCTTGTTTGTTGATGTACCAGACAACAGACATGTTGTTTGACTGAACTGCAATCATCCCCGGGGGGAGAACAGCATGAAAGGCTTGCAACGCTAAAAGCACTGCCTTCATCACCAGAACAGTGATATGCAATCTGGTCTCGGTCTGGGACCACGTGCCTTGTACCGCCCTCCCCAAATAGTGCCCCCCCACCTGAGCTGGGAGGCATCTGTGGTCACTGTGGCTTGGGCTGTGGGTGTTATGAAGGGACGACCTGCCAAGACTTCCAGCGATTGGAGCCACCGAGAAGAGAAATCTTGCAGGCTCTGCTGAGTCATATTGGATAGTCCATGGGGAGGTCTAACCAAGACCAATGAACTGCCAGGGTAAACTGAAACATCCTCATGTGAAGGCGCACACAGGGAAGGATTGAAATTGCTGCGGCCATGGAGCCTAGGGCTCAGAGAACATCGCTCGCAGTTGGTGTCCTGGGGGCGAGGATCACTGACACGAGCCCATAGGTTCTGGACCCTGTCCTGAGTGAGAAAAACTTGTAATAGAGTGCCCAGCAGTGCCCCTATAAATTCCAAGGTCTGTGTTGGGTTCAAGCGGGACTTGGAGATGCTGATGGTAATCTCTAGGTTGACCGCAAGATGCAGGAAGGAGTCTCTGGCCATGCAAAGTAGATGCTTGGTGGCAGCAGCGAGGAGCCAATCATCTAGGTAAGGAAACACCTGAATTCCCTGAAGCCTCAGGTAAGCCACTACAACTACCATAACCATTGGTAAACACCCTGGGAGGGCTGTGGTGAGACCGAAGGGTAGGGCTCTGAACTGGAAATGATTGGCTCCCAGCCGGAAGCAACGGAATCTCCTAGAGCTTCTGCAAATTTTGATATGGTAAGCGTCCTGGAAGTCTATCAAGCACATCCAGTCACATTCTCTGAAGTAAATTAGAATGGACTGCAAGGTGACCATCCGGAATTTCTGCTTGGCTACAGTCAGGTTCAGGGATGACAGGTCCAATATGGGCCCTGAGGTTCCCCGTCTTTTTTTGCACTAAAAAGAACCTGGAATAAACACCTAATCCAGACTGATCTGGGGGGACCGGTTTGATGGCTGCGAAGCAGCTTTGAAATTTCTTGTGCTGCCACCTCCCTTTGAGCGTGTGGAACATCAGGGAGGTGGACTTGGTTGGACGGGTGGGGGTCAACAAATGGGATGGAGTAACCTCTGGATATTATTTGGAGCAACCAATGGTCCATCATATAGGACTCCCAAGCTGTTAGGTGCAATGACAAGCTTCCCCCGACTGTCTCCAGAGTAGAACAGTCGGGGCAACCCTTCAGGGTTGCTGCGTGGGTCCATCCGAGAAGATCTCCGTAGACTCAAAGTTCCTCGGGCACACTCTGCCTCTGGGGAGGCATCTGTTTTATCCCCCTCTCCCTCTAGGGGATAAGTTGTCCTGGGAGTCCGGGAAAACAGATTTTTGGAACCACATCATCTTCTGCCCTCTCTGATTCCTAGAAAAGGATCTTTGAGGGCTAGAGAAGTGGACTCCGATGGCAGACAGTCTTCCCATCCTTCTCGCTCTGGACCATGGTGTCACAAACTGTCTTCCCAAACAGGGAGGAACCATCAAAGGGAGCATTTGTGAATGACACCTTGAAGGGGTCTGCAAATTGACAAAGTCTGAGCCAAACTTGTCACCTCATAGCTACACCTGTCCCAGCTGCCCTAGCCGCTCCTTCCATGGCATGGGAAAGACGCATGGACGTGTTTGAAACAGATTTCAGAGTGGACATTTTCACACAGAACAGCCGCTTATCCTCTGGCGACAAAGACTCTGGGGATGACAAAGCGAATTCCATGACTAGGTCTCACTGAAGTCGAATGACGTGTGCCAAATTCAGCACTCGTATAGAAAACGTTGCTGAAGAAAAGACTCGCTTCCCTAACCAATCCACCGCCCTAAACTCCTTGTCCGGAGGGTGGACCGAAGAACTTTCCTGTGCCAGTTCTCTTAGTGGCAGCTGCAACCACCATAGCAGCCACCAGGGATCCCTTGTACCAGGCCTGTATGTGGGAGGAGAGAGGATCCTGTCCAGCCATTTGGGTATTGGCTCTATGGTGTCAGGCTCCTTCCATGCCCACATGGTAATGAGATCCACTAAGGGATCTGCAGGAGGGGACACACAGGATGGAGCTAGGCCCATGCCAAAGGCCTCCAAAAATACTGACTCGTCCGTAGAGGGTTATGGGGCTGACCAACCTCCCCCCTGGTGGAGGATTTCCATACATCCTCGGTAGGTGACCTGGGAAAACCCTCACCTTCATCCAAGTCAGTATCTTCTGTGAGGGACTCGGGGTAGTCCATGTGCCTCCTCTTACATGAGTGCTTACGGGGACCCTCTTCAGTAGGACTCTCTGAAGAGGGCTTGTAAGTCACGATGGGGGGAGTTACACGACGGGATCCACCTGGGGGTCCTCTAGCACAGGCTGTCCCCTGGGACAAGCTGGTGGGAGTCATGACAAAATCCATGAGAGCCTGGGTGGAGTTCAAGGCAATGGGCTGGGGTCTCAATCCTTGGAAGAGAACCCTCTCCACGTCGAAGGAGAGCGCACCTCCTTAGCAACCAACAAGGAAGAAGTTCTCGTTGTGAGGATCGAGGCCATGGTAGCCAGGGTTCCAAAGGAATGGCTCGGATATGACAGTCTGAGCCGAAGACACCTATGTTCCTCGGATCCGACAACCCGTTCTCAGCCCCGAGAGTTGCTCGGATCCAAAGTCTGATCCAAGGAAAGTGCAGTTGTGTACACTTACCATAAATGTAGATGTTTGAGTGTATTCACTGTTGCAGTCATTACATTTGGGTAATCTGCTGGCAGGTTGCCCTCAGTCAGCCTGAATATCAGAGTCTTGGGTCCTGCGTCAGTTGACGTCTCCTCTTCCATGACATCAGGTCATCAGGGGTATAAAACATGCAGCAGACACCATTTTCTTTAGTTTTTCTTGCCCCAGATGTCAGGTGCTCCCCAAATGGGGAGCAAAAAAAATATATATATATATATATATATATATATATATATATATATATATATATATATATAAATGCAATTGTAACAACATAAACTTTACCCTCACCTAAAAGCAAATACACCACAAAGGCAGTAGAATATAGCGAAGGAAAGAGAAGTTCTAGAAAAAAGGGGGATGGTGGGTGAGTAACTCGGACTGCAACAGTGAATACATACGAACATCTACATTTATGGTAAGTGTACACAACTGTACTACGTTCTTCGTGTTTCACTGTTACAATCATTACATTTGGGTAGAATCCCAAAGCTATGGATGGGAGGCTGGAACTAAATAGCATTAGGAGCGGTTATAAGGCCCTGCAGAACTGCAGTGGCAAAGTCTGCCCTGGACTTGGAGAAGAGAGGCAAATGATAATGCTTTGTAAAAGTATGAACAGACCTCCAAGTAGCAAATTCTAGAATGTCTTTGGTTGGCACCCCTCTGAGAAAAGCTGCTGAGATAGATGCAGCCTTGGTGGAATGTGACCGGATTCCCTTGGGCACCGGTTTACCATGATGCAAACAACAGAAATGAATGCAGTGGCTTATCCACTTTGAAATAGTCTTCCTCTCTGATTCAGCAGCAAATGCCACCAGTAGCTGCTCAGACTTTCTTAGAGATTTGGTCCTGTTTGTAGAATCTTAGCTGTCTATGCACATCCAAGGAATGCAGTATCCGCTCCCTCTTGTTCTGCGGATTTGGGTAAAAAGTTGGCAGGTGAATAGTTTGGTTAAGAGCCACACTGGATACCACCTTAGGCATAAAGGAAAGATTGGTCCTGAGGGACACCCTGTCCGGGTAAAATGTAATAAAAGGCTGCACAGCCATGAGGGCCTGTAGTTCTGAAACCCTTCTTGCTGAAGTGATCGCCAGAAGGAAAGCTGTTTCTCAAGATAAAAACTTTATATCCGCAGTAGCTGCTGGTTCAGATGGAGGCAGGGTGAGCTTTTCCAACACAAAACTGAGGTCCCATGCAGGAGTTGGTGATCTTCTGGGAGGCCTTAAATTTTTGGCCCCTCTAAGATACTGTTTTAGCAGAGGATGAGAAAAGATGGGAGGCTCTATGTTGTAATGAGCCGAGATGGCAGAAGCATGGATTTTTATTGATGAAAAAGATAGGCCCTTGTCAAGCATCTCAGTCAAGTATTGTAAAATCTGAGGAATATTTGGCTTTGATGTGTCCGTCCCTTGTGCTTGGTTCCAAGCACAGAATCTCTTCCATTTATCAGCATAAGATTTTCTAGTACTAGGTCTTCTGGCTTCCAAAATGACATCCATCACAGATTTACTGAGAGGTGTTGTTTGAATAATTACATGATCAGCCATGCTGCCAGGTTCAGAGTTTGGAGCTGATTGCGCAGAATTTGATTGCTCTGCTGAGACAGTAGATGAGGTATTTGAGGCAAGTACCAAGGAGGGAGTTGAGACATATTCCTTAGAATTGGGTACCAGTGCTGGCGAGGCCAGTCCGGGGCAATTACGATCATTTTTGTTTTTTCTTGTCTGACCTTTAGTAAGACCTTGGGAAGAAGAGGCAGAGGAGGAAGGGCATAGACTGATAGGTTTTTCTAACTGAAGGATAGGGCATCCACTTTCCATGCTTGTCTGTGATAAGTCCTTGTGCAGAATTTGTCCAGTTGATAATTCTAGGGAGAGGCAAATGGATCTATGTCCGGACTCCCCCATTTCTCTATCATGCTGAAGACTTGTGGATCCAGTTTCCACTTGTGAGGGTCCATACGATTTCTGCTTAGGTAGTCTGCCAGAGTATTTTCTTTTCCTGGCAGGAATTGAGCTCGAAGATGTAACTTGGTAAGTCAAGGCTGCGTCCCACAATGCCATGGCTAGTCTGCAAAGGGGGTAGGAATGTGTACCCCCCTGCTTATGTACCACATAACCGTGGTGTTGTCCGTCTTTATAAGTAGTTGTCCTGGATGAAGTAAGTCCTTGAAGGCTGTCAGGGTATTCTGAACAGCTAACATCTCTTTCTGGTTGATATGCAGATGCATTTGTTTTGGGCTCCATATACCCTGAATGCATCTCCCCACCAGGTGGGCCCCCAAGCATAGTCTGATGCATCTGTAGTTAGGGTTTGGGTGGCAGGGGGTAGAGTGAAAGACCGCCCCATGTTCTGGTGACATGTCTCTGCCCACCAAAGAAACTCCTGTTGTAGGCAGTGAATGGGAGGAATCATTGTTTCCAGACTGTGACAATGTTGACTCCATAAACCTTTTAGATATCACTGTAGTTTCCTCATATGCAGTCTTGCATATGGAATTAGTAGATTGCAGGATGCCATGAACCCCAAAGCCTGCAGAATTTGTCTTGCAGATAACTGGGTTTTTGTTGCCATCTGTTTGAAGTAAATAGTCAGTTGCCTTTGTCTGGCGTAAGGTAAGCCATCTGGGCAGTTGTATTCAAGCTTGCACCCAGGAATGTAATCTTTTGAGAGGGTACCAGTTGTGATTTATTTTCATTTATTGTGTACCCTAGGCATATTAGAAGCCTTTTTACAAATGCCAGATGTTGAAGAAGAATGCCCTTGTTTTCTGCTTGAATGAGACAGTCGTCCAAGTAAGGATAGATTTGTATGCTTCTTTGTCAGCAAAATGCAATTACTGGTGCCAGGCACTTTGTAAAGACCCTGGTGCAGTAGATAAGCTAAAGGGCAGGGCAGAGAATTGGTAATGCATAAAATCAGCCTTGAAGTGGAGGTATCTTCTGCACGATTCCCTTATTGGGATATGCAGGTATGCCTCTTTTAAGTCTAGAGTCACTAGCCAAGCGTTCTTGCCCAGCATGGGCAGAAGCTGTTGCAAAGTCAGCATTTTGAATTTTGGGATGTCCAAGAATGTGTTAAAAATCGATAAATCCAGTATTGGGCACCAGGCATTGTCTTTTCTGGGTACCAGGAACAGTCGAGTAAAACCCTTGCCCTTTTTCCTGTTCTGGTACTGGTTGAATAGCCCCCATATCCATGAGGGACGTACCTTGTTTCTGTGCCTCTGCCCATTGATTTTGTGGCAGATCTGGCCAACCGTTTGGAAATGGCAAGGTATGGAAATGAAATCTGTATCCCTGGGATACTATGTTTAATACCCACTTGTCCTGGGTTATTAACTGTCAGTTTTGAGCATGAATTGCTAATTTTCCCCCTATTGGGGCTGCCAAAAGATAAGTGATTGGTGATGGCAGAGGGAAGTGATTGAGACTGTTTACTGTAGGGTTGTGCTTTGTTTCCTCCAGATTTGGAGGTAGAGGCACCCCATTGCTTTGACCTGTAAGAACCCTGTGATTGGTATCTAGAGCCTTTTGAGCAACTGGATTTGCCCCGTGAGGCTCTGTCGGACACAGGAAAGGACCAATTTTTTGTAGACCAGTGTCTACTGAATCTTGGTGGCTGCACTTGTAAGAAGTCTTTTACAGTTTGCATAGACTTAGCTTTGTCTTCCATTTTCTTTAAAACCTCTTCTGCCTTATTACCAGAGTATCATGTTGTAAAGGTGCATCCAACAATTTAGCTTTAAAATGATCAGGCAGATTTTGCTCCTTGAGCCAGGAACTGAGGCCCTGCAGGAGGCCTCCAAGGAATCAAATCCACATTGCAAAGTATGCTTTCCAACCTGTTCTGCTGCATGCAATAATTCCTGTAATTCTTTATTTTCCACACATTCAGAAATCAATATAATTTTCTGTTTCAGTAATCCCATAACATGCTGTTGATATTTAAGCATATGAAACTGGCAGTTTAAGGCCCTAACTGCCAAGGTTGCAGACGTATAAACCTTTCCCCATCTATCCAGTGCCCTGGAATCTCTATCAGAGGGGGTAGGATTCTTAACTGTTGAGGCCTGTACACCTTTGGGACCCTGTGAGATAGTTTCAGGGTCAGCAGCAGGATTTTTGAATAAAAATTTGTGGGAGTCAGGAATTCTGTAATATCTGTCTGGCTAACTAGGAGCGGGAGGTAGGGAATCTGGAGCCATGCTTGATTCCAAAAACACATCATCAACAAAGTCTAATACAGGAGGTATGGCCAAAGGCATATGCTGAGGAAGAAGGAAATCCCCAAGCCTCTTTTTTGATTCTGAGAAATCCTGACTCTCCCAATGAAAATGTTCCCTCAAAGTTTGCAAGGTTTCTCCAAAAGAATAATATTCAGGAGGAGATGCAGATGGGATGGATTCCCTCTGCATCTGAATCCTCATAGGGTGGTATGAAAAATTCTTGATCAGAAGAAATAGAAACCTGATCTGAAGATTCATAATCAGTGTGTTGCCTAGGCCTCTTATGGGGTGGGGGGGGTTGGGAACCCCGGATCAAGGTAATTAAGTCTTCAGCCATTTTGATCATCTGTTTTTGGGCATAGAGGCCTGAGCACGTGGCTCATGCATTGGTTTTTTAGCCTTAGAAGTTGCTTTTGTCTTTGTTTTTGAAGCTGGTGTCGGTTTTATACAGAAATGCTGAGGCCTGAAAACACCCTCAGAAGCCGGTGCCTGCTCAGCGGCTCCGGACCCATCCGAGGGAGAGACATCCATGGGTACAATACTCTGAGAATCTCGTGGCATGCCGGACTCCACATGGGTCTCGGTAAAGGCCTGCGACTCGAAAGTAGCGGGCATCAGGGGCTGCGAAAGTGCCTCACCGAGTACCAGCGACTGGCTTAGGAGAAGCTTCATCGGTTTTGGACCTTGACGGTCTGTCTCTGTCCTTTTCTTTGCGTTTTTTGTGAACTCCGGTAGTCGGATTGTTATCCGACATTTTAGGGTAATTAAATCTGTTTCCAAAATATTTTGAAGCAAAGCTATACCAACACTTAATTGTATGTTGGTTTAAATCTAGCACAAAACCGACAGCAAGGCATGTTGTGATCTGGGCCTAGGCAAGGAATACAGTACAAATGAAAATTCTTATGAGGTATTTGCTTCCCACAAGTAATGCAATTATTAACTTTTACTGACATCGGTAAGGAGCAAGAAAAAGTTTCCCCAATGGGGTACTTAGCTTTAATTGAAGACATCGGTTCTGAAATTCGAATTTTAGGAGTCGGCCGACCAGCACTTGCGAACTGCTTCTGCTTCGGGCACCACGCAGCAAAAAAAGACTAAAGGAAATGGCGTCTGCTGCATGTTTTATACCCCTGATGACCTGACATCATGGAAGAGGAGACAGCAACTGACACAGGACCCAAGACTTTGATATTCAGGCCGACTGAGGGCAACCTGCCAGCAGATTACCCAAATTTAATGACTGCAACAGTGAAACATGAAGAACATCTCAAGGTAATCGCCAGCGTTGAGGTTGGAGGAACTATCGGCACTGAACCCCAGTTCTGAGGATCCTCAGATCCATAAACCCCAAAACAGCAGGTCGGATCAGGGAAGGAGAGACTGGCTGGAAGAAGGGCATAGAGGTCCCCTCTCTAGCCGGAGAGGGGCCTGGCAAGACTCCCATTTGGATTTGGGTCCGAATGAACCTCTGCATCATCCTGTCCATGTCAAGATCTGACAGACTCTGAGTCTACCGTGAGGAGGCGATGACTCAGATCTGGCTGGTCTGTGAGACAACCTCAAAGAAGGCCTCTGGTCCGAGGGCTCAGTCAGCTCCGGGGAGAACCTCAGGGAGTGGAGCCGAGGAGAGGTGGTCCTGACAACTTTAGTAGGTGGGCTGGGAAAGGGCTCCCACTCTGGGGAACATTTGCAGTGCCTATCCCTTCTCTTATCCTTGTCTTTTGATTTTGTCCCCATCTCAGAAGGCTTAGAGGGAAGTTGAGTCCCAGCCGGGGGGGGGTTGGTCGGCTACTGGAGCAGATGTCGAGGTCGTCGAGTCTAATGCATAAACTGGTAGCAGGTCCTTAGCTACCAGCTTTGCCTTCCTTTCTTTCAATGCCCTAGGGTTGGGACCCTGCACACACACTACAAGGCAAGGAAAGGTGGGGAACACCCAGGCAAATAACACATAGTGTGGCCATCAGCCTGTGAAAGCTTGTGACCACACACTGTGCATTTTTTAAAAGTTGGTTTTGGCTGCTCAGCCATCACCACACACCACTCAGCCAAAACTAAACCAACTAACAACGCGCTAAGGACAGTTAGGCCTACACTACCTCACAAAACTTTTTTTCAACTACGAATGATGAAGGGGAGGAAAGGGATGAAAAAAATGACTACACACACACTAAATATATATATAAAAAAAGTACCACTTACTACACCCAACTTGGAGCTATACAGACCACGATGCGTATGCATGAAGAAGCAAACGAGATCTGGGGAAAGGTAGGAGATGTAAGGGATTATGGGTAGGGGAGGAGCTTGGAGCAGATGCTTTAAAAATGTTGCCGGCTTGGATACGATATGGATCCAAATACCCACAGGTTGCAGATAAATGAAGTTAACCACTTCAGATTAATCATTATCCAATCTGACATGTTCGCCTATTTTAATAGGTGGGCTGGACCATGCTGTTAATATTTGACCTTTTTCAAGATAGACATATGCTTAACTATAACAGAATGTGTTGTGAGTTTTCCTTCTTTGAAGGTGCTTCTCAGGGATCTGTGCATCCTTTCAATTCCAAAAGATAAAATTTTAGGGATTTAATGATTTATGTAGCTGGGTTAAGTATTATATTGTCTCCCTCATACTTTTCATGGATACCATAAATTCTAACATTATTTTGTCTATTTGCTATATAAGCAACTTTATATATGAGCCAGTTATCTTGTTTTAAAATAAATTCAGTCAGAAACTCACCTTTGGTTATTCTACCTTCATGATAATTTAAAGCTTCTTCCATACTGCTGATTTGTGCACTTTGTTTCATAAGAATTCCTCAATGTTCTACCCTCTTTCTGGTCTCTTCTTAGAAATGTTCGGTTTGTAATACATCCTGTGTATTAGATATTATTGACTGATGTATTTTTTAACACAAGAATCCCAAGTACCATTTATTGAGGGGCTCATGTTGAAGTCCCTTCTCTCAACCAAATAGTTGAAATTCTGAAAGGAAACTTGCAACTTTAAAAAAAAACTGAAGATATAAATTGTTTCTCTATTAATCCACATCCTCCCACTGAAGTTTTCTCACATGGAGCCTGGCCAGAAAAGAGCATGAGAATGGTGGAAACCATGAACCTGACGACCCTTAGAAATAACCTGGCTAAGATTAAAGCCAGATGAAGGTAGAAAAAGGCAGTAAGAGACAGGAACTTGGAGGCAGGCAGAGATGCCAGCATGGGGATGGTCTGAAGCCTGCAACCAAAGAAAATAAGATCTTGAGAAGGCGTCAGAGCTGATTTTTGGAAGTTTATGGTAAACATTAGACTAACAAGGAAATGGTAAACTGGAGATCCTGAAGCAGTGTGTCTGGGAAGAAGCTTGAATGAGCAGATTGTCCAAACAAGGAAAGATCTGAATTCCTCTCATCCTGCAAAAGGCAATAAAAGGAGTGAGGTTTTTGATTAATACCCTTGGGGCAGTAGAAGTACCAAAGGAGAGAACTGAAAATGCAAGAAAGAAACAGAAAAACAAAATTCCTGAAAAGGGGAAGGATAGGTATATAAAGGTAGGCATCTTTTGAGATCCAGAGAGACCAGAAAATCCTGGGGTAAAAGAAGTGGAAATGGAGTATGAAGAGCCATTTGAAAGGAAAGAATCTTGAGAAAGGTGCTGAGCTGGATAAGATCCAGAACTGGTCTCCAATTGCCACCCTTTCTGGGAATCACACACACATTTGTGTGTTAGGATATCTAGATAGTGGTCCAGCATCAATGGTAGATGTACTGGTAGAGGCCACAGGAAGGGAAACAAAGTTTGTTGAGGATGGAAAGGGGCAGTAAGCATTACCTGGGCCTTGCACATTCTCACATTCTGTATGATCTTGTTCATCAATGGCAAAGGAGAAGCATAGAGGAGATCTGGGGACAATTGTGGAGTACAGCATCCCTCTGTAACTGACCTTGTGAAAGAATCAGGGCAAAGTAACTGCTGCATTTGTTGTTTAGGTGAGAACCAAACAGACTGTAGCAAGGTTGACCCCAGTGACAAAAAATCATGGTTGCTACTGCTGGATTGAGTGAGCACTCATGAGGCATTAGAATAGATCCACTCAACTTATCCACCAGTACACTGGACTACCCCAGAATATGCATTGCTATAAAAAAGCATTGATAAGACATCAACCATTGCCAAACTCCCATAATTTCTCAACACAGGGAATGAGAGAGACCCTCCATATTTGATGATGTACCAAACAAGTGCCCTGTACTGTCTTTCCTTAAAATTGCCCTGCCTACCATAGAAGGAAGAAGTGTCATTGCCACAGGAGGTTCTATAAAGAACAGGCATCCTTATACTGCTGACAGACATTATCAACCAGGATATGTGTATTCTGCAAACTGGGATAAGCTGAATCTTGCATAAAGTGGGTGATAAAATTGGGACAATTGCACTGCTAGGTTTGACTGATGTTCCCATATAAAATTTGGCAAAGAGAACTATGAAGATTGTGGAAGCCAGTAGTCCTAGGAGATCTAACATCGGTGTCACTGATGGAGATGGGTGGTGAACTTGAACAGTAGTGATACACAAGGAGAGAAACATGGAGTCAGGCAATGTGCAAGGTTGTGCCCAGGCGGCATCCGAGAAATTCTGCTTACTGAGTGGGTGTCAGATGACTTTTCATGAGATCAACTGATGCCTAGGTCTTGCAACAGTTGGAGCAGCAAATCCCAATGATTCGCCAAAATGTTGTCGGAAGTAGCAGATAGGAGCCAAATGTTGAGGTACAAGAAGACATGGATCCCTTGCAGGCAAGGATGAGCTGCCACTGCTGCCAATACCTTTGTGAATAACCGGGGGGGGGGGGGGTGAGACTGAACGTCGGGGCTCTGAATTGATTTGCTCCCAACTGGAAATTGAAACATTTCCTCAACTTCTGTGTACCATGATATGGTAATAAGCATCTTTGAGATCTATAGAGTGCTTCCAGTTGTCCTTCCTCAGCAGAGGCAAAACAGACTAAGTGCAACCATCTGGAACTTCATGATATGTATTGGCTCAGATCCAGAATGGGCCTGAGATCTCGTGTTTCCTTTGGTACTGAAAAGCACCTAGAGTAGATTCCAGATTCTAGTTGGCCTTCGGGACCAGCCAGATGACCTTCTGGCAGCATGGACATATCTACTGCTGCAATTTCCCACTGACTGGGTGAAACATTGGAAATTTCATCTTTTTGGTAGGAGGAAGGAAAAATATTAGAAATTTTAAGTAACACAGGAATCCGTAGTCATGCTTTGCCAGGCTTGTGGGTGCAAAAATAAGAATCCCCCATCTACCTCAAGAGTGCAACAGGTGGACAAACCTTCAGTAATCCTGAAAGGGCCTTTCAGTAAAGGGCCCACAAAAGCCTTGGTTTTGCAGTCCGCCTCTTGGGTGACACCCATTATGAAAACCTTCTCTGCCACGAGATGGTATGTTACCAGGAGTGTTCTGGTAAGAGCTGTGTAACTTCCAGAACAGCATATTTACAAGCCCTTTGATTCCTAGAATAGGATTTCTGGTGAGTGGAGAGGCAGCTTCCAACTGCAGAGAATCTTATCATCCTGTAGACTCCTAGTCAATGTTAACTTTAGATCCAAGCAAGGTAGACCCATCAAATGGAGCATTAATGAAAAACATCCGACAGAAGCCTTCCAACAAAACCACACAGGCACAACTAAGTGTGATGGAAGATGGCAATGGTTTTGCCTGCTACCCTGACTGTGGCATCAGCTGCATTAGAAAGCAGTCGCATCACTATGTTAGAAGTAGACAGTAGGGTAAGAAAGCTGGGATTCCCCCCTCTTCTGGACATCTACAGGCAGAATACCCTAAAGTATTGAAAATCTCCTTGGTCAAGTCTCTCAGAGATCTGGCGACATGGGCTAAGTAGTTCAGCACTTGAAAGGCAAAAGTTGCTGAAGCATACATCTGTTTTCTGAAGCAGTCATTAGCACTGGACTGCTGGTTAGTGAATGGCCTTAACAATTTTATTCATATAACTCCTTTCTGGCTGCTGCTAGTGCCATGGCATCCAATGGTGGGCAATATTTGGAGTCTGCTAGTGCAGCTAAGATTTTATCCAGTTTCTTAGGGACAGGCTCCACTATATCAGCGTATTTCCATGTCCGTTCAGCCATCAAATCAATGAGTGGATCAGTGGGAGGATACCACCCAGGATGAAAGGCTTCCAAGAACATGGACTCATCTTGAGAAGGATCATCTGTAGACCATCCACCTTTCTGCTTCATCAAATCAAGAATTTTGGCAAAAGTGACATCTTCAGTAGAGATCTAGGGGAATATTCTCTTCATACAAGTAAATGTCTTCAGTGATAGACTTTGGAGAAGAATCTGAGTGCTTCCACTTGCAGGTCTGCTTTCTATGAACCAATTTTGGAGGGAGGATCAAAAGGGTCTAAATCAAACTGGGAGCTAATGTAGCAAGCAGCCTGTGAAATCTATGGAGACAACTGTCCCTGCTTAACAGGAAGGTGGAAGTATATTCTACTTGGGGTTTGGATAGAAGCACCTTATCCCTTGGCCTCAAAAGAGCACAGTAAAAAGCCACAAAGGCAGAGGATGCTTTTGGCCCCATTGGACCCCTCCTGTCCAACAGAAGAGAGACCTCAACTTTGAGACAACCTTGGTGTTCAGCCTTTGAGAGCAGAGGAGAGGAAGAGACTGCTCCAACAATGTCTGTGTCACCTGTTATCGAGAACTTCAGCACCAAAGCTTCAGCTCCCAGTTTCCTCTGGATCCAAACTCAGAGTGGGATAAGGAAGACAACCTGTCGGAGTCTAACTAACATGAACTACTGGCTCCAGCAAAGGTGTCCAGGACAGATCGGATCCAAGATAGCTAGTTCTTGGAGATGGACTGGTGCTGGATAAAAGAGTAGGAGGGATAGATGGACCAACACTTGGTACATTCCCACAGGATGATACAGATATCCCCAACTGAATCTGCATTCTGAGAAACCATCAGCTTGTTTGGTTAGACTTGTAGATGACCAGGAAGATGCCACTGAAAATTGTCTAGAGTACCTCTTCTCTTGAAGGATCGGCAAAAGTGCAGTGTGAATCTCCAGGTCTGGGGAAAATAAGGCTTGAGGAGGACAGACCCCGAAAACTGTTACGAATGTCTAGGAATCCAAACTAGACATAAGCATGGGATCCAGTGATCTCTTGTAGAATGTCTGATTTCAGTTTTTTCCTTTGGATGTTTCTCCATACTTATCCTATGCCTTTGACTCTTTTGTCTTTCTCTTTCCTTCCGCTTCTCCTCAACTTTGTCTTTCCCAGCTGGGAAGGTAGTAGTGGATGGAGCGGTAGACCCCGACAGGGAAGAAAGCCCTTAATTAACTTTCCCCTCTTGGTCTGAAGAGCCCAAGAGCTAAAGGAACAGCAGGCCTGACACTATGTCATGCACAGCACACAAGCAGTGTGTGGGTCCTGTGGAAGGAGCCTATGCCTGCACTCTGCACACTTTTTAAATCTTTTCATCAAACAGTTGAGGCAAGAACTCTAGAAAATCACTGCTACTAAGAATAACTGTTTGTATAAGGAAAGCACAGCACACACTATAAACCAAGCACACAGCTAAACTAACCCTTTGCTAAGACACTAACATTAAACAGTTAATATGAATAGTTACCTATGCACGCTATAAACAGTCCTATTCAAACTAATCCTAGTCCTATAATTCTAAGACAAAAAATCCCATCATTTTTATTAAAAAAAAAAAAACACTATCCTAACTAATCAACATCCCAGGCACACTGCAGCAAGCAGAAAAAATAAAACCTACACCACACTAAGAATAAAACCCAGAAAAAGGGCAGAACACTACATGCAAATGGAAGGAAGCACAATACACAATAGAAACACTATCAAACCTATCTACCTACAGTAACAGTACACTTCACACACTAACTAGGGTAAGGGAAAGCAAGGATGATTTAAAAAAATCCCAAAAAAACCCTTAAGGGTGAGGTGGAGTTGGATCTGATAACCCACGGGTTGAAGCCAGATGGAGAAGACACTGGATACCAAGTTTAACTGACTAGAGAGAAAAAATAAGAAGTTATGTACTCACCATAATGTTCCATCTGAGTAGGTGACTTCATTTGTCTGCAACCTTTGGGTCTTGGATCCGACTTCGGATCCGAGCCGGCAACTTATTTTACAGCTTATGGATCCGACTTCGGATCCGAGCCGGCAACTTATTTTACAGCTTATGGATCCGAGCTCCTAGCTCCTCCCCTTACCCATAATCCCCTGCCAACCCTGATTGACCTCAGATCAAGTTTGCCCTTATACCAAAATTCAAACCAAAAGCGTCCCGAAAGGGACCAAGAAAGGACATTCAAGAATTAACTTCTGAAGGCCAGGGGGAAGGAGGGGGGGGATGGTTGCAGACAAATGAAGTCACCTACTCAGATGGAACGTTATGGTGAGTACATAACTTCTTAATCTGAAGTAGGGACTTCATTTGTCAGCAACCTTTGGGACAGAGTCCCCAGCTACCTGAATCTTGGGCGACCATCATGGAAGGATGCTCCGGAGCACTGCGGAGCCAAAGGATGCTCTCCCTCTGGAAATAACATCCAAGCTTATAATGGTTGATAAAGGTATGAGATGAGGCCCAAGTGGCTGCAGAGCAAATATCATCCAAAGATACTCTAGATCTAAAGGCAGCAGAAGTAGATATGGAGCGAGTAGAATGCACCCGTACTCCCTGAGGTGCGGGCCTCCCAGACGTTTCATAGGTCAGAAGAATACACTGTGAAATCCATCATGATAAAGTGACCTTAGAAATAGCTTTACCCAAATTGAATTTGGCAAAGGAAATGAACAACTGATCGGATTGTCTGTGACCAGCAGTCCTATGAATGTAGAAGCGCAGTTGACTGTGCATGTCTAAGGAATGCAGCTTGTATTCTCCTTTATTCTGGTACTTAGGGAAGAAAACTGGCAGGTTAATGGACTGATTGATATTGGTTTCTGAGGCCACCTTAGGAAGAAAGGAGGTATTGGTCCTGAGGTACACTCTATCCTGATGAAAAATCAAGTAGGGAGGTTTCGCACAAAGGGCCTGAAGTTCGTAAACTCTTTTCGCTGAAGTGATGGCGACAAGGAATGCCGTTTTCCAGGAAAGATATTTAAGTTCGGCCGAGGCAGCTGGTTCAAAGTGAGGGGCAGTCAAGGCTTGAAGGACTAGTGATTGATCCCAAGGGGGTACAGATTCCTTGACAGGAGGCCTGAGCAGGAAAGTACCCTTGAGGAAGGTTTTACATAATTTCGCAGTCATCAAGGGACCTGTCTCGTGTCCCACATGGTAATGAGAAATGGCTGCCAATTGAACCTTGACCATAGAAAAAGTCCGGTGAGGAAATCCAAGACGGACGGTAACAAAGCCGTGAAGGGATCTATGTTATGGTGTTCTGCCCAGATGGAAAAACACTTCCATTTACTGCGATAGACTTCTCTAGTGGAAGGTCTATGTGCTGCCACCAAGATGACTAACTGGTGAAGAGATGCCGGGAGTCCTGACAGAGTGGAACTGGAGCAGCCAAGCTGACAGCTTCAGGTCATCCAGATTTGGGGTCGGTAGACCTAAGGGATGGGATATTAGATCCGGAATGGGATCCAGAATCCAGGGAGGATTCACCAGATGAGACCAAAGGTAAGGGAATCAAGTTTGATGAGGCCAGAATGCGGCAATGAGGATCATTCTGCTCCCTAACCAAGAGGCTTTCTGTAAGTTTCAGCATCAGGGGTAGAGGAGGATAGGCATAAAGTAGACCTGGAGGCCAAGCATGCACTAGAGCGTCTCTCGGGGTTTCCCCGAGGGGGGAAATCAGAGCGAAGAAGCTGGAGCATTTCGTATTTGAGGGAGTGGCAAAAAGATCGCAGCAGGGTTGCCCCCATTCGGCAAAAATCTGCTTAGCTACCTGGGAATTGAGAGACCACTTGTAAGGGGAAAGAATAGTGTGGCTGAGTTTGTCCTCCAGAATGTTGGACCGTCCCGGAATGTGCGTTGCGATAAGGAAGCAGTTGGTGGAGATCGCCCATTCCCACACCCTCATGGCCTCTCGACAGAGAGGGTAGGACCTGGTACCCCCTGTTTGTTGATGTACCAGACAACTGACATGTTGTCCATCTGTATCGCAATAGTTCCTATGGGGAGAAGGTTCTGAAGTGCTTGCAACACCAACAGCACTGCCCTCATCTCCAGAACATTGATATGCAAGGAGGTCTCTGTGTCGTTCCACATGCCTTGGACCGTTCTGCCTGAGCAATGCCCCCCCATCCGAGGAGAGAGGCGTCCATGGTCACCATGGCGAGGGGAGGCGGCGTGCAGAAGGCTCATCCCGTATGGAGGTCCGGGGACTGGAGCCACCATAAGAGGGCCCTCCTGCAAGCCCTGCTGAGTGAGATAGGGTGACTGAGGGGAAGAAACTGAAAGGACCATTGGACTAAAAGGGTCCACTGTAGCACTCTCATATTCAGACGAGCGCATGGAAGAAGAATTATTTCTGCCACCATGGAGCCTAGCGCCCTCAGGACCAATTCCGCCGGTGGGGCTTTTGATTGGAGGATGGCCCGCACATGAAGCCTCAGGTTTTTAAAGTCGCTCCGAAGTGAGGAACGCTCGCAGACTTCTCATATCTAGTTTGGCCCCTATGAACTCTATCACTTGTGTCAGAGCAAGGGAGAATTTGTTCATGTTGATTGTAATGCCTAGTTGGGGAGCTAGCCGGAGAAAGTAATTTCTGGCTGCGCAGAGTAGATGCCTTGTTGGGGTGGACAGGAGCCAGTCATCTAGGTACGGGAAGACCTGCATTCCCTGGAGACTCAAGTGGGCCGCTATCACTGCTAACACTTTGGTAAACACCCTGGGGGCTGTGGTGAGACCAAAGGGAAGGACCCTGAACTGATAGTGACTGGCTCCCAGCCGGAAGCAGAGAAACCTCCTGGATCATCTGTCCACTAAAATGTGGTAGTACACATCCTTGAAGTCTACTGAGCACATCCAGTTGCTCTCCCGCAAGAGGGGGAGAATGGATTGAAGGGTGACCATCCGGAATTTTTCTTTGGTTACTGACAGGTTCAAGAGTGAAAGGTCGAAAATCGGTCTCAAGTCCCCTGTCTTTTTTGGCACCAGAAAGAACCTGGAGTAAAACCCTAATCTGAGCTGATCTGGGGGGACGGGCTGGATGGATCTTTTTTCTAGCAGCTGCTGAATTTCTGCAGCTGCCGCCTCCCTCTGATCAGGTGGTACATCGGGGAGGTTTTAGAGTCTGGGTACATGGTGCAGTGGAATTTTGTAACCTCTGGATATGATACGAAGCACCCAGTGATCTGATGTAATGGACTGCCAGGTGCTTCGAGAAGCGCCCCCCGACTGCCTCCAGAGTGGAGCAGTCGGGCAACCCCTCAGGGCTGCTGCGTGGGCTGATCAGAGAAGGCTTCTCTGGACCAAAAATTTCTCGGGGCCCCTCTGCCTCTTGGGCAGCATCCTCCCTGTCCTCCTCTGCCATGGAAGGACTGGTTGTCCGGAGCAGGATGGGAATGTTGCGATCTCCGGAACCACATCTTCTGTCCCTTTTGGTTCTTGGAGAAGGACCTCTGGGGAGCAGAGAAGCGGACTCAGACGGCAGACGTCTTCCCGTCCTTTTCGCTCTGGACAAGTGTCTCGCAAACGGTCTTGCCAAACAAGGCAGAACCAAAGGGGCATTCGCAAAGGATGCCTTAAAGGGCTCTGCGAAGTCACAATGTCGAAGCCAGGCCTGACGTCTCATGACTAGACCCGCTCCGCTGGCTCTAGCAGCTCCCTCTGTGGCATGGGACAAAAGCCGCATAGAGGTATTTGAAACAGATCTTAGAGTGGCCATACGAGTGGAGTTACAACTGCTTGTCCTCCGCCGACATGGACTCTGGGGGGGGGGGGGGACAGCATATTCTTTGATAAGATCTTGCTGCATCCTGATGACTTGTGCCATGTAGTTCAGGGACCTTACTGAGAAGGTCGCTGAACTAAATACTCGCTTCCCGAGGCGATCCATCGAGCGGGACTCCTTGCTCGATGGATGGACAAAGGGGCTCTCCTGAGCTAACTCCCTCTTGGTGGCTGCCGCCATCAACATGGCATCTACGGGGGGACCCTTGCAACAATGGGACTGGTCTGCAGGGGGACTCAAAATTCTATCCGGGCGTTTGGGGACTGGCTCCACAGTGTCCGGCTCCTTCCACGCCCTGGTGGTGATAAGGTCCACCAGAGGGTCGGCCGGAGGGGACACCCAAGAGTTAGACGGGCCTGCTTCGAATGCCTCCAGGAACACGGAATCGTCGGAGGAAGCCTTGGGGGCAGACCACCCCCCCCGATCCTGAGCATTTCCATGATGTCTCCAAAGGAGACATCCTGGGGGGGGTGACCTTGGGGAGCCTTCCCCTTCATCCAAGTCCGTGTCCTCCGTTAAAGACTCGGGGGAGTCCACGTGTCTCCTCTTACACTTATGCTTGCGAGGCACTTCCTCGGGGGGACTGTCCGAGGAGGTCACACCAGCAATATCCTGTTCCAGTGGAACAACCTGGGACATTGAAGCAGGCTGTCCCTGTGGCCGGGTGATGGAAGCCTGACACAGCAGAGAGGGAGTGCAGGGTGGTGCCGATGCAAGGACTGGGGGTCCGGATGCTCTCAACAGAGCCCTCTCCACTGCATCGAAGGCAGAGGGGGAGCTGCTCTCCCTGGGGTCCGAAAGCAGACTCCCACTTGGATCCGATGAAGGGATTGGAACTGGCGCCAAGGCCATCGGATCCGAAGGACCCGTGTGCTCCGACCTGGATGGAGCTGAAGGCACACTGAATCCCTCGGATCCGAAGCTCGGCCCATGGCTCCGAGAGGTTGGATCCGATGAAGGACCCGACAGACTCGAGGGCAGGGTCGGATCCGAAGTACCCAGTACTGTCGGCGCCGACCCACCCCCGGCTCCAACACTGCCCAGCTCCGAGCGCTCTGAACCCGGGAAGCGGGTCGGAGAAGAAGCTATCAGGGCAAAAAAAGGTGTCGAGCTTCCTCCCTAATGGGGGGGGGGGGAGCAAGAGCACTCCCATCTGCAGCTGGGCCTGGATGAACCTTCTCATCATCCGGTCCAAGTCTGCATCAGAAAGACTATAAGTAGATCTCGACGAGGCCACCGAGGCGGGCCGGGAATGCCGCCTCGATGACCTTAACGGAGATCGGGTCTCCTCCTCCTTGGGTCCCGGGGAATAGCAAGGGGATCGGATCCAAGGAGGAGGGGACCTGGAAGCCGTGGAGGGAGAAGCCTGCTTTGCTGGGGGGCCAAAGCGGAGGCCTCGGCCCGCCGGTTGTGGTGCTTCTCCCTCCTGGCCTCCCTTTCTTCCGGCGTCTTAGTGGGAGTTTGAGTCCCGGCTGGGGGAAGGAGGGCAAGAGTGGCTACCACTGAGGACTGAGGAGGAGCCACGGGAGTACCGGAGGCCGAAGCCGAATCCGAGGGCAAAAGTCCCGCCAGAACCAGCTTCGACCACCGCTCTTTCAGTGCCCTGGGGTTGAACGCTGTGCAAATGGAACACCCAGAGGACAGGTGTTCAACCCCAAGGCACAGAACACACAGAGTGTGGCCATCCGCCAGTGAAAGCTTATGGCCACACTCAGTGCACTTAGAAAAAATGGGTTTTGGGGCCTCCGACATCAGAAAAAATAAAGTAAACTACACAAACACACCAGGCCCCAAAAACACAAGCAAGACACACACACTCTATGAACCAGCGAGGGGAGGAATTACACTAAAAATTAATAAAATTAATGAAAAGGGACCTAAACCACACACACCGCTCAATTAAACCAAAACAAATTTCTACTTTGACAAGTTTTGAAGACTTATCTGGTAAGTCGCCAGGAGCTCTAAAATCCAGCTGTGTCTTCTAAGAGCAGCAAACTAGATCTGAGGTCAATCAGGGTTGGCAGGGGATTATGGGTAAGGGGAGGAGCTAGGAGCTCGGATCCATAAGCTGTAAAATAAGTTGTCGGATCCAAGACTCAAAGGTTGCTGACAAATGAAGTCCCCACTTCAGATCTTCTCTTGGTAGAGAACAGTGAAGAAAAACAAAAAACTGCACTCAAAGAATACAATTCTCAGAAGCCCTCAGTAAAGTGACCTAATACTTCAGGCGGGAAACAAGATATGAAGTACCTGAAGGGGAGTTAAGGAAATTATTGGTATGGGAGGAGTCAGAGCCTTGGAACCAACAGGATTGGTGTTGAGGTCAGATCAGACAACCCTGGATCGTTTTTATGAGTGGTGGCTGTGAATTAAACACCATACAGCTATTCAGACGCATCATTAAATGTTTGAAGGGGCTGGCTGTAAGTTTGGGTTCACTGATACCAAAAGATAGAGATACTTTATATAGCAGCCAGAGTTCTTTTGCTATTTGAAGTACTCTTATGAAATGTAGGGCTTTTGCAAAGGAGACTTCCATTGAGAACAAAGAAATTCCTCAGTCTGTATCATATCAGACTATGTAGATTTGAGCAGAATAATCAAGATCCTAGTCTTTCTCATGTCAGAAGGCTGTTCTTGGGAAGGATCTCTGCCTCAGTGGTAAAGGCTGATTACCCTCTTTGTAGAGATGTAGGGGTACAGGGACCATTGCCCATATTCAACAGGATGCCATCAAAACAATCAAAGCAGTAGTGCCACTGGCATCTGTGGGACATATGTCCCTGTTGTATTTGATCTCCCAGAAGAAAAGCAGGCCCAATCATTTCAGGCTTTTTCCTATCAAAATAAAAATTCTCTTCATTGGGGTCAGCAGGTTCCTGCACAAAAATAATTGTAATATTCAAGGAGGGTGAGTGGTTTCTAACAGAACTCTCCTTAAACAGTCCCTATGAAGACATTTGAGAACCAGTCTCTGGATGCGATGCAACAAAATACTATAGAAACATGTACTCCTAACTATTATCTCCTCTGCAGGGCAGCTGCAGTTTGTTGATACTAGAAACTAAGTAGGAGGCTAACAAGGTTTCATAGGTTAATAAGTGATTCCTAGGTTAATGACATCAGCGGGCCTTCATAAGCCTAGCTAAGATTAAAGTGAGAATCAAACTCTGTACCTTGTGTCTGTAAAATTAAGCACCTTAACCATTACACCCACCAACCCTTTATAGAAGCTCTTCAGGGTAAGCCCTTTCAGGTCCTTGAAAATCTTATGGGGTCTCAAATGGCCTGTGTTCTCTGCCTTTGCAAACATTAGCACTGAAGCCTTTTTTCATTCATTTTACAACGCCTGAAATGTTTGCTTATGCTTCAAATACAACTCTCCCTTGGAATTTGGAGTGGATGCTCACTCCTGGGTCTTAAGGCCAAATGTATTTTATGTACCAAGAAAGCCCTTGGATTATGTAACCTTTGAAGCAGGGTCTTTTTGACAAAGTACATAGATGTCACGGACACTTGATGGCTCTCACCAGGAGTACCGAATGTGGAAATCCCTCAAAAAGTATCCTTTTTATAGGACAGTGACAGCTTCAAGGATGGACCTAGTATCCAAACCCTTGAAGAAATCTCCAGAAGAAGCCACCACTCTCATAGAATGAGCCCTAATAAAACAAAGTTTTTCCACAAAAGGAGCAATAAATGGCCTAAGAAATCTAGAAGGAAATGGTTTGCTTAGAAACCACAAAACCCAATGTCTTGGTAGGAGAGGAAACAAAAAGCTGTTCAGATTTGCCGATACCTTTTTCATATCCAAATATAAAAATTCAAGGTGTGAAGAACCTTCTCACTAGCAGACTGTAGTGAGAGAAATAAAGGGAGGATAGACTGCTTAAGAGACGGCTCACTGAATACCTTGGACATAAAGGATAAGTATGAAGAGAAACCATGTCCCTATGAAAAATCAAAAAGAAATAGCCATCAGACTCTGAAGTTTAGAAGCTTGTTTGGCTGAAGTAAGGGAAACTAACAAAACAGTCTTCCAGGTGTAATGTTGCAAAGAGGTAGGCTCAAAAGGAGCCAGTCTCATTTTTTTTTCAAGGATAAAATTAAGGCCCCAAGAGGGAGAAATAGGTTTTCTTGGAGGTCTCATCTGAGCTGCACCTTTAAGGAACTGTTTGAGGCCAGTGGTGGATTCAAAGCGTGACAGGCAGAGATTACTGACAAGTGAGCTTTAACAGAATATGCAAAGCCAGCATGGAGTTCACAGAAGAAATGACCAAGAGAGATCCTGGTGGTGTGGTAAAGACATAGTACAGTTTTGTACCTACCATAAATGTAGATGTCCGAACAGGATAGCATCTGCAGTCATAACAAATGGGTTGTCCTGTCGTCAGGCAGCCCTTCGGTCGGCCGGATTCCAAAGTCTGGGTCTGGCCTCGGCTGGTGTCGCACTTCACCCGATGTCATCTCTGCTGGTCTTTGGGTATAAAGGCATCAGCCGACGCCATTTTCCTCAGTGTTTCTTGCCCCAGATGCCAGTTGCCCTCTTGGAAAACTAAATTTTGGGTAAATGCCAATGTTTCCAAAAAAAAAGTAGGCAAACACAAAAAATAAGCATGTATGTACATATATACAAACAAATACACCATAAGAGATCCCCCCCTAGCTAGCTATAAGGAGGGTAAATACCCTAGGAGTACCACAGAGGGGAAGGAGGGTGGGTAATCCTGACTGCAGATGCTATCCTGTTCGGACATCTACATTTATGGTAGGTACAAAACTGTACTATGTCCTTCAAGGATGCATCTGCAGTCATAACAAATGGGTAGAATACCATAGCCAAACTAGGGGAGGAGGAAGAAGAATTATGGTGTAGTCAGGATCCCTTGCAATACAGCAGTGGCAAACCCTGTTCGGGATCTGGAGTATAGAGGTAAGTTGTAATGCTTGGCAAATGTATGCACGGAGGTCCAAGTAGCCGCCTCAATAATGTCCTTGGTAGCCACTCCTCATAAGAAAGCTGTGGTAGTGGCTGTAGCCCTTGTAGAGTGAGGTCTTATATTCTGTGGAATTTGCTTTCCATGGTAGGAGTAACAGAATCTTATGCAATTTCCTATCCACTTGGAGATCGTCTGTTTGGAAATTGCTTTTCCTTCCCTTCCTGTTGCATAAGCTACTAGAAGTTGGTCAGTTTTTCTATTGCCCTTGGTCCTGTCCAGGTAGTAGCGCAACTGTCTATGTACATCCAAGGTATGCAGCAGTCTTTCCCCCTGTTCTGTGGATTGGGAAAGAAGGTAGGTAGGTGGATTGCCTGGTTTAGAGACACTCTGGATACCACCTTAGGCATAAATGTAGGATTAGTTCTCATGGATACTCTATCTTGATGGAAGATTAGGAAGGGTTGTACTGCCATTAAGGCCTGTAGTTCCGAAACCCTTCTTGCTGAAGTAATTGCCAGTAGGAAAGCAGTTTTCCAGGATAGGTGTTGAAGATCTGCTGTTGCTGCTGGTTCAAATGGAGGGAGTGTCAATTTTTCTAGCACAAAGTTCAAGTCCCATGCTGGTAATGGTGGTTTCCTTGGAGGTTTTACATTCTTGATTCCTCTGAGGAACTGCCTGAGTAGAGGATGTGAGAAGACAGGGGGATCGAAGCTGTATTCTTCATAAATAGCCGATGCATGTATCTTGATGGAGGAATAGGACAGGCCTGTATGGAGAAGCTCTGCCAAGTACTCCAGGATGTTAGCAATATCTATCTTCGACGCATCTTTTCCTCTTTCAGTACTCCAAATGACAAACCTTTTCCATTTTCCTGCATAGTTCCTTCTTGTTGAAGGTCTGCGGGCCTCAAGGATAATGTCTTTAACCCTTTGGGATAAATCTGGGTTAGTTGCTGTTATGTAATGTTCCAGTTAACATCAAAGGCATCAGGGGTAGTGTCCACGTTCTCCCCCGAGACATGCTCCTCAGCAATGAATACCAGTGTTGTCTTGGCCAATTTGGAGCTATCAGAATTATCCTTGGACGTTCCTCTGATTTTCAGTAGTACCTTGTGCATCAAAGGAAGAGGTGGGAATGCATATGCTGTCAGGCCTTTCCATCTGAAGGATAGAGAGTCCACCTTCCATGCAAGTGGGTGGGATGTCCTTGTGCAGAATTTCTTGAGCTGGTGATTGAGTGGGGATGCGAATAGGTCTATTTGTGGCATTCCCCATTTCTTTGTGATGGCCTTGAAGATGTCCGGGTGTAGCATCCATTCGTGAGCATCCGAGGTAGTTCTGCTTAACATGTCTGCTAGGATGTTTTCTTTTCCCGGTACAAATATTGCCTGTAACTGGATGTTGTAGCTCAGAGCCATATTCCATAGGTCCAGAGTCATTCGGCATAGGGGTTATGATTGAGTGCCTCCTGTTTGTTGATGTACCACATGACTGTGGTGTTGTCTGTCCTTATCATTAAATGGCCTTCTTTGAGGAATGGTCTGAAATTCTGGATTGCTAGTTTTACTGCCAGCATTTCTTTTTGATTTATGTGCAGGTGCAGCTGGTCTGGAGTCCATAATCCTTGTATGCATTTGTCCAGCATGTGTGCCCCCCAACCTAGGTCTGAGGCGTCCGTTGTGATGGTTTGGCTTGCTTGGAAGTTGTGGAAGGGCAAGCCTGGGTTTGACTGGCATGCTTGAGCCCACCATAGGAACTCTTGTTTCAGGCATGGGATTAGTGGTATTTCGGTTTCTAAGCAGTGCCTGTGTTGAGACCATAAATTCTTTAGGTACCACTGTAGCTTTCTCATATGCAGTCTGGCATGGGGGACCAGGATTATGCATGATGCCATGAAGCCCAAGGCCTGCAGTACTTTCCTTGCTGTTAGTTTGTTCTGCTTTGTTAATGCCAAGAAGTAAAGAGGGAGTTGTTCTTGTTTTTCTGCAGTTAGGAATGCCATCTGTTTTACTGTGTCCAATTCTGCACCCAAGAAGGTTCTTGTTTGGGATGGTATCAGTCTTGACTTTTTAAATTGACTGTGTATCCCAGGGCTTGTAGTAAGCAAATGACTCTTTGTAAGTCTTTTGTCAGCTTGCTTTTGTTGTCCGCTTGTATCAGGCAGTCGTCCAGGTATGGATAAATTTGGATTCCCTGTAGCCTGCAATGAGCGATTACTGATGCCAGGCATTTTGTGAATACTCTGGGCGCAGTAGATAAGCCAAAGGGCAATGCTGAGAATTGATAATGCTCTGATCCTGCAAGAAATCTGAGGCATCTTCTGCAATTTGGTCATATGGGGACGTGCAGGTATGCCTCCTTGAGATCTAGAGTTACCAGCCAACACTCCTTGCCCAGCATGGGAAGAAGTTGCTGTAGGGTCAGCATTTTGAATTTTGGAACAATGACGAATGTGTTTAAGGCGGACAGGTCGAGAATAGGTCTCCAACTTTTCTCTTTTCTTGGTACTAGGAAGAGTCTGGAGTAGAATCCTTTGCCCTGCTCTGTTTGTGGTACCCTTTCCACAGCTCTCATTTCTGTTAATTGAGCTATCTGTTTTAGAGCTTCTGTTTTTGATTTGGAGGTAGGTTTGGCATTCCTCTTTTTACTGGTAAGGTGTGGAAATGAAACCTGTAGCCTTGGTCTATAGTTTGTAAAATCCACTTGTCTCTTGTGATATAGTGCCAATTTTTTGAAAATAAGGCTAACTTTCCGCCTAAGAGTGCTGCTATTTGTTCCCTGGTAGGCGGTGCCAGAGCCAAGTCACTGTGATTGTCCTGTTGCAGTGGTAGTGGTTGTGTCTGTGCCTCGTTGGTTATTGCCTTGCCACTGGCGTCCTCTGTAGGCACCTCCTCTGGATTGATTTCTGCCTCTGGGACGTCTATTCCTGCCTCTCTGAGATTCAGAGGAGTCTGGAAAGGACCAATTCTTGGAAGGCCAGTTCCTGCTAAACCTTGGGGGCTGAACCTGTAAGAAATCTTTAACTGTTTGTACAGATTTTGCCTTCTCTTCCATTTTCTTCATTACTTGCTGGGCAGGAGAACCAAATAGACTGACCTTATCCATAGGAGCATCTAATAGTTTTGCTTTAACATGATCCGGCAAGACCTGTTCTTTCAACCATGCATGCCTTCTTATAACTGTGCCAGTCATGGCTGATCAAAATGAAGCCTCCAGTGCATCATAGCCACATTTTAAAGAATGGTTACTAACCTGCTGAATGTTATTCACCATTTCTAAAACATATTTCTTATCTAAGGAATCATCAGAGGACAGTTTCTTAGTTAACTGATCAAGCATAAACTCTTGGTATTGGATCATATGAAACTGACAGTTCAAAGCTCTAGCTGAGAGAGTAGCAGAGGTGTAAACTTTTTTACCCCATCTCTCGAAGGACCTGGATTCCCTTTCAGAAGGGAGAGAGTTTTTTGCTGAGGTCGAAGCTACTGCCTTAGGCCCCTGGGAGATAGTCTCAGGATCTGCAAGGGGAGCCTTGTATAGGTGGTGATGAGTGTCCGGAACCCTGTAAAACCTATCGGGCTTGGCAGGGGCTGGAGGTAAAGTATCAAGAGCAGTGCAAACATCATTAAATGCATCATCCACAACAGGAAGAACTGGAGGTATAGCTAAGGGCCTATGTTGCTGTAAATGTAGAAAGGTCCTAAGCCTTTTTCTTGAATCAGAGAAATCTTGTCCCTGCCATTGGAATTGCTCTCTCATGGCATGTAAGGTTTCCCCAAAGGAAAATTCCTCTGGTGGAGAGGCAGAAGGGATAGATTCTTCAGCATCGGAATCTTCATAAGTAGAAAAAGGAGCCTCTGGATGGTCTGTATTGTCTGAATCATCAGAAGAATCATCTGAGGACACTGACTCAGGGGGCTCTGCTCTAGGTCTCTTTTCTGGAGGCTGAGAGGCCCTGTCTGGGTGAGATTGGGATCCCCTTATTAAAGAGATGAGATCCTCTGCCAGAGTAAGCATTTGAGAACTGGAACTGGGCCTGTGTGAGGGGGCTTAACAGGCACAGATTTAGCAGATTTGGCTGCTTTAGCCCTGGCAAAGGCCTTTATAGACATGGCTGCAGGAGGCCTAGCAGCACCACGTGCTGGGGTAGAGACATCCAAAGGGATGGTGTCCGATAATTCTAGAGGAACCACATTAATAGGCAAAACTTCAGAGGCCGATTCAACTAGGGTAGCAGGAGCCTTGGTAGTAGTCATGGATTCGGCTGAAGATTGACTCCGTTTGCTCGGTTTCGCCGAAACCGAGACACTCGGTTTGCTTAACCGTGGTTTCGGCCGAAACCGCGGACCGCGAGTGTCGGTCTTTTTCTTTGCGTTTCTTAACAATTTGAGAAGTCGGAGGATCCGACGGCATAATGTACGCAAAATCTGAGCCGAAAAACTGTTCAGCAAACTCCGACCCGGCCTAAGCGTGTCGGTTGAAGGAAGCACAGGCTAAACAGGCTGCTACGTCGTGGTCTGGGCCTAAACAAGGTAAGCAGTAAGAGTGGAAATCTTTATGAGGTATTTGTTTCCCACAAGTTAAACAGTTATTCACTTTTTCTGACATCGGTTGAGGCAAGAAAGAGTCCCCAACGGGGTACTTAGCTTTTTAGAAGTCTTCGAAGTAGTATTCGGTAGTAGTAATCTCTGGATCTGACCGACCGGCACTTGCGAACAGCTTCTGCTTCGGGTGCCACGCGGCAAGAAAGACGGAGGAAAATGGCGTCGGCTGATGCCTTTATACCCGAAGACCAGCAGAGATGACGTCGGGGGAAGTGCGACACCAGCCGAGGCCAGACCCAGACTTTGGAATCCGGCCGACCGAAGGGCTGCCTGACGACAGGACAACCCATTTGTTATGACTGCAGATGCATCCTTGAAGGACATCAAACAAAATCTCTTCCATTTAGTCACACATGATTTTCTGGTAGTAGGTTTCCTGGCCTCCTACAGAAATGTAAGCATTTCCTCAGAAAAGTGGTGTCCAAATGGGTTCAAAATCCTATCATCCGAAGTATCAAATGAAGAGTGGACAAGTGAGGGTGCATAAAAAAAGTTATGTTCTTACCATAATGTTCCATCTGTGTTGTCTATCTTCATTCATTCTTGACTAATGGGTTCAGTTCCAAACTCTTGGAACTGACTTGGCCATTATACAAAGCTCGCACCAGCCAAAAATCTTGAGGTAAGGCTCTACACCCATACTGCCTCTCTTCCCATTACCTCAGACCAAGTTTGCCTACTATGAAGAAAATATGGAAGCTTGCTCTGAGCAACAACCCCAGGACTAGTTCCAAACCTCCAGGAGTCTAAGGATTGGGCAGGAGGGTAGGATATCAAGAATGAATGGTGATCGACAACACAGATGGAACGTTATGATAAGGACAACTGCTTTATCTGAAGTTGTCAATCTTCATTCACTCTTAACTAATGGGACAGAGTCCCAGGCCGCTTTAGACCTTGGGCGGCCCTAAGGAAGGATATTCCTGAGCACCATCGAGCCAAAAGATGCTCTTCCCCTGGAGTCTATGTCTAATTTCTAATGAGTGATGCAAGTATGAGGGGGTAAGCCCAAGTTGCAGCTGCGCATATGTCGTCCATAGAAGCTCTAGAGACCGCTGGAGTGGAAACATATTGTAGAATGTGCTCTAACTTTTGTTGGTAATTTGAGTTTATTCTGATTATATATAAAGGTAATGCAGTCTCAACCATTTTGGTAAGGTGACCTTAGAAACAGGTTTTCCCAATCTGGTACTTGAAAAGGATAGAAATAGTTGGTCTGATTTTCTAAAGGCTTTTGTTCCAAAAAAAAAAAACAGCAGCTTGTGGACGTCAGCATATGCAGGCAGTACTATCCTTGGTTTGTAAAATTTGGAAAGAAAACAGTCTATAGTCTAGTTCATATTGGACTCTGATACCACTTTAAGAAGGAAGGAGGGATTGGTTCTGAGTGATACTCTTTCTTTGTGGAAGATGATATAGGGATGGTTCACACACACAGTAACTGAAATTCTCCTAGTGCTTCTGACAGCTACTAGGAAGAGGTTCTTCCAAGATAAAAATTTGAGGTCACAAATGGCTGCTGGCACAAAAAGTTGATGAACTAGGCATTGTAAGACTAGGGTCAAATCCCAAGGCACTATTCGCTATTTGAAAGGTGGCTTCAAATGCTGAGCTCCTTTAAGAAAAAAATTACAAACATGGTGAGACATTAATAATCAGAACCATTATGAGAATTCAAAATGGCATCTAGATGAACTCAAACTGTAGAAGTTGAGGCTCCCAATTGAAATAAGGTGGCTAAGTATCCCAGGACCTTATCAACTGGGGCTGAGAAAGTATCAAAGCCATTTGTACCCAACCAAATAGAGAGTCTTTTCCATTTGTCTAGATACATTTTTCTGGTAAACTGTTTATGGGAAGCCAGAATTCTTTTGCACTGGTGAAGACAAATTATTTTACCTGGCAGTTACTGGAAGTGGAGAAATCAAGCAGTCAGCTTGAGATGTTGAAGGTTGGGATGCACCAAGCCCTGAGGGTGAGACAACAGGTCCAGAGTTGGATCCAGCATCCACAGAGAGTGAACCAGGTAAGGCCAGAGGAAAGGAAACCAGACTTGACAGGGCCGGTAAGGTGCAATGAGAATCACTTTGCTTCTCAACCGTTGGGCTTTCCATAGAAATTGAGGAATTAGAGGAATTGATGGAAAGGCATACAGAAGTCCTGGGGGTCAATCGTGAAGAAGTGCATCTCTCAGGGACTCCCCATGAGGGGGGACTAGGGCAAGGTAGCTGCTGCACTTGGTTTATGTGAGAGGCGAACAGATAAGGCTGACCCCATCAATGAAAAATGTCCGTCACTACTCTGGGATTGAGACACCACAAGTGAGGTAGAAGAATACACTTGCTTAGTTTGTCCATGATCACACTGGAGTTGCCCAGAATATGCATTGCTATTAGAAAGTGATTGGAGGCA
The DNA here is from genome assembly GCF_019279795.1 of Protopterus annectens. Classification (NCBI taxonomy): domain Eukaryota; kingdom Metazoa; phylum Chordata; order Ceratodontiformes; family Protopteridae; genus Protopterus; species Protopterus annectens. The sequence goes on along the minus strand of NC_056746.1, from coordinate 192,278,444 downwards.
ATTGCCCATTGCCAAACTCTTAGGGCTTGCCGACATAGTGGGTAAGATCTGATTCCCCCTGTTTGCTGATATACCAGACTACTGACATACTGTCTGACTAGATAACAATTGTCCCTGATGGAAGGGCAGACTGAAATGCTTCCAACACTAAAAGCACTGGCCTCAGTTCTAAGACACTGATGTGCAGACTGGTCTCCTATGGGGACGAAGCACCTTGGATGGTTTGTCCCCGAAAATGCCCCCCCCCCACCCTATCAGGGAAGCATCTATTGTCATTATGGCCTTGGACTGAGAGGGGAGAGAAGGGACAACACCATAAATCCTTTTCTGGCTTCATCCACCAAGGTAAATCCTTCTTGCAGTGATTTAAGATTGGATGAGACATGGAGCGAGTTAGAAGTGACCATTGTGATGCTAGCAGCCACTGAAGCAGCCTGATGTGGTACCTTACTTGGGGGACTAATGTTATTGTTGCTGCCATGGATCCGGGAAGTTGTAGAACCAGACAAGCAGGAACTTAGTTTTGGGAAAGAATTGCTTGAAGTTGCAATCTCGACTTCAACAACCTGTGATGAGGAAGGAAAGCCAAGCAGGATTTTGTATTTAGTTTTGCTCTGATGAATTTCAAGTCCTGTTTGGGAGATAGGCATTTCAAACAAAGAAAAATAACTAAGAACTCAGCAAGGCTTACAACAGAGTCTATGGTGGAAAGCAGCAGATGCCGGGTGGGGGCGGTGAGGAGCCAGTCATCTAGATATGGAAACACATGAAATCCCTGCAGCCTTAAATGAGCTGCTACAACTGCCATGTGTTTTAACACCCTAACGGCTGTGGTGAGACCAAAGGGCAGAGCTCGAAATTGGTAGTGACTGGCTCCTAGCGGGAGGTGGAAATATCTTCTGGAGTGCTTGTCCATCTTTTATATGGTAATACGCATCCTGAAAATCTAGAGAGCACATTCAGTCGCCCCTCTCTAGAAAGGGAAGGATAGACTTAACTGTGACCATCCGGAATTTTGTCTGTTGTACAAATTAGTTCAAGAGGCTGAGATCCAAGATTGCCTGCAGTCCTCTGTCTTTATTTTGCACTAAAGAATCTTTAGTAGAATCCGGATCCTATCTGATCTGGTGGGACTGCTTGGACGGCTCTTTTTTGAAGCAGCTTTTTGTATTTCGAGTGCTGCTAGATCCCTCTGACTGGGTGAGAACATCAGGGATTTGCTTTTGGGGGGGGTGGAGAAAAGATTGAAAGGAATGTGGTAACCTCTTGTGATTGTCTGCACCCAGGAATCTGATGTTATTTTGAGCCAGGCTGAGTGGTGCAGAGAAAATCTTCGCCCAAATGCTTCCAGAAGTAAGCAATTGGACCTCCACTCAGGAGTGCTGATAGGGTTTGTCCATAAAAAAAATCTCTGGGACCCTGGTTGTGTGGACCCCCCCCCCCCTGTCACGGGAGGAGTGTCTTCTAGAAGAGCCCCCCCTCTGCCTCGGGGGGGGGGGGGTACTCGCCATGTGTGTTCTGGTCTTCTTGAACCACATCTTTCCACTCCTTTGATTCCTAGAGTAAAGGTCGTTGCGGAGTGGAAAAATGCATGCCCACAGCAGAAAGGGTCTTCCTGTTCTTTTTACATCCAGCTAGTACAGTTTTGTACCTACCATAAATGTAGATGTTAGAGTGTAAACACTGCTGCAGTCATTACACTTGGGTTATCCTGCTGTCAGGCGGTTCCCCAGTCGGCCTGCAATCCAAAGTCTTGGTCCGGCGTCGGTTGCAGTCGCCTCCTCCCTGACGTCAGTGCGACAGGGGTATATAAGATGCAGCCGACGCCATTTTCTTCAGGTTTTCTTGCCCCAGATGTCAGGTACCCCCAAATAGGTAGGCAATTCAAATTGCTAGTAAAGTATGCAAAAGAAAAGCAAACAACAATTTTCAGTTACCAGCAAATACACCCCATAGGTAGTAAAGGGTAGAAGACCTAGGTACGTACCAGAGAGTAAGAGGGGAAGGAGGGAGGGTAACCTGGACTGCAGCAGTGTTTACACCCCATCTACATTTATGGTAGGTACAAAACTGTACTATATTCATCATGTTACACTGCTGCAGTCATTACACTTGGGTGGAATCCCAAAGCTGAGGTAGGGTGGCTGGTTCTATAAGGCATTAGGGGTGGCTATAAGGCCCTGCAGCACAGCAATGGTAAAGCCAGATCTGGATTTGGAGTATAAAGGCAAATGGTAATGCTTGGTGAAGGTATGCACAGAACTCCATGTTGCTGCTTCCAAGATATCCTTGGTAGGTACTCCTCTGAGGTAGGCAGTTGAAATGGCTGTTGCCCTGGTAGAGTGACATCTAATGCTGCTAGGTACAGGTTTCCCATGGTGAATATAGCAGAAACGTACACAATGTCCTATCCATTTTGAAATGGTATGTTTTGAAATGGCTTTTCCCTGTGCTCCTGCAGCATATGTTACCAATAACTGCTCAGATTTTCTGAAAGCTTTGGTTTTGTCCAAGTAGAAGCGTAACTGTCTGTGAATGTCCAAAGAATGTAGTAGTCTCTTCCCCCTTTGTTCTGTGGTTTTGGATAAAAAGTTGGCAAGTGAATAGTTTGGTTTAGAGCCACACTTGATACCACCTTTGGCATAAACATAGGGTTAGTTCTTAAAGACACCCTGTCCTGGTGGAAAATGAGGAAAGGTTCCACTGCCATTAGTGCCTGTAATTCTGAAACTCTTCATGCTGATGTTGCCAGTAACAGAGCCGTTTTCCAAGAGATATATTTTAATTCTGCTGTGTTAGCTGGCTCAAAAGGAGGTAAAGTTAATTTTTCCAAAACAAAGTTGAGGTCCCAAGTTGGGGTAGGTGCTCTACAGGGCGGTCTTATGTTTTTAGCCTCTCTGAGGTACTGTTTGAGCAAAGGATTAGAGAAAATTGGTGGATCTGTGTTGTAATGAGCAGAAATGGCAGAGGCGTGGATCTTTATGAGGAGAGGCCCTTGTCCAGCATCTCAGTTAAATATTGAAGTATCTGAGGAATGTTTGTGACAAGAGGGTCAAGGCTGTGCACCTGGTTCCAGGCACAGAATCTCTTCCATTTATCCGAGTAGGCTTTCCTGGTGCTAGGCCTTCTGGCCTCCAGAATGACATCCATAACAGCTTTGGAGAGAGGCATTGCTTTCTTGACTAAGAAATTTTCCATGCAGCTAGATTTAAGGTCTTCAGCTGGCTGTGAAGTATCGGATTGTTGTGCTGTGTCAGCAAATGTGGGATTTAAGGCAAAATCCAGGGTGGTTCTTGTGCCAAGTTGTTTAACATTGGGTACCAGTGCTGGCGTGGCCAGTCTGGTGCAATCAGGATCATCTTTGGCTCTTCTTGCCTGGCTTTTATGAGTACCTTTGGAAGGAGAGGTAAAGGTAGGAAAGCGTATACTTGCAGGTTTTTCCAGCTGAATGAGAGGGCATCCACTTTCCATGCTTGTGGATGGTAACTCCTTGTGCAGAATTTCTGTAGCTGGCAGTTCATTGGGGATGCAAACAGATCTATGTCTGGGCTCCATCATTTTTGTGTTATCATTCTGAATATTTGTGGATTCAATTCCCATTTGTGGGGATCCATGATGTTTCTGCTTAGGTCGTCTGCCAGTGTGTTTTTCTCTCCTGGCAGGAATTGTGCTTGCAGATGAACTTGGAAGTCTAGAGCTGTGTTCTACAAGGTAATGGCTTGTCTGCAGAGGGGGTAGGAGTGTGTGCCCCCTTGCTTGTTTATGTACCACATAACTGTGGTGTTGTCTGTCTTTAGTAGTAGTTGTCCTGGATGCAGCAGGTCCTTGAAAGCTATAAGTGCATTTTGTACAGCTAGCATCTCTTTTTGATTGATGTGAAGATACCTTTGCTCTGCAGGCCATTCACCCTGAATACATTTTCCTGCCAGGTGTGCTCCCCAGGCGTAATCAGATACATCTGTTGTCAGTATTTGCCTAGCTGTGGGTTGAGTAAAAGGCTGTCCCTTGTTAAGGTGACAAGCTTGAGCCCACCATCGAAACTCCTGTTGTAGGCAAGGAATAAGTGGTATAACTGTTACCAAACTTTGACAGCATTGAGACCATACACACTTTAGGTACCATTGTAGTTTCTTCATATGCAGTCTGGCATATGGAATTAGTAGTATGCAAGATGCCATGTAGCCCATGACCTGCAGAATTTTTCTTGCAGGGAGTTGGGTCTTGTTGCCATCAATTGAAAGTATTGAGTCAGTTGTCCTTGCTTGTCTGGCATGAGATAAGCCATCCGGGCTGTTGTGTTCAAGTTAGCACCCAGGAATGTTATCTCTTGTGAGGGCACTAGATGTTCTTCAAGGATGCATCTGCAGTCATAACATATGGGTTGTCCTGGCTCAGGCAGCCCTTCGGTCGGCCGGATTCCAAAGTCTGGGTCTGGCCTCGGCTGATGTCGCACTTTCCCCGACGTCAGAGTGTCTGGGGTATAAAAGCATCAGCCGACGCCATTTTCCTCAGTCTTTCTTGCGCGGTGCCCGAAGCAGAAGCTGTTCGCAAGTGCCGGTAAGTCAGATCCAGAGATTTCAGCTACCGAAGAATTCGAAAAAAGCTAAGTACCCCGTTGGGGACTCTTTCTTGCCTCAGCCGATGTCAGACAAAGTAAATAATTATTTAACTTGTGGGAAACAAATACCTCATAAGGATTTCCATTCTTACTGCCTTCCTTACTTAGGCCCAGACCACGACGTATCAGCTTGTTTAGCCTGTGCTTCCTTCAACCGACGGACTCTTAGACATCGGTCGGAGTTTGCAGAGGAGTTTTTTGGAACCGCTTTTGCTTATAAAATGCCAAAGACTCCGACTTCGCATATGGTCAAAAAACGCAAGGAAAAGGACCGACACTCGCGGCCCGCAGTTTCGGCAGAAACCACGGCTAGGCCTACCGCGAGTGTCTCTGTTTTGGCTGAAACCGAGTCCACGGCTATTCCTACTACCGAAACCATACCTCCGACCACCGAGGCCAGAGAGGCCCCGGCTGAGTCGGCTTCAGAACTCCCTACCGAAGCTAGTGTTCAGGATTTGTCCGACACCATACCGTTGGACATTTCTACCCCTGCACGTGGGGCAGCTAGGCCCCCAGCTTCTATGTCTATTAAGGCCTTCTCCAGGGCTAAAGCTGTCAAACTTTCAAAAGCTTTCCTGCCAAATCTACATCCCAGAGGCCTTCCTCTAGTTCTCAAATCCTCAGTCTTGCTGAGGACCTTATCTCCTTAATTAGGGGTTCCCAACCTCACCCAGACAGGGCCTCCCAACCTCCTCCAGACAAAAGACCGAGGACTGACCCCTCTGAACCTCACTCCTCAGATTACTCCACGGATGGATCTGATTTGTCAGACCACCAGGAAGGGGCCTACTCGCCTTATGAGGATTCAGATGCAGAAGAATTTATCCCTTCGGCCTCCCCCCCTGAAGAATTTTCCTTTGGGGAGACTTTACACTCCATGAGAGAACACTTTCAATGGCAGGGTCAGGATTTCTCTGATTCTAGAAAAAGATTAAGGACCTTTTTGCATTTGCCCCAGCATAGGCCCTTAGCTATACCTCCGGTTCTGTAATTGATGATGTGTACAATGATGTCAGTACTGCACCTGATTCACTTCCTCCGGCCCCCGCCAAACCTGACAAATATTACAGGGTCCCGGATTCTCACTTCCACCTGTATAAAGCCCATGCTGCAGACCCTGAAACTATTTCTCAGGGCCCTAAAGGGGTTGCAGCCGCTACTGACAAAAATCCCCTACCCTCTGAAAGAGAGTCTAGAGCATTAGAAAGATGGGGGAAAAAAGATTTATACATCTGCTACTCTTTCTGCCAGGGCATTAAACTGTCAATTCCATATGATATAGTACCAAGAATTTTTGTTAGATCAGCTAAATAAGAAACTTTCTTCACCTGAACCCTTAGACCGTAAATCCCTTCAGGATTTGGTACACAACTCACAACAGGTCAGTAATCATTTCTTAAAATGTGGCTATGATGCCCTGGAGGCTTCATTTAGATCAGCTATGACTGGGGCAGTAATTCGTAGGCATGCCTGGCTGAAGGAGCAATCTTTGCCAGACCATGTCAAGGCTAAACTCCTCGATGCTCCAATGGAGAAACAACATTTATTTGGCTCCCCTGCACAGGAGATTCTAAAGAAGGTTGAAGAAAAAGCAAAATCTGTGCAAACAGTTAAAGATTTCCTGCAAGTTCAACCTCCGAGGTTCAGCAGAAACTGGCCTACAAAGAATTGGTCCTTTCCAGACTCCTCCAGAGCACAGAGGCAGAAACAGGCGCCTTAGAGGCAGAGGTCAATCCAAGGGCCCCTACAGAGGCGGTCAGTGGCAGCCTGCCAACCAGAGGAGTAGTGCAACAGCTACAACTACTACCACTACTACAGGACAGACCCAATGACTTGACTCTGATTCCGCCTACCAGGGATCAACTGGAAGCACCCTTGGGCGGAAAGCTGGCTTTATTCTCGAAAAACTGGCATTGCATTACAAAGGATACATGGACATTGCAAATAGACAAAGGATACAGGTTTCACTTCCATACTTTGCCAAAAAGAGGCGGAATGCCAAACCTTCCACCAAACCAGAAGGCAGAGGCTTTAAGACAAATCAGCAAGTTACTTCAGATGAAAGCTATAGAAAGGGTACCATCTACAGAACAAGGCCAAGGATTTTACTCCAGACTATTCCTTGTGCCAAGAAAAGAAAACCAATGGAGGCCTATACTCAACCTGTCTGCACTGAACACTTATCTCATTGTACCAAAATTCAAAATGCTGACCCTACAGCAACTTCTTCCCATGTTGGGCAAGGAGTCTTGGCTGGTGACTCTAGATCTCAAGGAGGCATACCTGCATGTCCCTATCCGACCAGATTGCAGAAGACACCTCAGATTTCTTGCAGGATCAGAGCATTATCAATTCTCAGCATTGCCCTTTGGCTTATCTACTGCACCCAGAGTATTCACGAAATGCCTGGCATCAGTAATTGCACACTGCAGACTTCAGGGAATTCAAATTTATCCATACCTGGACGACTGCCTAATACAAGCGGACAACAAGAAAAATTTTTTAAAGGACTTGGCCTATGCCATACACCTGCTACAAACCTTGGGATACACAGTCAACATCCAAAAGTCAAGACTAGTACCATCCCAAAGGATAACCTTTTTGGGTGCGGATCTGGACACAATCACTCAGATGGCTTTTCTCACAGAAGAAAAACAAAAACAACTTCCAGATTACTTCATGACTCTGACAAGACAAACTCAGCTTACTGCAAGGAAAGTCCTGCAGGCCCTGGGTTACATGGCATCCTGCATAATTTTAATTCCACATGCCAGGGTGCATATGAGGAAATTACAATGGTACCTAAGGAATGTATGGTCTCAACACAGTCACAGTCTAGAAACCATGATACAAATCATTCCATGCCTTCAAAAGGAATTCCTGTGGTGGGCTCAGGCCTGCCAGTCCAACAGAGGGTTGCCTTTCAACAAACCAAAAACAAGGCAGACCATCACCACGGACGCCTCAGACCGAGGATGGGGAGCACACATGGAGGACAAACGTATCCAAGGCATATGGCCTCAAGGGCAGCTAAGCATGCACATAAACCAAAAGGAAATGCTGGCACTAAGGCATGCAATCGAGGCATTCAGACCCTTCCTCCAGCAAGGGCATCTGTTAATACGGACAGACAACACCACGGTCATGTGGTACATAAACAAACAGGGAGGCACACATTCCTACCCTCTATGCCGGATGGCTATGAATCTGTGGAACCTATGCCTGAATCTCAATATCCAGCTGCAGGCCAAATTCGTACCAGGAAAAGAGAATACACTAGCAGACAGCTTAAGCAGAACTACCATGGATGCACACGAATGGATGCTGCATCCAGACATCTTCAAACTCATAACAAAGAAATGGGGAATCCCAGAGATAGATCTGTTCGCCTCCCCACTCAACCACCAACTGAAGAAATTCTGCTCAAGGACATACCATCCACAAGCCTTGAGGGTGGACTCTCTTTCAGATGGAATGCCCTAACAGTATATGCCTTTCCACCTCTCCCATTGATGTACAAGGTTCTACTGAAGATCAGGGAGGAACAGCCAAAAGTCATACTAATAGCTCCGGACTGGCCAAGACAACATTGGTACCTGCTACTGAGAAGCATGTCTCAGGCAAATTCATGGCCTCCTCTTCTAACGCAGAACAATTTCAAGACCCTGCATCCCAACTTGAAAACATTGCAGCTAACTGCCTGGAAGATTCCTTAAAGCCCAACCAAACTGTTTTATCTCAGAGGGTGAAGGACATTATCCTGGAGGCTCGCAGACCTTCCACTAGAAAGACATACTCAGCTAAATGGAAGAGATTTCTCATTTGGAGCGCATCAAAGGGCACAGATGTCACAGTGGCAAACCTAACACATATCCTAGAATACTTAGCAGAATTGTTCCACAATGTCCTGTCTTATTCATCCATTAAGATTCATGCTTCAGCAATTTCAGCAGAATACAATATGGATCCACCTATCTTCTCACACCCTCTTCTCAGACAATTTTTGAGAGGGATCAAAAATGTTAAACCTCCAAGAAGACCCCCCCTACCTGCATGGGATCTCAATTTTGTGCTGGAAAAACTGACACTACCTCCTTTTGAACTAGCAGCATCAGCAGACCTCCAGTTTTTATCTTGGAAAACTGCATTCCTTCTGGCAATCACTTCAGCAAGAAGAGTATCTGAGTTACAGGCATTAATGGCAGTGCAGCCTTTTCTTATTTTTCACCAGGATAGAGTGTCACTGAGAACCAATCCTACTTTCATGCCAAAGGTGGTATCTAGGGTATCCTTGAACCAAGCTATTCACTTGCCTACGTTCTTCCCTAACCCACAGAACAAAGGGGAAAAACTTTTGCACACCTTGGATATACACAGACAACTATGCGGACAGAACTAAAACTAACAGAAAAACTGACCAACTTTTTGTAGCATATGCAACTGGGGTGCAAGGAAGAGCAATTTCCAAACAGACAATTTCAAAATGGATAGGAAATTGCATTCGTTTTTGCTACTCCTTTCATGGAAAGACAGTTCTTGAAAATATCAGGCCTCACTCCACAAGGGCCACAGCCACCACTACAGCTTTCCTACGAGGGGTGGCTACCAAGGACATTTTAGAAGCTGCTACTTGGAGCTCCGTGCATACATTTGCCAAGCATTACAATCTACCTCTATACTCCAGATCCCGAGCAGGGTTTGCAACTGCAGTACTGCAGGGGATCTTAACTACACCATAATTCTCTTAGTACCTCCTCCCCCAGATTGGCTATGGTATTCTACCCATATGTTATGACTGCAGATGCATCCTTGAAGGACATAGTACAGTTTTGTACCTACCATAAATGTAGATGTCCGATAGGTATGCATCTGCAGTCAGGATTACCCACCCTCCTTCCCCTGTGTGGTATTCCTAGGGTGCTTACCCCTCTTTCAGCTAGCTGGGGGGATCTATTATGGTGTATTTGTTTGTTTATATATGTATATAATTTGCAAATGTTTGGAACTTTTCAGCCTTTATCCAAATTTAGCCTTCCTAGAGGGCACCTGGCATCTGGGGCAAGAAAAACTGAGGAAAATGGCGTCGGCTGATGCTTTTATACCCCAGACACTCTGACGTCGGGGAAAGTGCGACATCAGCCGAGGCCAGACCCAGACTTTGGAATCCGGCCGACCGAAGGGCTGCCTGAGGCAGGACAACGCATATGTTATGACTGCAGATGCATACCTATCGGACATCTACATTTATGGTAGGTACAAAACTGTACTTTTTGATTTCTTTTCGTTTACTGTGTACCCCAGGCAACTTAACTTTTTTACGAATGCCAGATGCTTTAGAAGAATGTCCTTGCGCTTTGCTTGAATCAGGCAGTCATCCAGGTACGGATAAATTTGAATTCCTTTTTGTCTGCAAAATGCAATTACTGGTGCCAGGCACTTTGTGAAGACCCTGGGCGCAGTAGATAAGCCAAAGGGCAGTGCAGAAAATTGATAGTGCATTGAACCAGCTATGAATCTGAGGTATCTTCTGCAGTTTTGTCTGATAGGGACATGCAGGTATGCCTCCTTGAGGTCCAAAGTCACGAGCCAAGCCTTCTTGCCCAGCATGGGAAGAAGCTGCTGTAGTGTCAACATTTTGAATTTCGGAACATCCAGTTAAGTGTTTAGAGAAGAAATATCCAGAATGGGTCTCCAGGCTTTGTCCTTTCTGGGAACCAGAAAGAGTCTTGAGTAAAATCCTTGTCCTTGCTCCTGTGGTGGTACCTTTTGAATAGCTCTCATGTCCATGAGTGCTGCAATTTGTTTTTGAGCCTCTGCCCATTGATTTGGCATTCCTTTTAACCCTGGAAGAGTGTGAAAGTGGAACCTGTAACCTTGAGATACAATGTTGAGAACCCATTTTTGTCTTTGGTGATCATATGCCAATTGTGATAGAAAAGTGCCAGTTTTCCTCTTAAGGGGGCTGCCAAGAGAGAGCTGTTTGGCAGCTGTAGTGGGAAGTCATTGAGGCTGCTTTTTATATGGTTGGGGCCTGTCTTCCCCTTCTTTCTGGCCTGGTGTACCCCATTGTCGAGGCCTGTAAGGACCTTGTGCTTGACCTCTACCTCTTGGACGTCTGCATCTGCCCCTTTGAGGTCTGTCTGACTGGAAAGGACCAATTCTTTGTTGGCCAATTTCTGCTAAAACGAGGAGGCTGAACCTGTAAGAAATCCTTCACCATTTGCATAGATTTTGCCTTATCCTCCATCTTCTTTAATACCTCCTCTGCCTTAACTCCAAACACATCCCCCGCTGCAAAGGTGCATCCAATAATTTTGCCTTAACATGATCTGGTAACGTATGTTCTTTTAACCAAGCATGTCATGTCTTCTAATGACAGAGCCTGTAACTGCTGCGCTACAGGAGGCCTCTAAGGAATCAAACCCACATTGCAAAGTATGTTTTCCCACTTGTTCAGCTGCATGCAATAAATCCTGCATTTCTTTAAAATTAGGAGGATCTGAATCTAGAAGCATCTTTTGTTTCAACTGAGACATCAAAAATTGCTGATATTTTAGCATGTGAAACTGGCAATTTAAGGCTCTCATTGCTAAAGTTGCAGACGTATATACTTTCTTTCCCCATCTGTCTAATGCTCTGGAATCTCTGTCAGAGGGAACTGTTTTTTTTTGCTGATGAGGCCTTAATCCCTTTGGGTCCCTGAGAAATAGTTTCAGGGTCAGCAACAGGGCTTTTATACAGAAATTTGTGAGAGTCAGGGACTCTATCAGGTTTAACTGGGGCTGGAGGTAAGGAGTCAGGGTTTAAGCTGGATTCAGTGTACACATCATCCACAATATCTAACACTGGCAGAATAGCAAGGGGTCTGTGTTGAGGTAATAAAAGGAAGTCTCTGAGCCTTTTCTTGGATTCTGAGTAATCCTGGCCTTCCCAATGGAAATGCTCCCTCATGGTATGCAAGGTCTCCCTAAAGGAGTAGTCCTCATGCGGAGTGGCTGATGGAATCGATTCCTCAGCATCAGAATCCTCATAAGGGGGTAAAGAATATCCTAGGTCTGAGGATGAATCTGAAGAAATGGACACCTGGTCAGAAGACTCAGTCTGCATCCTGTCTGGGCCTTTTATCAGGAGGGGGATGGGACCCCTTGATCAGGGTGATTAGGTCTTCGGCCATTTTGAGCATCTGTTTCTTAGGCATGGAAGCCTGTCCTGGAGAATGCTGTATCTGTTTCTTAGTTTTTAAGGGGGGCTTAGACTTAGAGGGTTTAATGGTTAACTGGGTATGTCTGAAAACACCCTCTGAAGCTGTGGACTGCTCAGCTACTTCGGTTCCCTCTGATGGGTTAGTTTCGGTAGGCTGAAAACCTAGAGTGTCCGAAGTCCCAGCCAGCTCCACGTGGGAGTCAGAGGCAGTCTGTGGTTCTGTGGAAGCATTTGTCAGGGGCTGCGTAGGTGCCTCGCTGAAAACCGGAGAACCGGCGACCGTCCTAGAAGAGGCCTCGTCATCAGTTTTGGGCCTCGGATGCCTGTCCTTGTCTTTGTGCTTATGTATTCCGGTAGTCAGATGTTCCGACAGCATGGTATAATTGAATTTTCTGTCAAAATAATGTCGGGCAAAATCAAACAGACTTAATAGTGTGCTTGTTAAACCTAGCACAAAACAGACAACCAGTGACGTTGTGGTCTGGGCCTAGACATGGGATACAATAGGAGTGGAAATCCTTATGAGGTATTTGCTTCCCACAAGAAATATAGTTATTAACTTTTACTATCTCCTGTTCCATTATGTCAGGGGTATAAAACATGCAGCCGATGCCATTTTATTCAGTTTTTCTTGTCCCAGATGTCAGGTGCCCCCCAAATGTGGAGCAAAAAAAAAATATATATATATATATAAACAGTAAATATAGTAGAGGCAGCCCTGGTGGAATGGGATCTGACCCCCTTGGACACAGGTTTACCATGGTGCAAACAGCAGAAGCAAATGCAATGGCTTATCCATTTAGAAATAATCTGCTTTGATATAGCCTTCCCCTCTGATCCTGCAGCAAATGCTACCAGTAGTTGCTCAGACTTTTAGAGATTTGGTCCTATTTAAGTAGAAGCTTAGTTGTCTGTGTACATCCAATGAATGCAGAATCCTCTCCCCCTTGTTCTGCGGAGTTGGGTAAAATGTTGGCAGGTGAATGGTCCTGTTAAGAGCCACACTGGATACCACCTTAGGCATAAATGAAGGATTGGTCCTGAGGGACACCCTGTCCGGGTAAAATATAATAAAAGGCTCCACCGCCATGAGAGCCTGTAGTTCTGAAACCCTTCTTGCTGAAGTGACAAACAAAAGCTGTTTTCCAAGATAGAAAATGTTATATCCGCAGTAGCTGCTGGTTCAAAAGGAGGCAGGGTGAGTTTTTCCAGCACTAAATTGAGGTCACATGCAGGAGTTGGTGCTCTTCTGGGAGGCCTTAAATTTTTGTCCCCTCTAAGATACTATTTAAGCAGTGGATGAGAAAAGAGGGGAGGCTCTGTGCTGTAATGAGCTGAGATGGCAAAGGCATGGATTTTTATTGAAGAAAAAGATAGGCCCTTAGTCAAGCATCTCAGTCAAATATTGTAAAATCTAAGGAATATTGGGCTTTGCTGTGTCTATTCCTTGTGCTTGGTTCTAAGCACAGAATCTCTTCCATTTATCAGTGTAAGATTTTCTAGTACTAGGCCTTCTGGCTTCCAAAATGACATCCATCACAGATTTACTGAGAGGTGTTTGAATAATTAGTTGATTAGCCATGCTGCAAGATTCAGAGTTTGGAGCCGAGTGTGCAGAATTTGATAGTTCTGCTGAGACAGTAGATGAGGTATTTGAGGCAAGTACCATGGAGGAAGGTGAGACATATTCTTTAGAAGCAGGTGCCTGTGCTGACAAGGCCAGTCCAGAGAAATTAGGATCATTTTTGTTTTTTCCTGTCAGACTTTCAGTAAGACCCTGGAGAGTAGAGGCAGAGGGGGAAAGGCATAGACTGATAGGTTTTTCCAGCTGAAGGATAGAGCATCCAATTTCCATGCTTTTTTTGTGATGAGTTCTTGTGCAGAATTTGTCCAACTGATAATTTTGGGGAGAGGCAAATAGATCTATGTCTGGGCTCCCCCATTTCTGTTAACATGCTGAAGATTTGTGGATCCAATTTCCATTCATGTGGGTCCATAAGATTTCTGCTTAGGTCGTCTGCCAAAGTATTTTACTTTCCTGGCAGGAACTGAGCTTGAAGATGTATTTGGTAAGTCAAGGCTGTGTTCCACAAAGCCATGGCTAGTCTGCAAAGGGGGTAGGAATGTGTACCCCCTGCTTGTTTATGTACCACATAACTGTGGTGTTGTCAGTCTTTATCAGTAGTTGTCCTAGATGAAGTAAGTCCTTGAAGGCTGTCAGAGCATTCTGAACAGCTAGCATCTCTTTCTGGTTGATATGCAGATGCATTTGGTTTGGGCTCCATTTGCCTTGAATGCATCTCCCTGCCAGGTGGGCCCCTAAGCATAGTCTGATGCATCTGTAGTTAGGGTTTGGGTGGCAGGGGGTAGAGTGAATGACAGTTCCTTGTTTTGGTGACATGTCTCTGCCCACCAAAGAAACTACTGTTGTAGGCAGGGAATGAGGGAAACAAGAAGTTATGCACTCACCATAACATTCGATGTATGTAGTCCATCTTCGCTTCACATTCTTACCCGTGGGTTCGGAGCCGAATGTCGGCTCGGACTCGGCCAAATTTTTTTAGCTCGAAGTCTTTCTATTGGCTGGGCTAAGATGGTATCCCATGCTGCACTGCTCTCTATCCCTAGATCTAGTTTGCTGCGAGCACCAGCACTCATTCTCCATGCATAACACCACCTAAGTAAAGAAAGAACAAACCAAGAATGAAGGGAGCTCTGAAACCAGACCTAACCTCGAGATCTTCCAGGACGGGGTAAGGAGGGGGGGTTAAGTAAGAATGTGAGGAGAGATGGACTACATACATTGAACGTTATGGTGAGTACATAACTTATTGATGTTATGTAGTCCAATCTCACCTACATTCTTACCCGTGGGACAGCGTCCCCAGCATCTAAATCCTGGGAGGCTCAGTGGAAAATACTCCTGAGCACTGTGGAACCAAAGGAAGACCTGCCCCTAGATACCACATCAACATGTAATGAGTAACAAAGGTGTGAGGAGATGCCCAAGTAGCCACAGCACAAATATCATCCATAGACAATCTGGCCTGAAAAGCTGTAGATGTAGATACAGACCGAGTAGAGTGAGCCTTCACCCAAAACAGTAATTCTTTACTCCCTGAGGAATAAATGAAAGAAATACAACTGGAAATCCACCTGGACAATGTGACTTTGCAGGAGACACCATTCTGTTTTCTGAAAATGAAACAAACTGATCAGATTTTCTGAGGTCTTTTGTTCTGTGCAAATAAAAATGTAATTGTCTGTGCACATCCAATTGATGAAATTTGAATTCTGCCTTGTTTGAGAACTGGGGAAAAAACACTGGCAATTCAATAGATTGGTTAAGGTTACTGACTGACGCCACTTTGGGAAGTAAGGAGGGGTTCGGTCTGAGAGAAACCCTGTCTTTATGAAAAATCAAATAAGGGGGTCTGATTGATAAAGCTTGAAGCTCCAAAATGCGTCTGGCTGACATGATGACTACTAAAAAGACAGTCTTCCAAGTTAAGAATTTTAAATCACAAGTGGCTGCAAGCTCAAAGGGGGGTGAAGTAAGACCCTGTAGAACAAAGTTTAAGTCCCAAGGCATAACAGGTTTCGATACCGGAGGATGAAGTAAAGTGCCCTTCAGGAAAGCCTTACAGAGTCTATGTGCTATCAGGCTAGGCTCATCTGCGACATGAAAGTTAGAAATGGCCGCCAATTGGATTTTAATGGTTGCGGCCGCTGAACCCTGGTTAGAGAGCATAGACAAGAAATCCAATATAGATGAAATTGCAGCTGTGTAAGTGTCAATCTTTTTGGCATGCACCCATATTGAAAACCTCTTCCATTTGCTGTAATAAATCTTCCTGGTCGTGGGCTTATGAGAGGAAGATAAAATATGAACCACCTCTGGCAAAAATTGATGAAGCCTAACTAATGACGGAAGTGGAGTAGCCAGGCTGTCAACCGGAGAGTCCGAAGAGAGGGATGGAGCTGCCCTGACATGTGTCAGTAAGTCTGGTTGTGGGTCCAGAATCCAAGGAGCGTCCATGAGATAAGGGATGGAGAAAGGGGAACCAAATTTGATGAGGCCAGTGTGGGGCAATCAGAATCATTTTGCTTCCCAAGGATTGCGCTTTCTGAATAACCTTTGACAGCAAGGGGACTGGAGGGGAATGCAAATAGTAGACCGGAGGGCTAATCATGGACTCGAGCATCCCTGGGTGGCTCCCTCTGAGGGGGGATTAACGTGAAGTAGCTGCTGCATTTGGCATTGAGGGGACTGGCAAAAAGGTCGCAGCAAGGCTGACCCCACCTGCGGAAGACCTGTTCCGCAACTTGACAGTTCAGGGACCACTTGTAAGGCATTAGAATAGCTCTGCTTAGCCTGTCTGCGATCACATTGGACTTCTCCGGAATGTGCATTATCACCAGAAAATGTTGGGAAGACAATGCCCACTGCCACACTCGCATGGCCTCTCTGCAAAGGGGATAAGACTTGGTTCCTTCCTGCTTGTTCAGATACCGCCCCACTGACATATTGTCTGAGTGGATTGCAATACTCCCGAGAAGAAGAAAACTCTGAAGTGCTTGCAAAGCTAGTAGCACAGCTCTCATTTCCAGGACATTGATATGCAGATGCATCTCGTGCTCTTGCCACGTGCCTTGGACTGTCCTGCCTAGATAATGCCCCCCCCCATCTGGAAGGCATCCGTGGTCACCGTGGCAACTGGAGGCGCAGGAACGAAGGGCTTTCCCATATTCAGGTTGTCGGTGCAAAGCCACCAACTGAGATCCTGTTTGCACCTGTCTGTGAGTAGAATAGTGTGAGAAAGTGGACGTTGAAGAGACCACTGGGCAGAGAGTAGCCACTAAAGAAGCCTCGTATGTAACCTTGCCAGAGGGACTAACAATCGTAGCAGCCATTGTCCCCAACAGTCAGAGGACCCATCTTGCCTTCACTCTTCTCAGAGGGAGCAAGACATAAACTTGTTGTTGTAGGACTGATTCTTTCCTGTGGTAGAAACGCCCGCATGAGGATGGTATCTAGTTCGGCACCTATAAAAGTGACATGCAGTGAGGGCAACAAGGCAGATTTTTCCCAGTTCAATGTGATGCCCAACTGTTGACATAGATTGATAGTAGTATCCCTAGTCTGAAGTAGTAGATGCCTGGTGATGGCAGTAAGGAGCCAGTCATCCAAATACGGAAACACTTGGAATCCCTGATGTCTCAGATGAGCAGTCACCACTGCCATGTATTTGGTAAATACCCTGGGGGCTGTGGTGAGACCAAAGGGCAGGGCTCAAAACTGAAAATGACTGGCTCCCAGCTGGAAGTGTAGGTGACTTTTGGATGCCCTGTCCCATCTTTATGTGGTAGTAAGCATCCTTGAGGTCGATGGCGCACATCCACACTTCTTTTCCCAACAATGGGAGAATAGACTGCAATGTGACCATTCAGAACTTGGACTTTTGCACATGGGTGTTCAATTGACTGAGATCCAATATGGGTCTCTTTGGTCCCCTGTCCTTTTTGGCACCAAAAAGAATCTGGAGTAAGTCCCTAATCCGATCTGGTCTGAGGGGACATGTTGAATGGCTCCTTTTTCTAGCAGCTTTGAAACTTCTGAAGCTGCGTAATCCCTTTGACTGGGTGGAACATCCAGGATTTTCTTGATTGGAGGGAGATTTGACGAGAAGGGGATGACATCCTCTGGAAATTATTGTCTCTGGAAATGCACAATCGGGCCCCTCCCATCAGGAGCGGCGGTAGGGAGAACCACGAAAGTAACCGCGGTCTCCCGAGTTGCAGGTGCCTCCTCTGCCCCTAGGGCAGCGTCTCCCTGAATAACCACCCTCTCCCCTGCCTCTGGTCGGGGGCTCCCCTTGTGCACTGGGAAAAAACCTCTGATTTCTTGAACCACATTTTGCCACCCCTCTGGGCCTTGTGATAAGGCCTAGAGGGAAGGGAAAAACCAACTCCTACGGCAGAGTTTTTCCCTCCTGCTCGCACCTAGTGAGATTGTCTTTCACCTTGGTTCCGAACAAAGAGGAACCATCAAAAGGGGTGTCAGTGAATGAAGACTTGAAGGCCTCCACGAAATGACAAAGGCGCATCTAGGCCTGCCTCCTAAGAGCAACTCCTGAACTTGCTGCGCTACTTGCTCCCTTGGCTGCATAGGAGATTAGCCTCATGGAGGAGATTGCAATGGAATTGAGGACATCTGAGCGTTGACTGTCTGGGCCACTGCCTCAGAAATGTTACCCATGAGAGTATCTCCAAGTTCCTTGAGGAGATCTCTCTCAAGCCATGGAGGAGCTCGAAGGAGGGTTTCAGAAGTCCCTTCAAAATCAATTTATTCTTCCTTTCCTGAAGAACTCGCGGACTAAAGGCACGACAAACTGCATGACTACTGGAGATGAATCGCTCCCAGACAATACACAGAATGTTCATCAGTAATGAACATTTTATAACTGCACCTAGAGCATTTCTTGAAGCCTGAGGGGCTTGTGCTCCTTAGTATCTTTAGACATAGTTAACCAACAATTAACCACTGAATAAATGGACCAATGGTCAACAGTCACAAGGTGGGAAAAAGCCTACAACAAACAGAATACCACAAGATCTCTAAGTTAAACGATCCTTAGACACAAACACAAGAGGGGAAGGACTAATACCTCTAATTTAAAGGACCACTACGGACAAACAAGGAAAAAACATACATTTTTTTTTATCTTGCCATGATTTACTGCACTTCCTAAACCTGCCTGCAGCAAAATAAGTGCTCATTCCTAATTTTTTTTTTTAACTCGTCTGCCTTCATGGGGGCAGACATTGTGATTCCTTTGGAAAGCTAAATCTGTCTCAATGCACAGACTGAGAACAAATAGCCCTACCATTTGTTGTCAGACTAGACTTCCATTCACTCAGAATGGACCACATGAAAAAAAAAATGCCAAGTTTGAGAGTCTGCAGCTCATGTGTCACTGACTGGTATGTGCTGAGTTTTACAAATGTTCCTATTGATGTACTACACATTCTCTGAAAGAAACTTGCAAAAGTGTCAACAAATTACTGAGATAAAGACTTTTCACAAGGAGCAGTTTTGCAAGTTTCAATTCCTGGCCAAGTTACTCCTCCCATCTCCCCTCCTTCAATGGGCTACAGTCTCACATTTCCAGCTTAGGTAGGATTCAACTATTTTGTCAGCTTTGCATGACAATAGACATCAAAAAAATCACAGCCTGGTGTGCCACTAAAACTGTTCCAGTCTCTTCACTTCTGAATAGCATTTCCACAGAAAGAAAAAAAAAAAAAGCACACACCAGTCCAGAGTTTGGGCCAACCTATCCATTTCTTATTGTGCACAGTAAAACATTCAGTTTATAATGCATTCTGGCTACTGACATGGTTATCGTTACATAGTTCTCTTATAGCACAACCTGAACTTATGGTATTCAATGCCAAGCTTTACAACAGTTCTCATTTTCTTAACAATGACCTCCCAAGCATCTGATGTGACCCAGTACTTTACTTTGTCAATAGACTGTAAATATATAGATTAATACAAATATTTGTGCACATATGACACGTACAATAATACACACATCAATATAGTTATGATTTCTAGTTTATGACCCTGTTTGTCTATGGAAACTTCTTTTTGAATTTATGCTCAAGCAGTTGTATATTATCTTGTTTAATTGTTTCTAACCACTGTGTATGCTGAATCAGTTGCAAAACTCTGATTTTACTCCTTTTATATTTTCTATGCTCTTTGTACAAAATAGCTATGTTTGTATATTTTTTTATAATTGTTTACTATGTATCTGGAGCTTTTCTCCCCCAGCCTCTGCTGAAAACGGTCATCGTGTGCCCACTCAGACTAACCTGGTAAACAAATGGAAAATAAATAAAAAAAAAATATACTAAGAAAATCAGTTAATGTACCAAGAAAAATCCAAAACTTAAGGAAAAAAAACAGAAGGAAGGAAAATGTTTCCTTGATGCTGTCATGAAAATCCCACTCACTTATTCAGCTATTATGGGCAAACATATATATATATATATATATATATATATATATATACTTATACTTATATATATATACTTATATATATATATATATATATATATATATATATATATATATATACATACATATATATATATATATATAATATATATATATATATATATATATATATAATATATTAGGCAAAACAACGTATCCAACACACTAGTCATAGGTGACTCTATGGTCAGGCACACTGATGTCCCACTTACCAGGCTAAACAAGGAGAA
The DNA here is from genome assembly GCF_019279795.1 of Protopterus annectens. Taxonomy (NCBI): domain Eukaryota; kingdom Metazoa; phylum Chordata; order Ceratodontiformes; family Protopteridae; genus Protopterus; species Protopterus annectens. Next base: position 192,258,328 of record NC_056746.1, on the reverse strand, counting down.
GGTTACTGTCAGCTGCCTGTCAGGTGCCAGGACCTGCCGCATAACCTATGCACTCAGGTCACTCCACAACCAAGTACAAATATGACTCTGTCATTGTCCATGTTGGTGTGAATGATCTGAGACATGCCTCCCTGGACTACATGGAAGAGCTCTCCGATCTTGTAGCCCAGTGAGGTATGACCCTAGCCCGGAGTAGCATTCTGCCATCACCCAGAATGATACCGCAGTACAAGGACAAAATGACTGACTTCAACAATTGGCTAAGCTTCTAGTGTCATTCTAAGGGGATCCAGTATCTGTCTGCCTGGGACGACATGGTTGACAGACCATGATGCTTTGCCAGAGATGGCCTGCACCTGTCGCCCATGGGATTCCGGATACTAGCTAAGGCTCTTGCTGCCCCTATAGTGCCTTTTTTAGACAAGTTTCAAATGTAACAGGAACAGGCAAGCAAAAACTGAGGGTAATGTTACTCAATGTTAGAAGTCTAAATCTCAAAATGCACTCACTCACGGCACTCCTTAAAAATGGAGAACACAGATACCTGTGCAGTGACTGAGACCTGGTTCAAGGCTCCAAAGAGCACCCCTACACTACTAGGCTATAACTCATACCACACTTTTCGGCCATGTAACCTGGACCAGAACACCAAAGGCGGAGGTGTGCCCATATTCATTAAGGATATCCACACCTCCAGGCTAGTTGCTCAGCATAATGCATCCGAGGTTATCCAAGTGCAACTAACTATGGGCAAAACTGCAATCCAAATTGTAGTGTGCTACAGATCCCCACTCCTATTTTCTTGATATAATGGAAAATATTAGGGTTCAAACACCCTACCTGCGGTGGTGCTGCAGTAACGTTGGGTTCAAACACCCTACCCGCGGTGGTGGTGCTGCGGTAGCATTGTCGCCTCACAGTAAGACGCTGTCCGGTTCGATTCTCAGCTAGACCGTCTTCTGCATGAAGACATGCGTGAATGGGCGTACTTCGTTGAAGGTTGTGCAAGGCTGGTAACTCGGCACGTAAAAATCAACTACCAATCATTAGCGGACCGGAATTCCACTGTGGCGACCCCTAGCCGGGAAAAGCCGAAAGACACAATTAGGGTTCAAACACCCTAATAATGGGCAATTTCAACTACTCCACCATTAACTGGGAGAACTACTCATGTACCAACTCCTTCGCTCAATGCTTTCTGGAATTCATAAATTCCAGTACCCTGGATCAACTTATCCACACCCCCACCAAGGGCAACAATGTCCTAGACCAAGTCATTACCAACATGAATGACTGGTGTTCCACACCCGAAGTCAACTCCTTGTTGGTCAGATCCGACTATAAGCTAATCACCCTAGATATCCACATCCCGCCCCCACCCCACATTAAGGAAACCACGGTAAAAAAATTCTCCATAGCCAACTTCATGCTTCTTAAGACAGAAGTGGCAAACTTCATGACACCCATGCAGACGGCCAATACAGTTACAACTGCTGAATCCTACACAAATGCACTCTATAAGCACTTACATGAGTGCATGGATCATGCTATCCCAAACAGAACCAAGAAGCTATCCTCCAAAAAAAAAAGGAAGCCAATCTGGTGGTCTCCTGCCATAAACAAACTGTACAACAGAAGGAAGAAACTGTTGCAAAAGAGAGTAAAAATCCCATGAGTGGTGGAGCTCCCTGGTCAGCCTCAGTAAGACGCTGAGATCCCTTATAAGAGCATCCAAAGCTAGCTATGAAAATAAAAATCGCCACTGATTCTAAGGACAACCACAAAGCATTCTATACCTATGCCAAGAATCTCAATGGCAACACCCAGATCTGCTCTGAGTTACAGCACAACTGCATGAAAATTACAGAACCAACGGATATTGCCAACATTCTGGCAGATAGGTTCAGTGCTAACTTTACCAACCTCTCACACCCTAAAGGGCCCATATCTATACAGGAAGAATGCAGAGTCCCTGTAATCACAACTACACAGGTAAAAGCTGCACTCTATAAAGCCAAACACACAGCATCAATGGGACTGGACATCCCAGGCTGCGTTTTACACAAACTTCAGAACGAACTGGCTCCCCACCTAAGCACCATGTTCAATCATAGCCTCACATCAGGCTTTGTGCCCACTGAATGGTGCACAGCAACAGTTATCCCACTCCACAAAGGGGGAGCCACCACTGATCCCGGGAACTATCGTCCTATTAGCCTGATGAGCTTGGTCTGCAAGGCCATGGAACATATAGGTTTATAGGTAGGTACTAGGCTATCAGCCCTGGGGCTTATACAATCCAAGCCAAAAAGGTACCATGGCTTTTACCACCCAAGAAAATTATTTTCCTGTGCCACTGTCGAGCAGAGCCACAGAGGTGATCCCCGGGGTGAATTTCTTATTTCCCATCCAATCAAGATTTTTCTTGAAGAGTGCTAATGAAGAGCTTTGCTTGATATAAATAGGTAGTTTATTCCAGAGTATGGGAAGTCTCTGGGACAGGAATCTATCCCTCCGGCATGTTCTGTTTATTGTGGTGACAAGGTTTAGATACCTAGAGCGTGTAGCTCTGGGAGATTGGGATTTCTTTAAGTGGAGCATGTCCAAAAGCTCTGGGTTTGACATAGCTTTGTATGTTAGGCAGAGATCACCTCTGAGTAGGCGATATGCAACGGAGTAAAGCTGGAGTTTTTTCAGATGGTCTGCGTAAAGCATCTTTTTGAGGCCGGTAATCCTCTTTGTGAGGTATTTCTGTGGCCTTTCCAGTTGTTGATGTCTTGTGAGGTACACACCAAAAGGGGTGTTGTACTCTATAATGGGTCTAATGAGTGATGAGTAGAGGGGAACAATGACCTCTCTTTTTTTGGATGAGAAACCTTTTGTGATGTGCCACGTAGAAGTATTTCCTGACTACTGTGGTGATGTGATTATCAAAGGAGAGAATACTGTCCACCTGTGTTCCAAGGTCTCTTATCACACTTTTGGTGTTAAGTATACTACCGCCTATGTTGTAGTTCATGGGTACAGAGTTTTTACCAAAGGGGATGACAATGCACTTTTTGGCATTGAGCTTGAGGCCATGGCTTACCAGGCATCTGTCTCAGTGAAGCCCTTTTGTAGGATGACCACATCATTAGGAGTTTTGATTATGGCTCCTAGTTTGCAGTCATCTGTGAACTTCATTAGCCAAAGACCCTCTGGGTTAGCCTGTACTTTAGAGAAGTAGATACCAAACAGGAGAGGACCTAGGACTTAACAGTGTGGTACTCCACTTGTCCCTGGTCTGAAGTCGGATTTGGAGTCTGCTACTTTCACAGTGTGGGTTCTGTCAGTGAGCCAGTTGCCAAACCATCTTGTGACAGGGATTTATACCTAGTTTAGTGAGTTTAATTCCAGAGTGGGGGGGGGGGTGTTGAAAGCCTTGGCAAGATCTAGATAGGCTGTGTGAACCACCTTACCCTTGTCTATGGCTTTGGTGACTGCTTCAAAGAAGTCTGTATCAGGTTTAAGAGACATGATCTGCCTTTTACAAACTCGAACTGGGTGGAGTCCAGAGTTTGGAGATTACCAAGTCTTTGTTTATAAGTTCCATGATACGTTCCATGGCCTTGCAGACCAGGCTCGTCAGGCTAATGGGGCGGTAGTTCCCGGGGTCCATGGTGGCTCCCCCCTTGTGGAGTGGGATAACAGTTGCTGTGCTCCATTCAGCAGGTGCAAAACCTGAGATGAGGCTATGATTGAAAAAAAATAAACAGCCTCTGTAAGGCTCGAACCCAGGACCTTGCACACCATAGCCAAAGTGATTTACCACTAAGCCCTGTCAGATATCATGGAACTCCTAAACAAAGACACTGGTAACCTCCAAACTCTGGACCCCACCCAGTTCGGGTTTGTGAAAGGCAGATCATGCATCCTGAACCTAATCGACTTCTCTGAGGCAGTCGATGAGGCTAAGGTGGTTCACACAGCCCATCTTGACCTCACCAAGGCTTTTTACACCATCCCCCATTCTGGAATTATAGCTAAACTCACTAAACTAGGTATAAAACCCTACGTCACAAGATGGGTTGCCAACTGGCTCACTGACAGAACCCACACTGTAAAAGTTGCAGACTCCAAATCTGACATCAAACCAGTGACAAGTGGAGTACCACAGGGTTCAGGCCTGGGAACTCTCTTGTTTGGTATCTACTTCTCTGTAGTACAGGCTAACACAGAAGGCCTTTGGCTAACGAAGTTCGCAGATGACTGCAAACTAGGAGCCATAGTCGAGTCCCCAAATGATGTGGACATCCTACAGAAGGGCCTCACTGAGACAGATGCCTGGTGTTAGGGCCATGGCCTCAAGCTCGATGCCAAAAATGCATGGTCATTCCCTTTGGTAAAAACTGTACCCGTGAGCTACCACATAGGTGGTAGTCTACTTAACACCGAATGTGTGATGAGACCTTGGGGCCCAGGTGGACAGTAGTCTCTCCTTTGATAATCACATCACCACAGTAGTCAGGAAGTCCTTCTACATGGCACACATCACAAAAGGGTTCTCATCCAGGGAAAAAAAAGAGAGGTCATTTTTCCCCTTTACTTAACACTTATTAGACCCATTATAGAGTACAACGCCCCTTTTGGAATGTACTTCACAAGACATTTACAGCAGCTGGAAAGGCCGCAAAAGTACCTCACAAAGAGGATTACTTGTCTCAAACAGATGCCCTACACTGACCATCTAAAAAAACTCCAGCTTTAATCCATAGCATATCACCTACTATGAGGTGATTTCTGCCTAACATATAAAGCTATGCCAAAACCCAGAATTGTTGGACATGCTACACCTAAAAAAATCCCAATCCCTCTGAGCTACACGCTCTAGGGACCTAAACCTTGTCACCAAAATAAACAGGACATGCTGGAGAGATAGATTCCTGTCCCAGAGACTTTCCATACTCTGGAACAAGCCACCCATCTATGTCAAGCAAAGTTCCTCATTAGCACTAAGAAAAATCTTAGAGTGGATGGGAGATAGGAAAATATACCCTGGGAATCACTTCTGTGGCTCTGCTTAACTGGCACAGGAAAATAACTTTCTTTGGTGGCATAAGCCAGGGAAACTCGTTGGCTAGGCTTACTTAGGCCAATAGCCTAGTACGTACCTATGAACCTATTATACTAAATACAATATCATAGAAATGTGCTGACTTAAGTGTGACAGTTCATTATTTACCCATAAAGCAAATGTCAGAGTGGAAAAGTTTAAATAGTGGATAAAGAGGAGGAGGGGAAGAGAAGAAAGAGTGAGAAAAAGTATTTATTAGAAGTAATAATTAGGGTAGATATGTGAGGCAGGAGAAAAAATGAGTAAAAGCAACATTACACGCAAGAGAAACGAAACCACGGAAAAGAAGAAATAACATGGACAAGATTTACTGTGTGTGTGTGTGTGTGTGGTGTAAAAGAACTATAAAGCAAATCTGCACTGATACCTGCTTGCTGCCCTGCTGAGGGGGACACTTGTGCAAGTGCAGTGGACTGGCTCCAGTAGGAAGGGATGGCAGCATAACTCTCAACATTATATAACAAGAAATCTGGACAAGGCCATAAATAATAGGGGACAAAGGCCCAAAAATGGGACAATTTATAAATATTGCACTTACAAACTTAGAAAGTTGATAAACAGGTTTTGCATTAGAGTGAATTTTCTTAAGGATATGAAGTCTGAAAATCAAATGCCTGTCAACTTTCTGACTTCTGTGTTCAATGATTTGCCAGTGATTTGACAGAAAACTGCAATTTTATGAAAAACAGACAAAAAAATCTGGACTTTCTGCAAAAATCTGTACTGTTGAGAGATATGGATGGGAGTCTTGAACCAACACCCATCAATCATTTTTTCATTTGTTTGCTAAAGCCATTACAGCAGTGTTTTGCAGAGGTGGAAAAAGCCTTAAATTTGACTGGTATGTGTGGGTAGCTGTGTTTGTGGAAGGTAGAGATGTGCCTTTGTAAGTATGGTGCGAATGTTATGGATTATGAAATGGAGAGATTAAGAGTAAAATTGCGCTCAGTGAAGTCCCTAGCAATTTCATCATGGTTTGATTCAGTCATATACATTCCCCTGTGTTTGTCAGTACTATGTTTGAGTGCATTGTTTTGGAGTGTAGTTTCTCTGCTACAGCTGTTGCTACTCTTTCAATACAAGTATCTGCTTTGGAAGTTTTCTCCAGGAGTCCGTTGCTGAGAGGATGAGAGACATGCTATAGGTATACAACTAAGACAAACTAGATAAAGCAATAGTAAGAAAAAGCACTAGGTCACATCAGAGGCTTGGGAGGTCATTGTTAAACTGAGAATGGTTGTAAAATTTATCATTAAATACCATAAATTCAGGTTATACTATAAGAGAATAACTATGTAAAGATAACCGTGTCAGCAGCCAAAATGCATTATAAGTTGAATATTTTACTGTGCACATTTTAAATGGATAGACTGGCCTAAACTCTGGACTGATGTGTTTTTTTTTATTTTTTATTCCTGGGAAATGCTATTCAGAAGTGAAGAGGCATAGAGACATACAAGGGAACAGATTTCGTGTCACACCAGGCTGGGATTTCTTTTTTATGTCTATTGTCATGCAAAGCTGACTAAATAGTTGAATCTAGTAAAGCTAGAAATGTGAGACTGTAGCCCACTGAAGGATGGGAGGAGTAACCTGACCAGGAACTGAAACTTGCAAAACTGCTCCTTGTGAAAAGTCTTTTTTATCTCAGTAATTTGTTGACACTTTTGCAAGTTTCTTTCAGAGATTGTGTAGTACATCAGTAGGAACATTTGTAAAACTCAGCGCATACCAGTCAATGACACGAGCTGCAGACTCTCAAACTTGGCAGTTTTTTTCAGGTGTTCCATTCTGAGTGAATGGAAGTCTAGTCTGACAAAAAATGGTAGGGCTATTTGTTCTCAGTCTGTGCATTATGGGAGAGATTTAGCTTTCCAAAGGAATCACGATGTCTGCCCCCATGAGGGCAGACGAGAGTAAAAACAAAATAAAATTAGGAATGAGTACTTATTTTGCTGCAGGCAGCTTTGGGAGGTGTAGTAAATCATGGGCAAGATAAAAAATGTTTTCTTCATCATTTGCCCGTAGTGGTCCTTTAAACAGTTTTAGTCCCAGTAAACTTTTGAGACACAAGGTAAGCAAGGGGACAGACTAGGTCCTCTAACTGAAAACGGGCCTTGCCCGTTGGAAACCGCTAGTGGGATACCACAGAAAAAAACGATCAAAAACACTTTTCTACAAGACAAGAACACACACAATAGCTATTAAAATAGCCTTTTTTGCAAAAAATTTCTCTGATAAAGAAAAAGGGTACTTGGCCACAGCCAAGAGTGAGACCACGTCCGAACTACAAGAGCAGCAAATGAGATCTGGGGATAGAGAGCAGTGCAGCATGGGATACCATCTTAGCCCAGCCAATAGAAAGACTTCGAGCTAAAAAGGTTTGGCAGAGTCAGAGCATTCGGCTCTGAACTCACGGCTAAGAATGTAGGCGAGATTGGACTACATAACATTCATTGTTTCGAGGCTGTGACGATGTTGACTCCATAAACTTTTTAGGTACCATTGAAGTTTCCTCATATGCAGTCTCGCAATATGGAATTAGTAGAATGCAGGATGCCGTGAACCCCAAAGCCTGCAGAATTAGTCTTGCAGACAACTGGGCTTTTGTTGGCATCTGTTTGAAGTATGTTGCCAGTTGCCTTTGTCTGGTGTGAGGTACGCCATCTGGGCAGTTGTATTCAAGCTTGCACCCAGGAATGTAATTATTTGAGAGGGTACCAGTTGTGATTTCTTTTCATTTATGGTGTACCCTAGGCATGCTAGAAGCCTTCTGACAAATGCCAGATGTTGAAGAGTGTCTTTGTCCTCTGCTTGAATGAGACAATCATCCAGATAAGGATAAATTTGAATGCTTGTCTGCAGAATGCAATTACTGGTGCCAGGCACTTTGTAAAGACCCTGGGCGCAGTAGATAAGCCAAAAGGCAGTGCAGACAATTGGTAATGCAAAAAACCTGCTCTGAAGTGGAGGTATCTTCTGCATGATTCCCTTATTGGGATATGCAGGTATGCCTCTCAAGTCTAGAGTTACTAACTAAGCATTCCTGTCTAGCATTGGCAGTAGCTGTTGTAAAGTCAGCAGTTTGAATTTTGGAATGTCCAGGAATGTGTTCAGAATCTAGAAGTCCAGTATTGGACACCATGAATTGTCTTTTCTGGGTACCGGGAAAAGTCTTGAATAAAAACCCTGTCCTTTCCTTTTCTGGTACCGGTTGAATAGCCCCCATATCCATGAGGGACATGGGCTGTTTCTGGGCCTCTGCCAGCTGGTTTTGTGGCAGATCTGGCCATCTGTTTGGAATTGGCAAAGTATGGAAATGAAATCTGTACCCCTGGGATACTATGTTTAATACCCACTTGTCCTGGGTAATTAACTGCCAATTTTGTGCATGAAGTGCTAGTTTTCCCCGCCAAGGGGGCTGCCAAAAGATAAGTGCTTGGTGATGGTAGAGGAAAGTCATTGTGACTGCTTACTGTAGGGTTGTGCTTTGTTTCCTCCAGATTTGGAGGTGGAGGCACCCCATTGCTTTGATCTGTAAGAACCCTGTGATTGGTATCTGGAGCCTTTTGAGCGCCTGGATTTGCCCTGAGTGGCTCTGTTGGATACAGTAAAGGACCAATTTTTAGTAGGCCAGTGCCTACTGAACATGGGTGGCTGCACTTGCAAGAAATCTTTTACAATTTGCATAGATTTAGCTTTGTCTTCCATTTTCTTTAAAACCTCTTCTGCCTTATTACCAAACAGGGTACCATGCTGCAAAGGGGCATCCAACAATTTAGGTTTAACATGATCAGGCAGATTTTGCTCCTTGAGCCACGCATGCCTTCTAATCACAGATCCAGTAACGGCGGCCCTACAAGAGGCCTCCAAGGAATCAAAACTACATTGCAAAGTATGCTTTCCAACCTTTCTGTTCTGCTGAATGCTATAATTCCTGTAACTCTATTTTCCACACAATCAGAAATAAACAATTTTCTGTTTCAGTAAACCCATAATATGCTGTTGATATTTAAGCATAGGAAACTGGCAGTTTAAAGCCCTGATTGCCAAGGTTGCAGACGTATAAACCTTCTTAGCCAATCTATCCAGTGCCCTGGAATCTCTACCAGAAGGGGTAGGATTTTTGGCTGTAGAGGCCTTTACACCCTTGGGACCCTGAGAAATAGTCTCAGGATCAGCAGCAGGATTTTTGAAAAGAAATTTGTGGCAGTCAGGAACCCTGTAATATCCATCTGGCTTACTAGGAGCTGGAGACAGGGAATCAGGAGCCATGCTTGATTCCGAGAACACATCAACAATGTCTAATACAGGAGGTATTGCCAAAGGCCTATGCAGAGGAAGCAGGAAACCCTTAAGCCTCTTTTTTGATTCAGAGAAGTCCTTACTCTCCCAGTGAAAATGATCCTTTAAAGTATACAAAGTGTCTCCAAAAGAGTAATCCTCAGGAGGAGATGCAGATGGGATGGATTACTGTGCATCAGAATCCTCATAGGGTGGAACAGAAAATTTCTGATCAGAAGAAATGGAAACCTGATCTGAAGATTCATAATCAGTGCCTTGCCTAGGCCTCTTAGCCGGGGGTGGGGCGGGGTGGGGTGGGAACCCCTGGAACAAGGTAATTAAATACTCAGCCATTTTTATCATCTTTTTTTAGGCATAGGGGCCTGAGCACGTGGCTCATGCGTCATTTAGACATAGAAGTTGTTTTTGTTGCTGGCATCGGTTTAATATAAAAATGTTGAGGCCTGAAAACACCCTCATAAGCCGGTGCCTGCTCAGCAGCTCTGGACCCATCCAAGGGGGAGACATCCGCGGGTTCAATACACTGAGAATCTTGCGGCATACTGAACTCCGAATGGATCTTGGTAGAGGCCTGCGACTCAAAAGTAGCGGGTATCAGGGGCTGCGAAAGCACCTCGCTGAGTACCGGCGACTGGCTTAGGAGATGCTTAGTTATCGGTTTTGGACCTAGACTCTTTTTCTTTGCGTTTATGAACTCCGGTAGTCGGATTGCTAACAGACACTTCAGGATAATTAAATCTTGAACCAAAATATTTAGAAGGAAAAATATACAGACGCTTAGTGTGCTGGTTAAATCTAGCACAAAACCGACAGCAAGGCACGTTGTGATTAGGGCTTAGGCAAGGAATACAGAAAAAATGGAAATCCTTATGAGGTATTTGCTTCCCACATGTAATGCAATTAACATTTACTGACATCGGTAAGGAGCAAGAAAAAAAGTTTCCCCAACTGGGTACTTAGCTTTAGTTGAAGTACTTTGGTTCTGAAACTCTAATACGAAAATTTCAGGAGTCAGCCGACCGGCACTTGCGAACTGCTTCTGCTTCGGGCACCACTCGGCAAGAAAGACTGAATAAAATGGCATCAGCTGCAGGTTTTATACCCGACAACATGGAAGAGGAGACTGTAACCGACGCAGGACCCAAGACTTTGTTATTCAGGCCGTCTGAGGGCAACCTGACAGCAGATTACCCAAATGTAATGACTGCAACAGTGAAACATGAAGAACATCAGAGACAACCTCGGAATTGGAGTCACACCCGCTCCGATAAGCTGCTTCCCAGAACAGGAACAGAGAGAAGACTACCAAGCAACCAAGAGCTGTAGATGATGCCACAGAAAAAAATTTGAGACAATCCAGGGATTGGAGAACTGGCAGCCAAATCAGTCCCTTGGGTACAATGGTTCCGATGGACCTGAAGACCACAGAGTAGGTTCCGGCACCGAGGTGAGATCCACCATCAGCACAAAAGCAGTTGGTACCGGGAACATTGAAGCAATGGGCTCCAGGACCTTGGGAGAGGTTGAAGGAAAAATATATGTAGGCGTCCTGGGAGAGTAACCCTTGGCTCCGGAAGGGAGAGAGGTCTGAGAAGGTTCAAGAAGGCCATTATCACACTTGAGTTGCTGATCGACAAATCTAACTACATCCATTTCTGATGGACTCCTGGACAAATGGATTGAAATTCCTGAAGGAGATTCAGGTCATTCTACAAAGAGACTCAGCTGCTGACCCAAAAAGTGGTCTATTGAAGGGGAAAATCTAGTCTTGGGGGTACCTATATTGACCTTTGAATATAGAGCCTGTTGGAGAGAGGGTGAGGATGGGACCAAAATATAAGTTGCAATTATCGGTACCGGGGAGGTCAATGGCACCAAAGTCTTGGTCGGTACCAAAGATGGTTGGGTACTTTCAATAGTAGATGGCATTGTAGTAGATTTTGATTTCTATGCCAGAGCAGAAGACAATATCATCTTTAGAACTTTTGCCTTCAGCTCTGAAGGTGTCAAAAACCTGAAATTTTTTCTTTTGAGTCTGAATTTTGGGGAAAACGGTACTGAATGGCTTGGTTTTTAGTGTCAGTTTTTGGAGATTTTGAAGTCTCTGCTTCAGAGCGAGCTTCACCAAAAGGACATTTTAACAATACTTTAAGTATCAATTTGTTGAGTCTCTGCAAGAGTTCAAGCACTGAATCCCTTACAGTTCACAAGGAGGATGAACTTCCAGATAAGGGACACCCAAACAATAGACGCAAGAAAGTTGCCCATCCAATCTAGGCATCTTTCTGCCACAGTCCTTACATTGCTTAAACCCAGAGATTACGTTTTGCTTCTCTGCCATGTTGTCAAGTGCGTGCGCACGCGCGCACACACACAAAAGACTCTGGGAAGTAGAGGGTAAACCCATATGAACACCTCTTTCCAAGAAAAGGGCAGTGTGTTCACCCAAGTCAGAGGACTTGGGACTTAACAGAAGCAAGGAAGATGCCTGTTCAATGGGAAGGCAAACAGAGCCACTTGAGGAACACCCCACTAATGTACTAGGCCCAGAAACACTTCTTCGAAGCATTCATTCATGAGGTTGGCCTGGACCTGCTCAAGGAGTCTGCCACAAAGTTGTGATCTAAAGGGATGTAGTAGACTGACAGATAACTTTACAGACTAAACCTTCAGGCCTGGGCTATAGCAAAGTCCTTGTGCCCCCATCTATTAATGTATGACATCATGACTATGGCATTACCTGTAAAGACTTTTAAAGGGCCTGAAGACTAAAAAGAATGGAAGGCCTGAAAAGCAAGAAAGAGAACCCCTATTTCTTTTATGTCAATGTGGTCTGATCTCTGATTAAGGGGGCCATAGACCCTGGACCCTCAGATTGGAAGTCTGTGGTGAGCTCCCTAGTAGGGCCAGGAGTCTGAAAAAGCAGTCCTGGACTAAGGGAGATCTTAGAAGAAAAAAATGACTGAAAAAAGTGGTCAGGAGGCCAATAACAGGATTAGTGTTCAAAGTTTAATATACTGCTTTCATCCAACAGGACCTCATCAGAAACCATTACAACCAAACATTTCAAGCACTTTCCTGTCAATGGGAAAAAAATGCATCATTTAATTAAAACTCTTTAGTTAACACTTTAAATGCTAAACCAATTATGACAAATGTTTAAAAAACGTCATTAGAAATAAAATACAAAAGTACATTGCTTTATAAACCTTTAGTCTTCTGTTCTTTAGGAAACTTACAATATTAACATTTATTTATACTTGTCTGCTCTTAACTTTGCCATTCAGCTTCCCTTGTCTCTATTCTAGTTTTAAATTAATTTCCTCAAGTCTGGTGGGCCAAGTTCTACTGCAGAGAACAACTTTTTATGTTTTGTACAAAATGATGGAATGCTTATACAATGCATTTTTCTTATCTTTAGTTTTAATGGAATACTGATGTTAATTAATTCTCTTCAAGGCTTCTACTTGTCATGCCAACATAGAAGGCATTGCAATCCGAGCACACACTGATGCACACTACCTCCACTACTTGCAAGTAAACCTCCCTGGGGACACTAATAGCTTCATTTATATGATCTAACAAAATATATGGTCCTTCTGAAGTAAATCTGTATGCATTACAAAAACCACATTTGTAAGTACCCTTACTTCTTGTGGTCTCTGGTAAAGAGACTTTTGTGCTGTCCTTCTGTAACAAAACTTTTAAGCAGTTTTCTTGTGAATTTATCAAAAGCTGCTAATGAAATTTTAGAACAAGGTGGGTTGTTTTCCAACCTATTCTTAGACTATTAGTCAGCCTTTCCATAAGGAAGGCCACATTGATAGGACTTTTAACACGTCTGTAGATGCAGACACCATTATAGCAATAACCCATGCCTGGGCGTGGGTAATGCTGGATTTACCCACAGTTGGCGTGGTTTGATCACGAGGGCGAAACCAGAGTGGCCAAACAAAGCCAACCGTGGGTAAATCCAGCATTACCTGCACCCAGAAGTGGGTTGCTATTATAGAATGACATTAAGAAAAAAAATAATTACTAAGCAACGGAGAAAGCAAGATCTCCGTTGTTTTTTTACTGTTTTGCTATGTTAAATGGGTTTAACATAGCGAGACAGCTTTAAAAAAAAGCAACGGAGAATCTCCGTTGCTTATTTTAAAGCTGTCTCGCTATGTTAAACCCATTTAACAGAGAGTTTTGAAAAAAGCAACGGAGAAAGCAAGATCTCCATTGCTTTTTACAAATGGATTCGCTATGTTAAATGGGTTTAACATAGCGAGACAGGTTTAAAAAAAAAGCAACAGAGAAAGCAAGATCTCCGTTACTTTTTACACACTGTCTCACTATGTTAAAGGAGTTTAACATAGTGAGACAGCTTTAAAAAAGCAATGGAGATCTCCGTTGCTTTTTTTAAACCTGTCTCGCTATGTTAAACTCCTTTAACATAGCGAGACAGTGTTTTAAAAAAGACTTATACTAATGGAAAAAGTCCGGTCAACTGGACCTTTTTCCATTAGTATAAATGGATTTACATCGTGCACACTGACCAATCAGCGTGCACGTTTTGGAATATTAATAGGGGGGTCATGGTATAATAAAGAAGTTATCATTAGGGCTATAGGTAATACTCCCAAGTCTCTTCACAAAAAAACTAAAAAGGACAACACAAGTCTCTACCAGAGACGGCAAGTAGTAAGGGTATTACAAATTAGTTTTTTTGCAATGCATGCAGATTTCAGAATGACCATATTTGTCTGAGCATATAAATGATACTATTGTCACAGGGAGGTTTACTTGCAAGTTAGCGGGGGTAGTTTCTATCAGCATGTGCTCGAGGATGCAATGCTTCTATGTCAGCATGAAAACTAAAAGCCTTGAGAAGACAATGCTCAGTAATCCATCAAAAAAAAAAAGTTATGTCTTACCATAACATTCCATCTGAGTTGATCTTCCATTCCTCACTGATGGGTACGGTTCCAAACCCTCGGAACAGAGTCGGCCAAATACCAACCTAGCGTACACCAAACTCTCGAGCCACACTACTACCCACAATGTCCTTCATTCTCCATACCTCAGATCGAGTTTGTAGAACACTGTGCAAACAGAAATAAAGGCAGAGGCCATCTCTACGCAAACACCCTAACACACCGAAATGACCCGAAGATCAGCCAGGAGCCTTTGGCAGGGTAAGGTGGGAGGGTGTGATGAATGGAAGAAGATCAACAACTCAGATGGAACATTATGGTAAGACATAACTTCTTTATCTGAAGTTGTTAATCATCTTCCATTTCTCACCGATGGGACAGAGTCCCTAGCTACTATAGAATCTGGGTGGCCCTCATGGGAGAACATTCCGGAGAACTATAGAGCCAAAGGCAGCTCTTCCCGTGGAGATCAGATCCAATTTGTAATGCTTGATAAAGGTATGAGGTTTAGCCCAAGTGGCGGCTGCACAAATATCCAAGGAAGCCCTAGCATGAAAGGCGACAGAAGTGGCCACAATTTTAGTTGAATGAGGTTTAATGCGGCCAGGAGCCGATTCCTCCTCCAGAGAATAAACAAAGGAGATGCAACTCCTAAGCCATTTAGACAAGGTAACCTTAGACACTGCCTATCCCATTCTAGAGCCTGCAAAGGCAACAAAAAGCTGATTTGACTTACGAAATGACTTTGTTCTGTCCAAATAAAAAACGTAACTGTGAACATCCAAGGAATGGAGACAGTATTCCCCTTTGTTGGTATAATTAGGGAAAAACACGGGCAACTCAACGGACTGATTAAGAGAGAATTCCAAAACCACCTTGGGGAAGAAAGTGGGATTGGTGCAAAGTGATACTCTGTCCTTATGAAAAATCAAATAAGGACTCAATGCATTAATGTTTGCAGCTCTGATGCACGTCTGGCTGAAGTAATCGCCACCAGAAACAGGTCTTCCAGGACAGAAATTTCACATCACAGGTTACAGCCGGCTTGAAGGGCGGTACAGCCAAAGATTGAAGCACCCTAGACAGATTCCATAGGTTGCCCTAACGGGAGGTCTATAATGAAAAATTCCCCTTCAAGAAGGTCTTACACAGACGAGAAGATATAATAGAAATTCCATCTGAACCACCATGAAAAATGGAGATGGCAGCTAGATGCACCCGAATTGTGGATGCAGAAGCCCCGTTAATGAAATGCCCACAAGGAAAAGCGTTTCCACTTGTCTTTATAAAAGTATTCTGGTAGAAGGTTTATGGGAAGACAAAATAATATTCCGTACCGGAGAAGAGTGATTCAAGCCTGGCTACTAATGGAAGTGGAGCAACCAAGTTGTCAGTTTGAGCGTGGTCAGATTTGGAGACAACCCTTGGGGGTGAGAAATGAGGTCCTGACAGAAGTCCAGGATCCAAGGAGGTCGGAGCAGTTGTGGCTGAAGGAAGGGGAACCAAACCTGTCGAAGCCGGAACGGAGCAATGAGAATCATTCTGCTTCTCAACAGAGTAGCTTTCCTTAAGACCAAGGGTATCCAAGGGGATGGGAGAAGCAGCGTACAGGAGACCCGTGTGCCAATCATGAGTCAGAGCATCTTTCAGGGACTCCCCCTGCGGAGGAAAGAGGGCAAAGTAGCTGCTGCACTTCATATTGGCGGGGGAGGCAAACAGATCACAGCAAGGCCGGCCCCAGCGGCTGAAAATTTCCTCCGCCACTCTCTGAGAGAGCACTCATGAGGAAGCAGGATGCATCTGCTCAGCCTGCCCACAATCATGTTGGAATTCCCTGGGATGTGTGTAGCCATCAGGTAACCCGTTGAAAGCCATCGCCCACTGCCAAATTCTCAGCTTTGTGGCAAAGGGGGTAAGATCTGGTCCCTCCCTGCTTGTTGCTGTACCAGACCACAGACATTGTCAGACTGGATAGCAATCGGTCCGACAGGAAGAAGAGGATGGAGAGCTTGTAACACCAGTAACAGCTCTGAGTTCTAGAACACTGATGTGTAAATCGACTTCTAGAGGAGACCACGTGCTTTTAACATTTTCCCTGAAAGTGGCCCCCCCACCCTATCAGGGAAGCATCCGTAGTCACTGTGGCATTGGGCTGAAGAGATTGAAAAGGACAACACCAAAGGCTTTCGTCTATTCTCATCCACCAGAGGAGATCCTGTTTGCAGAGATTGGTGATGAGGATTAGACGTTTAAAAGATGATGATTGTGTATGCATTGAGTTTGAAGAAGCCACTGTAACGGGCGCATATGAAGTCTGGCCAACGGAACAATGGGAATGGCTGCCACCATGGAACCCAGAGCCTGCAGAACTTCCCTTGCAGACACTTTCCTGCGGTCGAGTATCACTTGCACTTGTGTTCTCAGTTTTAAGAGCCTGTGATGAGGAAGAGATATTAGGCCGAGCAGAGTGTTGAACATAGCCTCTATGAATTCCAGTTGTGAGGGCTGAAGGTTTGATTTTCCCAATTAATAGTAATACCAGAGACTCTGCCAGAGACAGAATGTAGCGAAGGGCTCTGGTCAGTAGATGCTCGGTGGGGGGTGGAGAGGAGCCAATCGTCCAGATAAGGAAACACCTGGAATCCGTAAAATCTCAAGTGAGCTGTCAACATTGCTAGACATTTCGTGAACACTCTGGGAGCCATCGAGAGACCGAATGGCAGGGCTCTGAATTGAAAATGATTGGCTCCCAGCCGGAAGCACAAAAGTCTCCTGGAGCGTTTGTCCATTTTGATGTGGTAATACACATCCCGGAGATCGAGACAGCACATCCACACACCCTCCCGAAGTCATGGAAGGATGGATTGAATAGTGACCATGCAGAACTTTGTATGACTGACTCGTTCAAACGACTGAGATCCAGGATGGGTCTGGAGTAGAACCCTAATCCGCATTGATCTGTGGGGACCTTTTGGATGACTTTCTTTAGAAGAAGCTTCTTGATTTGGGAAGCTGCCTCCTCCCTTTGACTGGGTGGTACGTCGGGAAGGGAGAATTGAGGTCTTGGAAAGGATTTGAGGGGAATGTGATGGCCTCTGGTGATAATTCTCTGCACCCATAGATCGTTGGTAATGGAGGACCACCAGGCTGTTTGGTGCAGAGAGAAATGTGTCCAGACTGCTTCCAGAGGAAAGCAATCGGACAACACTACAGGAGCGCTGATAGGGCCTACCGGAGAAAGAATCTCTAGAGCCCTGATTCCGTTAACCCCCTCTGCCCCTAAAGAGGCATCTTCCACCGTCGGACCCCTCTCTGCCTCTGGAGGAGTCCTCGCCATGAGCGTCACGAAAGAAACCTTGCAACTTCTTGTGCCACAACTTTCCACTCCCCTGGTTCCTGGAGAAGGAAAGTACAGTTGTGTACCTACCATAAATGTAGATGTTAGAGTATATTCACTGTTGCAGTTATTACACTTGGGTTATCCTGCTGGCAGGCTACCCGCAGTCGGCCTGAATTCCAAAGTCTTGGTCTGGCGTCGATCGCTGCCGCCTCTTCCCTGACGTCAGTGCACCAGGGGTATAAAAGACGCAGCAGATGCCATTTTCTTCAGTTTTTCTTGCACCAGATGTCAGGTGCCCCCAAAAGGGTAGGCTGAAAATTATGCCAATAAAAAAGCATGCACTAAAATAAACATTACTTTAATCTACAAGCAAATACACCACATAGGTTGCATAGAATAGAGAAGTGCAGATACGTCCTAGCAAAGAGAGGGGGGTGGTGGGTGGGTAACCTGGACTGCAACAGTGAATGCACTCGAACATCTACATTTATGGTAGGTACACAACTGTACCATGTTAGTGTTTCACTGTTGCAGTCATTACACTTCGGTTGACTCCCAAAGCTGAGGTTGGGTGGCTGGGTCTAAATAGAATTAGGAGTGGCTATGAGGCCCTGCAGAACTGCAGTGGCAAAGCCTGCTCTGGATTTAGAGTAGGGAGGTAAGTGGTAGTGCTTTGTAAAAGTGTGCACTGAAGTCCAAGTCGCAGCCTCTAAAATGTCTTTGGTTGGTACTCCTCTGAGGAAGGCTGCTGAAGTGGCTGCTGCTCTGGTTGAATGTGACCTAATGCCCTTAGGCACTGATTTGCCATGTTGTGAACAGAAACGAATGCAGTGGCCTATCCATTTTGAAATAGTCTGCTTTGAGATAGCCTTTCCTTGCGATCCTGCAGCATATGCCACTAAGAGTTGCTCAGTCTTTCTGAAAGCTTTAGTTCCGTCCAAGTAGAAGTGTAGCTGTCTATGTCCAAAGAATGCAGAAGTCTCTCCCCCTTATTCTGTGGGTTTGGATAAAAGGTAGGCAAATGAATGGTTTTGGTTAAGGGCCACACTGGACACTACACCTTAGGCATAAATGTTGGGTTTGTCCTCAGAGAAACCCTGTCTGGATGGAAAATTATGAAAGGTTCCACAGCCACTCGTGCCTGTAACTGAGACTTCTTGCCGAGGTTATTGCTAGGAGCAGAGCTGTTTTCCATAAGAATTTTATCTCAACTGTGTTGGCTGGCTCAAAAGGAGGCAGTGTGAGTTTTTCCAAGACATAATTGAGGTCCCATGCAGGTATTGGTGCGCTGCTTGGAGATCTTATGTTTTTGGCCCCTCTGAGGTACTGCCTTAGCAGTGGATGTGAAAAAATAAGTGGGTCGGTATTGTAATGAGCTGAAATGGCAGAGGCATGGATCTTAATTGATGAAAAGGATAGGCCTTTGTCCAGCATCTCAGTTAGGCATTGTAAAATCTGAGGGATATTTGTTACAAGTGTGTCAATTCCTTGTGCCTGGTTCCAAGCACAGAATCTCTTCCATTTTTCTGCATAAGACTTTCTGGTGCTGGGCCTCCTGGCCTCCAAAATAACATCCATAACTGCTTTAGAGAGAGGTGTGTTCTGAATGGTTACATTATCTGCCATGCTGCCAGATTTAGGGTTCTGAGGTGGCTGTGCAGGATCTGATTGTTTTGTTGGGTCAGTAAATGAGGAATTTGAGGTAATGTCCAGGCTGGGCTTTGAGACGAGCTCTGTAGGATTGGGTACTCGAGCTGGCGGGGGCCAGTCTGGGGCAATCAGTATCATTTTGGGCTTCTCGTCTGACCTTTAGGAGTACCTTGGGGAGGAGAGGCAGTGGAGGAAAGACATATACTGTAAGGGTTTTCCAGCTGAATGATAGAGCATCCACTTTCCATGCTTGCTTGTGATAAGTTCTTGTGCAGAATCTCTGTAGTTGGAAGTTGTGAGGGGAGGCAAATAGATCTATGTCTGGGCAACCCCATTTCCTTGTTATACTGAAGATTTGTGGATCCAGTTTCCACTCGTGAGAATCCATGAGGTTCCTGCTTAGTTCATCTGCCAGAGTATTTGTCTATCCTGGCAGGAATTGTGCTTACAGGTGTACTTGAAAAGTCAATGCTGTGTTCCACAAAGTCATGGCTTGTCTGCAGAGGGGGTAGGAATGTGTGCCTCCCTGCTTGTGTACCACATGACTGTAGTATTGTCAGTCTTTATCAGCAGCTGTCCTGGATGAAGTAGATCCTTGAAGGCTGTCAGGGCATTCTGAACAGCTTGCATCTCTTTTGATTGAAATGAAGATGGCATTTGGCTTGCGGGCCATGTGCCCTGAATACATTTTCCTGCCATGTGGGCCCCCCAGGCATAATCTGATGCATATGTTAGTGTCTGCCTGGCTGTGGGTAAAGTGAATGGCTGTCCCTTGTTGTGGTGACAGGCCTGTGCGCACCATCGAAACTCCTGTTGCAGGCAGGGAATGAGTGCAATTAGAAGTTATGTACTTACCATAACGTTCCATCTGAGTAGGTGGGGATTCATTTGTCTGCAACCTGTGGGTATGGATCCGATATCGGATCCAAACCGGCATTGTTTATCCAGCTATGGATCCGAGCTCCTAGCTCCTCCCCTCACCCATAATGCCCTGCTCTCCCTACATGACCTCAGATAGAGTTTGCCCTGCACCAACTACCCTAACTAAAGGGTAACGCACCCTATGCAGGAAACTGACAAGGCCAGGTGGATAGGAGGGCAGGATGGTTGCAGACAAATGAATCCACCTACTCAGATGGAATGTTATGGTAAGTACATAACTTCTAAATCTGAAGTAGGAGAATTCATTTGTCAGCAACCTGTGGGACAGAGTCCCTAGCTACCTGAATCTTGGGTGGCCATCATGGAAGGATATTCCGGAGCACCGTGGAGCCAAAGGATGCTCTACCTCTAGAAGTGACGTCCAGCTTGTAATGAGTAATAAAGGTATGAGATGAAGCCCAAGTGGCTGCTGAACAAATGTCATCCAGAGGAACCCTAGACTTAAAGGCCGCTGAAGTAGAGACAGACCGGGTCGAATGAGCATGGACTCCCTCGGTGCGGCCTCCCAGAGGCTTGACGCCAACAGAATACACTGAGAAATCCAGCGTGACAAAAACTTTGGAAATTGGTTTACCCAGATTGAATTTGGCAAAAGAAATGAACAACTGGTCTGATTGCCTATGACCAGCTGTCCTATGAAGGTAAAAACTAAGCTGCCTGTGAACATCCAAGGAATGCAGCTTGTATTCGCCTTTGTTTTGATACTTAGGGAAGAAAACAGGGAGGTTGATGGACTGATTAATGTTAGCTTCCGAAGCTACTTTAGGAAGAAAGGAGGGATTGATCCTGAGGCACACCCGGTCCGGATGAAAAATCAAATAAGGCGGTTTCATGGACAGGGCCTGAAGCTCAGAAACTCTCTTAGCCGAAGTAATGGCTACCAAAAAAGCGGTCTTAAAGGACAAGAATTTAAGATAGACTGTGGCCGCAGGTTCGAAGGGGGGGGGGGGGCGGTCAAGGCCTGAAGTACCAAGGAAAGATCCCAAGGGGGAACAGTTTCTTTGACAGGGGGTCTGAGCAAAAAGGTGCCTTTTAGGAAGGTTTTGCATAACCTAGCCGACATGAGACCCTGAATCGTGTCCAACATGGTAATGAGATATGTCCGCCAGCTGAACTTTGACCGTGGAACTACTGGCACCATCATTAAAGAGTAGTAAGGAAATCTAGAACCAAAGGAAGGGGAACCGTGAAAGGATCTAGGCCTTGCCGTTCTGCCCAAATGGAGAAACGCTTCCATTTACTGTGGTAAATTTTTCTGGTAGAGGGCTTGTGGGCCGCTACCAGAATGGCCTTAACTGGGGACGAGATACCGGGAGTCCTGATTAGGAGTGGAACTGGAGCAGCCAAGCAGTCAACTTCAGGTTGTCCAGGTTCGGAGTTGGTAGGTTCGACGGGTGTGATATCAGATCCGAAATGGGATCTAGAATCCAAGGTGGATTCACTGAATGAGACCTTAGGTAAGGGAACCAGATCTGTCGAGGCCAGAACGGGGCAATGAGGATCATCATTCTGCACCCCAACAGAGAGGCTTTCTGAATTACTTGAAGCATCAGAGGAAGAGGGGGTATGCGTAAAGAAGACCGGGAGGCCAAGCATGCACCAGAGCATCTCTTGGAGAATCCCCTGGAGGGGGGATTAGAGCGAAAAAACTGTTGCACTTGGCGTTTAAGGGAGAAGCAAAGAGATCGCAACAGGGAGTCCCCCACTGTGCGCAGATACATTTCGCTACTTGAGAATTGAGAGACCACTCGTACGGGGAGAGAATGGTGCGACTGAGCTTGTCCGCTAGGATGTTGGTCCGACCCGGAATATGCGTTGCGATGAGAAAGCGGTTGGTGGAGATCGCCCATTCCCACACTCTCATGGCTTCTCGACATAAAGGGCAAGACCTGGTTCCCCCCTGTTTGTTGATGTACCAGACCACCGACATGTCTGATTGAATCGCAATTGTTCCCAGGGGAAGGAGGGCTTGAAGTGCTTGCACCGCCCTTATTTCCAGAACATTGATATGCAGGGAGGTCTCTGAATCGCTCCACGTGCCTTGGACCGTCCGGCCCGCAAAATGCCCCCCACCCAAGGCGGGAAGCGTCCGTGGTCACTGTGGCGAGAGGGAGAGATGCACAAAAGGGGCATGGAATGGAGAATGGAGAATCCGGGGAATGGAGCCACCACAAGAGAGACTGCTTGCAAGCCTTGCTGATTGCAATGGGATGATACAGGGGGAGAGAGAGAGAGAGAGAGAGAAATGACCATTGCACCTGAAGTGTCCATTGAAGTACCCGCATGTTCAAGCAGGCGAGCGGAAGAAGAGTAATTGCTGCCGCCATAGACCCTAGCGCCCTCAGGATCAATTCCACAGGTGTTGAGCTGGAGTGAAGGATGGCCTGCACCTGGAGTCGTAGATTCCGACCTCTGTCGGTTGTGAGAAAGGCTCTTAAATTTCTCGTGTCTAACCTGGCTCCTATAAAATCTATTATCCGAGTAGGGACCAGGTTGGACTTTTCTATGTTTACTGTGATGCCTAGCCAGAGAGCTAGACGAAGAAAGGAGTCTCTTGCTAAAGAGAGTAGATGCCTTGTTGGGGCGGTGAGAAGCCAGTCGTCTAGGTACGGAAAGACCTGCACACCCTGAAGCCTCACTTGGGCCGCAACCACTGCTAATTCTTTGGTGAACACCCTGGGGGCTGTGGTGAGACCAAAGGGAAGGACCCTGAACTGGTAGTAACCTTCTGGATCGTCTGTCCATCAGAATGTGGTAGTACGCATCCTTGAGGTCTATAGAGCACATCCAGTGATTCTCCCCTAGAAGGGGGAGGATGGATTGTAAAGTGACCATCCGGAACTTCTCTTTGGGAACTGCCAGGTTCAATAGGGACAGGTCCAGTATGGGTCTTAGGCCCCCCCATCTTTTTTTGGCACTAAAAAGAACCTGGAGTAGAACCCTGATCCGATCTGGTCTGGGGGGACTGGCTGGATGGCTCTTTTTCTCAGCAGATGGCCAATTTCTGCTGAAGCGGCCTCCCTCTGATTGGGTGGAACATCGGGGAGGGTTTTTAACTTTGGGACATGAAGAAAGGGGATCTTGTAACCTCTGGATATAATCTGGAGTACCCAGCGATCCGATGTAATGGACTCCCATGCCGCTAGGTGCTCCGAGAAACGTCCCCAGACTGCCTCCAGAGTGGAGCAGTCGGGCAACCCTTCAGGGTTGCTGCGTGGGCCATTCTAGGGCGGCATCCTCCCTGTCCTCCTCTGCCGCGGAAGGACTGGTTGTCCGGAGTGGGTTGGGAGTGCTGCGACTTCCGGAACCACTTCTTCTGGCCCTTTTGGTTCCTAGAGTAGGACCTCTGGGGCACAGAGAAGCGGACTCAGACGGCAGACAGCGTCTTCCCGTCCTTCTCGCTCTGAACCAAGGTGTCGCGAACAGTCTTGCCAAAAAGGGCAGAACCGTCAAAGGGGGCGTTCGCGAATGATGCCTTGAAGGGCTCCGTAAAATCGCAGTGGCGGAGCCAGGCCTGCCATCGTGTGACTAGGCCCGCTCCTGCAGCTCTAGCGGCTCCCTCGGTAGCATGGGAAAGTAACCGCATAGAGGTGTTGGTCACAGAATGAAGAGTGGCCATACGGGTGGAGTGCATAAGTTTGTCCTCCTCAGACATGGACTCTGGGGGGGATGCAGCGTATTCCTTGATAAGATCGCGCTGCATCCTAATGACATGTGCCAAATAGTTGAGCGCCCTCACTGAGAAGGTCGCTGAACTAAACATTCGCTTCCCCCAAATGGTCCATCATCCGAGACTCTTTGCTCGGGGGATGGACTGAGGGACTCTCCTGGGCGAGTTCCCTCTTAGTGGCTGCTGCCGACAACATGGCATCTACCGGGGGACCCTTGCTCCAGTGGGCACGGTCAGCAGGGGGGCTAAGGATCTTATCGGGCCTCTTGGGGATTGGCTCCACGGTGTCCGGTTCCTCCCACGCCCTGGTGGTAATCAGGTCCACCAGGGGGTCGGCAGGAGGGGACACCCAAGAGGTAGACGGGCCCACTTCAAATGCCTCCAAGAACACGGACTCGTCTGAGGAAGACTTTGGGGCAGACCACCCACCTCTGATCCCTAACATTTCCATGATGTCTCCAAAGGAGACATCCTCAGGGGGTGATCTTGGGGAGCCTTCCCCTTCCTCCAAGTCAGTGTCTTCAGTTAAAGACTCGGGGGAGTCTATGTGCCTCCTCTTACACGTATCCTTGTGAGGTGCTTCCTCGGCGGGGCTGTCCGAGGAGCCCTCACCAGCAATGTCCAGATCCAAGGGGACTGCTTGGGGCAGTGAAGCGGGCTGTCCCAGTGGCCGGGTGATGGAAGCCTGGCCCAGAGCAGATGGAGTGCGGGACGGAGCCGAAGCAAGGGCCGGGGGTCCGGATGCCCTCAACAGAGCCCTCTCCACCACATCAAAAGCAGAGGGGGAGCCAGCCTCGACAATAGGATCCGAAAGTCGGCTCCCCCTCTGATCCGATGAGTGGATCGGCACAGAGCCCCTCGGATCCGAGGGAACAGTGCGCTCCGACAGGGACGGTGCCGAAGGCACACTGAGTCCCTCGGATCCGAAGCTCGGACCAAGGCTCCGAGAGGTCGGATCCGAAGTACCCAGTACTGTCGGTGCCGACCCACCCCCGGCTCAGAGCGCTCCGAACCCGGGTAGTGGGTCGGAGAAGAAGCTATGGGCTTGAAAAATGGGGTCGAGCTCCCCCCCAGAGGGGGGGGGGGGGGCAGGAGCACTCCCATCTGCATCTGGGCCTGGATGAACCTTCGCATCATCCGGTCCAGATCAGCATCGGAGAGGCTGTAGGTAGACCTCGACGAGGCTACCGAGGGTAGGCCTTGAGTGCCACCTCGATAGCCTCGAAGGAGGTCGGGTCTCCTCATCCTCAGGCTCCGGTGAAAAACAAGGAGACCGGAGCCGAGGAGGAGGAGAGCCAGCAGCCAGAGAGGCCAGAGGAGAAGCCCGCTTAGCCGGCGGGGCCGAGACGGAGGTCTCGGCCCGCCGCTTGTGGTGCTTCTCTCTCTGGTCCTTCTTCCTGGCTTCCCTCTCCTCCGAACCCTTAGAGGGAGTTTGAATCCCGGGAGGAGGAGGGGGAGCAGGCAAGGCAGGAACTGCCGGAGCAGTAACCACCAATGGGGCGGGGGCCGAAGCAGATTCCGGGGGCAAGAGTCCCGCCAAGACCAGCTTCGACCTCCTTCAATGCCCTGGGGTTGAACCCTGCACAGATTGAACACCCAGAGGTGAGGTGTTCAACCCCAAGGCATCGAACGCACCGAGTGTGGCCATCAGCAGGGGATAGCTTATGGCCACACTCGGAGCATTTAGAGAAAATAGGCTTTGGGGCTTCCGACATGCTGCTGTTTTTTTTTTTTTTTTTTTAAACAAAACAAAAGTAAATCAAAGTACAAAAAACTACACACTCACACAAGGCCCCAAAGACAACTCACACACACTACTACGCACCAGCGAGGGGAGGGTAAAAAAAGTAAAGTAAATTAAGCCCAAAAAGATAAAATATATAGGAAACCTAAAACTTTCACACAAATATTAAATTTAAACTAACAAAAATCTATTTTTCACAAGAAAAATCACTTGGCTCAGGAGCTCAGGAAAATTCAGCTGTCACCATGCGCGGCAAACTAGATCTGAGGTCATGTAGGGAGAGCAGGGCATTATGGGTGAGGGGAGGAGCTAGGAGCTCGGATCCATAGCTGGATAAACCATGCCGGTTCGGATCCGATATCTGATCCATACCCACAGGTTGCTGACAAATGAATTCTCCTACTTCAGATCCAAGGTTCACAAATTGTCTGACGAGCAACTGCCAGAGCAGGTGGACAGGCTGCAGAAAATTCTGAGGATGGTACAAGCTGTCTGCTTTATACCAGACATACATTTGCTGTTGTGCAGTCACACACCTCACAGTAGCACTAGACTTTTGTATAGTGGATGGACATACAAGTTAGCCGGTGGCACACTCCCTCATGTTATAAAATACTGCAGCAAATAAATAGGACATCTAAAGATAAGAAAAATGCATTTTATAAGCATTCCATCATCTGTAAGAAATAGAAGTTCTTACTCTGTGCTAGAACTTCTCCCACCAGACTTAAAGAAGGCAACTTTAAAACTAGAATAGATACAAGGGAAGCTGAATGGCAAAGTTAAGAGCAGACAAGTATCTGGTTCTAAATGAACCTGTGCTTCCTAAAGAACAGAAGACTAAAGGTTTATTAATGAATGTTCCTGCACTTTTCTACATTGATTTCTACTGTGTACATATATATTACTACTTACGAAGTTTTTTAAAAAAAAGTTTCTCAAACTGGTTTAGCATTTAAAGTGCTACTAAACAATTTTAACTGAATGAGAGAGTTCTTCACTGGTAGGTTTTTATATAAAAAATGCTTGAAATATTTGGTTGAATAGCTTCTGAAGTCTTGTTGGATGAAAGCAATATATTAAACTTTGCACGCCAATTTTGTTCTTGGGCTCCTGACTACACGGGTGCTCCCGCTCCCCCACCCCCCATTTTACCATAGGTGGAACAGTCTTATTTTTATAGTTGTTTAAGATATGCTGAATCCACTGGTGCAATCAAAGGAAGCCAAGGAACTGGAAAGGGTGGCAATGCAGAAGCCAAAAAGTCTCTAGGTACCACTAAAGTTTGCTCATGTGAAGTTTGGCAAAGGGGAGCATGGGAATTAGAAGTTATGTACTCACCATAACGTTCCATCTGAGTAGGTGTATTCATTTGTCTGCAACCTGTGGGTTATGGATCCGATATCGGATCCGAACCGGCATGGTTTTCCAGCTATGGATCCAAGCTCTCAGCTCCTCCCCTCACCCATAATGCCCTGCTCTACCCTCATGACCTCAGATAGAGTTTGCCAAAGCAACAACACCCTGAAAAGGGTAACATAGAATATGCAGGAAACTGAAAGGCCAGGGGGATAGGAGGGCGGGATGGTTGCAGACAAATGAATACACCTACTCAGATGGAACGTTATGGTGAGTACATAACTTCTAAATCTGAAGTAGGATATTCATTTGTCTGCAACCTGTGGGACAGAGTCCCCAGCTACCTGAATCTTGGGCGGCCATCATGGAAGGATATTCCGGAGCACCGCGGAGCCAAAGGATGCTCTACCCCTAGATGCAAGATCCAACTTATAGTGGGAAATAAAAGTATGAGATGAAGCCCACGTGGCTGCTGCACAAATATCATCTAGAGGAATCCTAGCCTTGAAGGCTGCCGAGGTAGATACTGACCAGGTTGAATGGGCATGACCACCCTCCGGTGCGGGCCTTCCTGAAGCTTGATAAGCCAATAAGATGCACTGTGAAATCCAGCAGGACAGAGAAACTTTAGAAATTGGCTTGCCCAAACTGAATTTTGCAAAGGAAATAAACAACTGGTCGGATTGCCTATGACCAGCCGTCCTGTTCAGATAAAATCTAAGTTGCCTGTGAACATCTAATGAATGGAGCTTATATTCACCTTTGTTTTCATATTTAGGGAAGAAAACAGGGAGGTTTAATGGACTGATTGATGTTTGCTTCAGAAGCGACTTTAGGAAGAAAGGACGGGTTGGTCCTGAGGTAGACACGGTCCGGATGAAATACCAAGTAAGGAGGTTTAGCTGATAATGCTTGAAGCTCAGAAACTCTCTTGGCCGATGTAATGGCTACCAAAAAGGCTGTCTTGTAGGACAAGAATTTGAGATCCACCGTGGCAGCTGGCTCGAAGGGGCGGACAAGGCCTGTAGAACCAGAGAGAGGTCCCAAGGAGGAACCGCTTGTTTTATAGGGGGCCTGAGAAGAAAAGTTCCTTTAAGAAAAATTTTACACAATTTGGCTGACATAAGAGGATTAGAGTCATGGCCAATGTGATAATGAGAAATTGCCGCCAGTTGTACTTTGACTGTGGAACTGCTGGCACCATCGTTAAAGAGAGTGGTTAGAAAGTCAAGCACTAATGGAAGAGGAACCGTGAAGGGATTCAGGCCTTGCCGCTCCGCCCACAAAAAAAAACGTTTCCACTTGCTGCGGTAAACCTTTCTAGTGGATGGTTTATGAGCTGCCACCAAAATTGCCTTAACTATTGACGAAATACCGGGAGTCCTGATCAAGAGTGGAACTGGAGCAGCCAAGCGGTCAGCTTCAGGTTGTCCAGATTCGGAGGAGGAATGCAGGATGGATGGGATATCAGATCCGGGATGGGATCTAGAATCCAAGGAGGATTCACCGAGTGAGACCTTAGGAAGGGGAACCAGATCTGTCGAGGCCAAAACGGAGCAATGAGAATCATTCTGCAACCCACCCGAGAGGCTTTCTGAAGAACTTGGAGCATCAGAGGCAAGGGTGGATAAGCATACAGAAGACCGGGTGGCCAAGCATGCACCAGAGCGTCTCTTGGGGAACCTCCGGAAGGAGGTATCAGAGCGAAAAACTGTCGCACTTGGTGTTTGAGGGAGAGGCAAAAGATCGCATGAAGGGTTCCCCACCGTGCGAATATGCGTTCGCTACTCGACAATTGAGAGACCACTCGTAAGGGGTCAGAATGGTGCGACTGAGCTTGTCCGCTAGGATGTTGGACCGACCGGAATGTGCGTTGCTATTAGAAAGCGGTTGGTGGAGATTGCCCATTCCCAAACTCTCATGGCTTCTCGACAAAGAGGGTAAGACCTTGTTCCCCTTGCTTGTTGATGTACCAGACCACAGACATGTTGTCCGATTGAATCGCAATTGTTCCCAAGGGAAGAAAGTCCTGAAGTGCTAGCAACGCTAAGAGCACTGCTCTCATCTCTAGAACATTGATATGCAGTAAGGTCTCTGAATCGTCCACGTGCCTTGGACGGTCCGGCCATAAAGTGCCCCCACCCGAGGCGGAGGCGTCCGTGGTCACCGTGGCGAGAGGGGAGAAGCACAAAATGGGCGGCCCTGTGGAGATCCGGGAGTGAAGCCACCACAAGAGGGACCGCTTGCAAGCCTTGCTGATCGCAATGGGATGATGCATGGGAGAGCAAGGTATGACCACTGTACTAAGAGCGTCCACTGTAGAATGCATATTGAGCCTGGCAAGAGGAAGAAGTGCTATAGCAGATGCCATGGACCCTAGAGCCCTCAGGACCAACTCCGCCGGAACAGAACTTGAGTGGAGAATGGCCCGCACCTGGAGCTGCAGATTTTGAACTCTGTCCGCAGTGAGGAAGGCTCGTAAACTCCTTGTGTCTAGCCTGGCCCCTATAAAATCTAAGCTGTGTGGGCGCCAGGTTGGATTTCTTTGTATTTATTGTGATGCCCAGAAAAGGAGCAAGATGGAGAAAGGAGTCTCGCCAATAAAAGTAGATGCCTTGTTGGGGCGGTAAGAAGCCAGTCATCCAGGTAGGGAAACACCTGCACCCCCTGAAGCCTCAGGTGGGCCGCTACCACTGCTAATACTTTGGTGAACACCCTGGGGGCTGTGGTGAGACCAAAGGGAAGGACCCGGAACTGGTAGTGACTGGCTCCCAGCCGGAAGCGGAGGAACCTCCTGGAGCGCCTGTCCATCAGGATGTGGTAGTACGCGTCCTTGAGGTCTATCAAGCACATCCAGTGATTTTCTCCCAGAAGGGGGAGAATAGATTGCAGAGTGACCATTCGGAATTTTTCTTTGGGGACTGCCAGATTCAAGAGAGAGGTCTAGGATTGGTCTTAGTTCCCCCGTCTTCTTTGGCACTAAAAAGAACCTGGAGTAGAACCCTGATCTGGTCTGGGGGGACGGGCTGGATGGCTCTTTTCTTTAGCAGATGGCCAATTTCTGCCAAAGCGGCCTCCCGTTGACCGGGTGGGACGTCTGGGAGGGACTTCAACTTTGGAAGGTGAAGGAAAGGGATGCGATATCCTCTGGATATGATTTGGAGAACCCAGCGGTCTGATGTTATGGACTCCCATGCCGCTAGGTGCCCGAAGCGTCCCCGACTGCCTCCAGAGTGGAGCAGTCGGGCAACCCCTCAGGGTTGCTGCGCGGGCCGTTCAGAGAAAGGTTCCCTGGACCCGAAGTTTCTGGGAGCCCCTCTGCCTCTAGGGCGGCGTCCTCCCTGTCCTCCTCTGCCACGGAAGGACTGGTTGTCCGGAGCAGGCTGGGACTGCTGCGACTTCCGGAATCACATCTTCTGTCCCTTTTGGTTCCTAGAGTAGGGCCTCTGGGGTGCAGAGAAGCGGATTCCGACGGCAGACAGCGTCTTCCCGTCCTTCTCGCTCTGGGTCAACGTCTCGCGAACGGTTTTGCCAAAAAGAGCAGAACCATCAAAGGGGGCGTTCGCAAATGACGCTTTGAAGGGCTCAGAAAAATCGCAGTGACGGAGCCAGGCCTGACGTCTAGTGACTAGTCCTGTCCCCGCAGCTCTAGCGGCGCCTTCCGTTGCGTGGGAGAGTAGCTGCATAGAGGTATTAGTAACTGACCTAAGAGTGGCCATACGGGTGGAGTGCAGAACCCTGTCCTCCTCCGAAATGGACTCTGGGGGAGATGCAGCGTATTCTTTAATGAGATCTCGCTGCATCCTAATGACATGTGCCAAGTAGTTCAGCGCCCTTACCGAGAAGGTCGCTGAACTAAACATCCGCTTCCCCAAGCGGTCCATCATCCGAGACTCCTTGCTCGGGGGATGGACTGAGGGACTCTCCTGAGCCAGTTCCCTCTTGGTGGCCGCCGTCAACATGGCATCTACCGGAGGCCCCTTACTCCAATGGGCACGGTCGGACGGTGGGCTAAGGATCCTATCGGGCCTCTTAGGAATTGGCTCCACGGTATCCGGTTCCTTCCACGCCCTGGTGGTAATAAGGTCCACCAGGGGGTCGGCAGGAGGGGACACCCAAGAGGTAGACGGGCCCGCTTCAAATGCCTCCAAGAACACGGACTCGTCCGAGGAAGACTTGGGGGCAGACCACCCCCTTATACGGAGCATTTCCATGATGTCTCCAAATGAGACATCCTCGGGGGGTGACCGTGGGGAGCCTTCCCCTTCCTCCAAGTCCGTGTCTTCTGTGAGAGACTCGGGGGAGTCAATGTGCCTCCTTTTGCACGTATGCTTGCGAGGGACATCCTCTGGGGGGCTGTCAGAGGAGTCCTCGCAAGCAGCAACTTGCTTCATTGGAGCAACTTGGGGCACAGAAGCGGGCTGTCCCAGGGGCCGGATGGTGGAAGCCTGGCCCAGTGCAGAGGGAGCGCGGGACAGAGCCGGAACAAGTGCCGGGGGTCCGGAGACCCTCAACAGGGCCCTCTCCACTACATCAAACGCCGAAGGGG
The DNA here is from genome assembly GCF_019279795.1 of Protopterus annectens. Taxonomy (NCBI): domain Eukaryota; kingdom Metazoa; phylum Chordata; order Ceratodontiformes; family Protopteridae; genus Protopterus; species Protopterus annectens. The sequence continues at coordinate 192,226,731 of NC_056746.1, read as the reverse complement.
AGCCGACCTCGACCAAAGGATCCGACAATCGGCTCCCCCTCTGATCCGAAGAGTGGATCGGAGCCGGCGCCGAAGCACTCGGATCCGAAGGGACAGTGCGCTCCGACACAGACGGCGCCGAAGGAGCACTGATCCCCCCGGATCCGAGGCTCGGATCCAGGCTCCGAGAGGTCGGATCCGGCGCACTCGAGGGCAGGGTCGGGTCCAGTACCAAGTACTATCGGCGCCGACCCACCCCGGCTCTGAAGCTGCTCGGCTCCAGCTGCTCCGAACCCGGATAGCGGGTCGGAGAAGGAGCAATAGGTTTGAAAAAGGGTGTTGAGCTCCCCCCCAGAGGGGGGGGAGGCAAGAGCACTCCCATCTGCATCTGGGCCTGGATGAATCTTCTCATCATCCGGTCCAGATCAGCATCCGAAAGGCTATATGTAGATCTCGACGAGGCTACCGAGGTAGGCCTGGAGTGCCTCCTCGATAGCCTCGACGGAGATCGGGTCTCCTCCTCCTCAGGACCCGGTGAAAAGCACACTGGGGACCGGGCCGAAGGAGGAGACCGAGCCGACAACGGAGCCGGGGGAGAAGCCCGCTTGGCTGGCGGGGCCGAAACAGAGGTCTCGGCCCGCCGCTTGTGGTGCTTCTCCCTCCGGTCCTTTTCCCTAGCATCCCTCTCCTCTCCAAAAGCGGGAGGTTGAGTCCCAGGAGGAGGAGGGGTGCCACGGAGGGAAGAACGAAACCACGGTTACTCCCGAAGGAGCGGAGGTCGGAGCAGAGTCCGGCGGTAAAAGGCCCGCCAAGACAAGCTTGGACCTCCGCTCCTTCAGTGCCCTGGGGTTGAACCCTGCACAAATGGAGCATCCAGATGTGAGGTGTTCAACCCCCAGGCACCTAACACACCGAGTGTGGCCATCAGCCGGGGAAAGCTTATGGCCACACTCGGAGCATTTAGAAAATATAGATTTGGGCTGTTCAGCCATCCCAATCTATAAACAAGCTACTAACTAAAGTAACTAAAACAAAATACACACAGGCCCAACACACACACACTACGCCAACAGCGAGGGGAGGGAAAAAAATACTTAATTTAACTCTAAAGTAAACTATCAAAGAGGAATACCTAAACTTTCACACAAATATGAACAAAAAACTTCAAAAACTCTGAATTAACAGTTAGAAAAACTAGCACTTAGCTGAGAGCTATAGAAACCAATCCAGTCACCATGCGCGGCAAACGAGATCTGAGGTCATGAGGGTAGAGCAGGGCATTATGGGTGAGGGGAGGAGCTGAGAGCTTGGATCCATAGCTGGAAAACCATGCCGGTTCGGATCCGATATCGGATCCATAACCCACAGGTTGCAGACAAATGAATATCCTACTTCAGATTGGTAAATTCCACGGAACCCCAGGAGTCTGAAATTCCCTTGCAGAAATGAGAAAAAGGGGAAGCATAGACTGGAAAGTAGGTTGCTAGAGACAAAACCTTGGAAGAAGAGAAGCCAACATTAGAATAGCTTGAATTCTGCAACACAGAAAATTGTGGTCTTGAGGAGTCAGACTGGACTTGGAGATTGGTGGTGAATCCCAGACTGAGCAGGATCATGCAGTTCAGATCCTGCAAAAGCCTGGATTACAAGGGAGCCTGAAGGTCATCCATATATGGGAATACCTGGATTCCCTGAAGCCTGCATAAGGCTATGACAATGGCCAGACATTTGAATACTTTTGCAGTCATAGAAAACCCAAAAGGCAAAGCAGAGAACTGAAAATGAGGGGAAGAAACAGATGTAAAAGCTTCCTGAAGAGACCATGAGAATATGAAAATATGCATCCTTTGTGTCTAGGGAGACATAAAAGCCTGTGGAAGTAAGAGGGGAAACAGTATGGAGGGAAAGCATCCGAAAGGAAGGAAGCTTTAGAAAGGTATTCAAAAAGGAAAGGTCTAGGACTGGTCTCCAGGAACCAGAAACATCCTGGAGTAGAACCATGCTCCGCTTTGGGATATTGGAATGGGCTGACTGGTGCCGTGATCCAGTAAATCCTACAGAACTCCAGAAGAATGAAGTTGATTGGGGGGGGGGGGGGGGCGTTGAGAGAAATACCTGAGCAGAGGGAAGGATTCTTATTTCCTAAAATGAGCATAACAGATAATGGAGAAAACCCATGAGTCTGAAGTTATCTATTGCCAGGCAGGGAGGGATAGCCTGAGAGACAGGAGAACCTGGCTGAGGGGAAGGGGTCAAAAATGTCAGATGGAGGCAGATTTGTCTTTAAAAGGAGGCTTTTGAGTTTCAAAAATCTGGGTGGGTTTATCAGCAAAGATGCACTTGAGAACCTTCTTCCCTTTAGAAAGCTGATGGTTACCTATGCGCAAAGGCAGACATAGGATACTTTCCCTGAAAACTGGGTAGGAGAGAAAAATATTTGCTTAAGATTCTGCATCACTTTGCCTTTGTCGAGTCTTAAACAAGACAGCAGCAGGTGTACCAGATTCTGATTGTCCAAAGAAGTATGTAGGAGCTTGGCCTTACTATCAGGTAAATCCTGGAGAAGCCAAGAGTACCTCCTCATAACTTAATCAGAAGCAATTCTCCAGAGGAAGCATGAGATGCATCATAACATTTGAAGCGACAGACTGCTTCAGAAGTGGAACTCAATAAGAGGGCAGCAGTCTTCCCTACTAAGTAAGGAAGGTCGGACAAAACCCCTCCAAGCTGTGACAAAGTGGCCAAAACATACCCGGTCATATGGGTTTGATAATTAATGGCCCTGAAGGCCAGAGTGGCGGAAGTGTGCACCTTTTCCCCTAACCTCACCATAGCCCTACTGTCTTTATCAGAAGGAAGGAGCTTGGAAGAAGGGGAAAAAGCTTGAATGACTTGTCAGCAGAAATGGACCGAGGCCGCAGCAGTACCTGAAGGATGCTTGTGGAGGTACTTAAAAGCCTCAGTCACCTTACAAAAATGGTCAGGCTTCTTGGAAGCTGTAGGTTTGGAATCAGTACCCAAAGCAGCAACTGCAAATGTACCTAACTAGGCATCCAATACATGGGTGGAACAGCAGATGGCTTAGGAGATTCCAGCTGAAACTCAATACAGCCTAAATATCAGAGATTTGCGAGCAGTCCTACTTAAAATACTCCATTCACGCAAACTTCCCCCCAAAGGACAACTTCTTAAAGGGAGAGCCAGGACTCCATGAATCCTCTTCCTCAAACCCACAGTTTAAAGAGGTAATTTGAGGCCTCATCCCTCGAATCCACCCAGTCATTTGAAAAATCACACTCCCTAGTCCTTTTAACAGGAGCAGAAGACAAACATGCCCCTAAGCTGGAATTAAAGTTCTTAGATGCATTAAATAATATTCATGCATACATTTGTGAACATATTTATACACATTTTGTACATTTGCTTTTACTTTTAAAAAAATGTCATCTTAATTGCCTTTAATTGAAGTTCATTATTTAAGACTGTAGTGACTGATGGTACTTGTATCTGTTTGAAGCCTGATGAAGCAGCTTGTCTGTGAAAGTTTTACTTGTGAATAAAACCGTGTTTGTGGCTATTTATGCTGATCCTGATTTGTGTTACTGATGTACTTAGATTCAGCAGACAGGGGAGCATATGCCTGACACATGATGCTAGGACGATTTAAAGGCTTTGGTATACTGGCTGGGGATCTACTTCATAACATTGCATTACCATAACATCAAACTCCTAAACACTGAAACCACAATGAAAGACCACATCACTGAAACTGCAAAACACTGAATCCCAAAATATCGAACACATTAATATAACCTAAATGGAGCAAATCTTTCCTCCTCCACTTTACAGCGGGGCAACGCCCCCTGCAAATTAAATATACCAACTCTTAAGATCACACTAGAGAGGAAAAAATAAATCTTTCCTCCTCCACTTTACAGCGGGGCTACGCCCCCTGCAAATTAAATGTACCAACTCTTAAGATCACACTATAGAGGAAAAGGTTTCTATATTGCTACTTCGCATCCTGCGAGGTTGCAACACCAGTACTTTTTAGTTTTTAATGTGTGCTCCAAAAAATACACAACCTTCTATTAACGCCTGTTTACCTTTTCATTGCAGTGTTGTGTTGTACAGTTGTCCAATAAAACCTGGGCTTGCAAAACTGACAGTCTGTTTTGTTTTTAATTTGCGGTATGCAGTACATCTTAAAAGGAGTACTAACCTTTTTAAAGTTTACATATCTCCACTAAATGAAATGTGATGCTGCAAGGTACGACAGTATGAAATTTTTACATTTTAACAGTTCAATGTTACGATCTCGAGGTTTAGCATTTTGAGGTTATGATGTAGATGTCTGGCTGGACTTTGAGTTATTCTTGGCAAGAGATACTGCAACAGTGATCTACAGCAGAACACTGATCTTTTTCAGGGTATCATTTGGCTATAGAAAGAGCAACAATCTCAAAAAAAAAAAAAAGATAGGGTCTCTCTATATTCTCTGTGTATAACTATATACATAAACAGAAGAATAAATGTATACATACAGTGGAATTTCCAGTTTTGGTAATTGTTATGAATAATGTATAGCAGTGATCTTTATAAGCACCTCGTTAGGACTGCCCACTGGCACAGATGGGGTGCACTGAAAAGTTGCAGTCCAACCATAGCTGCTTAGCATGCAACAGTCCTGCAACAGGTAATAAATCATCCAAGAGACTTGCTAAAATACACAAACAGAAATGAATGGTGCATTACCTCCACAGCAAGGTCCAATAACTGCAGGCCGGAGGACAAAAGGGATACAGTCTGCCAGAAATGGCTGCAGTCAGTTCTAGTACAATTTGGCAGGGCTAAAGTATCCATGAGGATTCAAGATCATGATTGTTTGACACTAAGACAGGACCATTGCCTGTGTGCATATAAACACCCAGTTCTAAAATACAGCACAACTTAATTTTCAATTTTTTTTCCAAGTAAAAGACTTTAAACATTTTTTTTAAGTACTTTAATCCCAAATTACACAAAAATATTTAGAAAAGAAAATGGGGTCTGTAAATAGCCTCTTTTCCTCTGTAAATGGGCTCAACTTAAAACATTGTTCCCAAAGACCAGCATGGAACACAAACATAGTAAACGACAAACAGTTATAAAGACTTGTTGACAGACAAGACCAGTGAAAAGGATAAACAGAAACATACAATTTACATGATGTTTTACTTATGCTAACAGCTCCATTAGTACATATTTTACACCTTTAAATGTAGAAAAAACAGGAATGATGTTTAAGATAATTTACAACATTCTACCTTAAACATCCGTCACAAGGAAAGGTCAAGTTTAATGCCTGACCAAAGGAATGACTGCAACTAGGAAGAGTTCATGTGAAATTCTTCTACTTGCTGTTCATCGAAGTACAGAATGCAGGTGGCCCAAATTACGCACTTTTAAAAGATTCCTGGATATACAAATTTCATACATATTCCACCACGTTTTGGGTCCTTTTGCATCAAATTAAAATTTTTCTTAGTGACTCAGCAGTGTTCTTTCAATAGTTCTTTTCTGGCAAGTACATATGCCATTGCTCTGTTCCATTACTATGCAGAAGGCTTCATGCGGGCTGAGCCAGACTTTGAACTTATTAGCTTCTCCACCATTGTACGGGCATAACGTAGTCTACTAGCAAGGTCTTTGCTGCAGCCATAGTCTTTAAAAAGGCTCATTTTAAATGTGTGGAATTCTCGCTTCTCATTGATGTATGTAACAGCACCCATGAGAGGACAGAGAATGATTTTTGTATGGTCCTGCAAAGCAAAAAGATACATGAACAGTGAAAAATGGTCTTAAGGGAGGAAATACACAACTGATAGGCACACCATTTCACCTAAGTGACAACTCACACTACACATTTTTGTACACAGACTGCATCTTCCTTCCCCCAAAATGATCCTTACATCACTACCTATAAACAAAAGGTGGTGTGGCATTTTTGGTTTTATTCAGTCTTCATGGGGCACACAATAGGTATGCATGCTATCAAGCACAGCTTTTAAGAGTTTTACTTACTCCTACCAGTTGGTAAAATGGTTAATGTGTTCGCCTACCATATTCAAGGTACAAGGTTCAGTCCTGACCTCTGGCCAGTGCCTGTCTGAAGTTTGCATGTTCTCCGTATATCTTTGTGGGATTCCTCCCACCTCTAAAAAAAAAAACATGAAGAGTGTATCCATCTCATACTCGCCAAAAGAATGGAGCTGTAACAGCAGCACAGACTCTACAAGGGTGCCCTATAGGAGGGAGAGTTGTATAGATCAACCGCTTTGGCCATCTGCTGTGGTATGTAGTATCAAGGGAGAACATGTTTCACAGACTATGCACTGTGGTAGGGCTAGCCACCTGGTGATGGCTATAAGTGATTTGGTTGTGTTAACATTATGCTGCCAAATGGTAATGAGTTATTTGCTAGTAATAGTTGGGTTAAGGACCAGCCTACTCAGACATATGCAAGGAACACATGCTAATGGTGGGAGGGGTGTATGTATCCTTGATGGCCAGTATGTGCCTGCCATAAAACCCAACAGCCTTGGTCAATAAGCTGCTGGCCAGCCAGTGTCCAAGTGCTCACCTGGGATAGCTTGTTGAAAGCTGGATATAAAACCAAATCAGACAAACACTATACCTGCTATACTCTATGCAGGTTCACTGAAAGGATGGAGCATGAAAGTAGAGCATATGATGCTAAGGAGGCTGTACATCCTATTTATTCTGGAGACAAGATAGAAGGGCAGTGCAGGAAAGCCGCTTGGGATAGTCTCGACTACTCAGGAGGACAGGCTAGAAATGCTGCGGGAATTGTGGTGAGGAAAGACTTCAGAAGGCAGTGAGGAATGCAATCAGAATTAGTGACAGACTCGTGGCAATCAGACTCCAGATAAATGTTAGAGCAGCATTCATAATCTCAGCCTATGCAGAGTTGTGATAGTAAGGAAGAGTGCATTCAGACAGCAGTTTCAGGACGACATACTAGATAAAGCAGAAGAATTGGGGTTGATAATGGATTACTTGAATACACATATTAGGACAGACAGAACAGGATACGAGGACTGCCTAGGTCCACATGGGAGGGGCAACAGGAATATAGGAGAGGCCATACTAGACTTCTGTCTGGCAAATGGCTTGATAGCAACCAACAGATGGCTCAGTCACAAGACCACATAGAAGAGTGGCCAACATGCAACTCTGGTAGACTTACTCCCAGTAAGGAAGGGGCACAGAAAGAGCATCTGTGATTGCAGAGTCATTCCCAGTGAAACCACTAGTTGGTACAACCAGCGGTCAGAGAAAGCTCCAAGGTCAGTCACCAGGCTAAAAACCCAGAAGTTGGCTGGAGACAAAGCACAACAATTGAGGGTGCAGCGGGTAGCAGTGCCACTTCACAGCAAGAGGTTCTCCAGTTCGATTCTTGGCTGGAGTAGTGCCTTCTCTGCA